>NC_090053.1:4853950-5163552 GCF_038355195.1 Osmerus mordax
GTCCGACGCCCATGCACACACACACACACACACACAGGCACGAACACGCACACTGGACACAGTAATAGCAGCAGCTAAATCAGCTACAATAGGCGGCAGATTTGATGAATGAAGGCGAGGAGGAGCTCTGTTTCTGCTGATTAGAATTCACCACCCGACTTTGACTGAGGGGAGGGAGGGAGGAATGGAAGGAGTGAGGGAGAGCTGGCAGAAAAGACCGGAGAGAGGGAGAGATAAAGGAGGGGTGGAGAAGGTGATTCAAGGCAAAAGGAAGGAGGGAAGAGGGGGTGGAGCTCTATCGACAATTAAACCGACTGGCCAGTCCTTCTTAAACCCTCACACACACACACACACACACAAACACACGCACACGCTCACACGCACAGAAGACCTGCCTCAGAGAACCATGGCGCATGCACACGTGCCAGCAGGCAGGGGGAGATCAATCGTGCTGTGGGCGTGTGTGTGTGTGTGTGTTTGCCGGCGATGTGTGTTAGCGACATGCTGGCGGTAGCGTATGTTATGCTAGCGGAGGTGTAATGTTAGCAGCGGCGGAGGGGGGCTGCTCGGGCATGTGTGTGTCGGTGTGTGTGCGGCGAGGATGCTCACAGAGGGCTCTGGGTGTGCGAGTGTGTGTGTGCCGTCAGAGGGGAGGGGAGCCGCCGAACGCAGAGGAACCAGCAGCGCTAGCAGCGTCGTCAGAGCGGGGTGTGAGCGCGTGCGAGCGGGCATGCGTGCGTGAGGGGTTGGAGGGGAGAGGAGAGGCAGACGCGGCCGCGGCGGGACTCCCAGGAGAAGGAGCGGGAGTCGGGGAGCAGACCCAGCCTCTCTCCCCCACAGAAGGAGAACCAGGAGCCAGGGACGAGGCGCGATCCGCAGCCCCGGCCCGAAGCCCTTGAGGCAGGGGGAGAAGAAGGGGTCCATCCTCCCTCCTCGAGAGGGGGGCTTGTCGCTGGAGCTTGAACTGTGGATATGTTTGGCTTATGGGGCTTCCAGACGGATCTGAGAGACAGAGGACGAGAGGAGGAGAATTCCGCTGCCGTTCCCGTTAATCGTTAATGCTGTTGCTCTTGTCTCGGATAGGACTCTGGGGAGTGGAGAGACGGAGGCACAGGGGGAGTGTGTGCGCTGCGAAGGAGTGAGGGAAGGATACAGAGGAAGGAGAAGAGGAAGAGAGGGAGAGGGGGATTGGGAGGAGGAGTGCTCTCTCCTCTCATGACTCTCTCACATACTTCTGTTTGACTGTTGAATGTTGACCCGGTCGACAGAGAAGGGCTTTATAAAAAAAAAATACAACCCCCATCGCCGTAACAACCAGGGGGCGTGCCGGCTGACCGTCCCCTTGGCGACCATGTCGGTGACCACGGGCTTCAGCTACCAGCTCCCTGGCATTACCACGGTAACATATGTGTTTGTTTACAGCCCCGGGAGTGTGCAACGGGACCCCAGCCCACCGCCTCACACCCCTCCCGCGCTGACGGGCGCTCGCGGGCCCAAACGGAACTCTACAGCGCCGTCCCAGGACGCACCTTCATCGTGGTCAAGCCCTACACCCCACAGGGCGAGGGCGAGATCCAGTTGAAACCGAGGAGAGAGGGTCAAAGGTAAGCCCGTGCGCCCGTTAAGATCAGGTGTCACCCCATATTGAACCCACCTTTTATCAAATCATCCCCGATATCAGTGTCTTGACCTGGATTCAAACTCGTCTTGTTTTTATTAGGTCAACTGTGACCACCTGAGATAGCTTGCTGTTATTGTAGACACACTAGTCCCTCTCTCCTCCACCTGTAGACTGGAGGAGGCAGTGAGAGACAGGACTAGACACACGGGTACAGAAGGAAGACACAGACCATAGTTCATGCCCGTTTTCCATTATGTTGTCATTCCTACTCGTCACGTTTTGACGCCGGGGCATAACCCCTGGTGTCACCATGACGACGGCTGCAGTCCTGTATTGGCTCTGAACTTTAGGGTTAGGGTTAGGGCAAAGGTGACCTCATGCATCAAAAACGGACGCCATAGGGTTAGGATTAGAGTTAGGGTAAAGGTCCAGTTTCGTCTGACACTGACGCCACAGGCTAATGAACAGTGACTTCAAGAGTTCCTCCCAGGCGACAACATGACGCCTTCAGACTGAGACCAGGTTCAGCTTTCCTAATATTCCTCTGGTGTTACTGTAGGAGGGGCCAGAGTGGAGGCTGTGGTCCCACAGTATCAGTCTGGTCTCGTGTGTGGAGGCTCCTTATCCTTATACACAGTCATAGTTAGGCTCTACTATGCAGGTCTGGGTAGACAGCAGTCCTTTAAACTGAGACGTTCATGTATCATTCCATGGCTTTCCGACTCATCTCAACATGAATTGTTTTCTAATGCTTGATGGTGTTTTGTTGTGTTTTTTTTTGCTCTTCACCAGCTCATGTGTGTGTTTCCTGTAGCCCGCAGTGGCCGTGCTTCTCATGTGTTTCTGTGTGTGTGTCCTCTCTTATCTCCATCCATGCCTCACTGCAAGAGTATGACTCTAATGACGTAGAAGGTAAAGTCCATCACGCTCTACCCACCTGGTCTGTCTCTCTCCCTCACAGCTCTGTGCCTGACCCCCCCCCCCCCCCCCCCTCACCTCAGGTAGTGTGCCCCTGAACACGTCCACCTTCCTCTTGAACCCCGCCCCCCCAAAAACCCCCCCCAGCTGACTTCTGTAACCGGTCCCTGCCACACGCACGCACGCCTCGTCGGCCTCAGTGGTTACCTGAGCGACGTCGCGAGGCGTATGGGCTGGGTGACGGCGTGCATGCACACTGTGACTGTCCTTCCCACTTGACGTGGCTGTGTTGGTGTGTGTGTGTGTGTGTGTGTGTGTGTAGGTTACACCTTCTCCTTAGCGCATGTGTAGAGGAGATGATCCCTGTGCCCCAACACCCACTCATCTGGAGTGGCGCACATGCTACAGGTCAAGTCGGACACTATTCTTTCGTGTGTTTTCTTCCTCCACTGCTAAGCACATACCCACGCACGAGTCTGACAATATGTCTTGGTGCTGCCAGCCCAGCACACCATCTGTGCCTAACACTGACCCATGTGACTGTTTGTACACAGCATGGTCTGGGCTATTTAGAGGGATACAAATCCTCCTGTTGAGTTGTGATGTGTGCTAGCTGAAGGGACTGACCAGTCCCTCCCTCCAGGTCCTGAAGAGGAGTCTGAGGAGAGATCCTCCCAGGATGGATGACCCATGCTTTGATCCATAATGCATTTCATCTAATCTGCATTCATTAATGGATGAGTTGCTAATAGTAATAGGGCTCATTTACACTGAAGGAAAAGAGGAGGGAGGGAGGAGGGGATGCAGAGAGATTGGAGGGAGGGAGAAGAGAGGAATGGAGGGGAGAATAGAGGAGGGAACGAAAGAGGGGAGGAGAGATGGAGAGAAGGAGTGATAGAGGAGGGAAGGAGAGAGGAGGGAGGCAGATAAAAGGGAGGAGGGATACAGAGGATAAGCTGCAGAATGCTGTATGTTTCTGAGGAGCTGAGATGGGGTAAACCAGGACACCAGTGTGGTCTGACAGCATAGCTAGCGACTGGATTAGAAATCTGGTGATGTCTCTGTACAAATAGTCCTGCCCAGTCCAGGATTGAACAGGATTGCAGGAACAGTTCACTTAAATTATGATTTGTTATTTTGAATGGAGATGGGAGAAGGATTTACATAACAGAAATATTCAGTGTCTGGAAAGGGCACTCTCTTAAGACCCATTGTTCCCATGGTAAACAGGAAGTAATTTATCATGTGTTTTGTAGGACTCTAATCTGGATCTGTCTGTTGCTTAGTGTTGGGGGTATGTGGATTTTCTTTGTCACTTTTCAATAGAAAATTGTTATGTTATTATTCAGAACCCCCCCCCCCCCCCCCCCCTCCCACCTCCCTCCTATTGTTCAACCTACTACAGTCTGATTAGTATTTCAACAAAAGTGCTGTAGAACTTTCCAGAACCCCTGTATGGAGTGTTCGGACACCCTGCTAGGTTAGCAGAACTCTGTGTGACCCATGCCTGTGCTAGTCCCAGCTGTAGAGGACTAACAAGCTCCACAAGCACGGGCCTGTAGTCAAACTGTTATTCCACAACAAATCAATTAGATTATGTTTACCCCCTCAAGGACCATTTGAACGGAACAGTTTGTTTATGTACTGTGTGACTCCTAAAGAGTCGTGTCTGGGGACAGCTCTTCCCGTCTTCCCATCTCTGTCCCTGTCTATCTTCTTTTTTGGGGGGGTTGCCTCACCTCATAGCAGACAGTGAGGAGGAAGAGGAGGAAGGGTTAGCGTCTCGGATATCCTGTTTAGCGTTGCTCCTGTGGCAGCAGGGGTTGTCGTGGAGGACGAGGCGGTTGATTATAGGAGCCCATCAGAGGAGCTGTGGAAGCCAACTGTTCCAATCACTCACTTCATCTGGCTGGCCTCCCACAGGGCCGATGTGCTTCCTCATCAATCTGGAAATAGATGACATCACTGTCTGATCCTGCCCCTGCTCGCCATAGTCTGATGAGCAGCCCATAGAAACCTGACAGCTACGGAGCCGCCTCAACCCTGGAGTTACTGTCATGGGCAACACAGGACCTTCTATGTACATAGAGGCCACATAAGAAGCCTGAGTCTCCCTGAGACAGTGGAAGCTTCAGTCCAGCATGGGTTTGTGCCCTTTGTGGAGTAAGCGTGTAGGGAGGGAGATCATCTCATGTACTCTGTCCTGCGGCGCTGCTTTCAGGGTTTCTATAGCAGCCTACATCCCAGCCTGTCTATCTGATCCAGTTCTCTCTACTGAGCGGTGCTCCAGTCTATCGTGTCTCCATTCTTCACTGTTCCCCTACCGGTGGCCAATGGAGACACACATCAGTAGGGATGCCTTTTGGTGTGTATGCTTGTGTGTGTGTGTGTGTGGGGGTGTGTGTGTGTGTGTGTCTGCAGAGCCTAAATCAATAGGTGTTGATAGAAACTCAATGAGGTTTGTGCACGTGTTCGAAGAAGGGTAGTGTGTGTGTGGGCTTGTGTAAATGGTCATTTGGTATGTAAGTCTATGGCAGGTCCCTGAGGTCTTTTCCCTTCACCTCGGCCCTCTCATCCTGCCTTTATCTCTCTATCAATCTCCTATCTCCCTCTATCTCTCAACCTTCCACCCATCCTCTCACTCTCATTTGTGTAATCTGATCTCATCACCAGGATTGACATCTCTCAATAGGCCATTTACTGTCACCATAGTAACGGACAAGGACACTGTTCCTTTTATCCCGGTCAAGGCACAAGGCGACACAAACACACGTTTCTGTAATCTTGTATTACACCTAATGCACACGCTCACACACACACACGCGCACGCACACACATATACACAAACACAACACGCATCTCGCCAAACGCCATTATAAATCTTGCAGACAGCCATGAAAATGAAACCCGCACAAATAACGTTGAGATTAGACATTCACAAACATGATTAATGGGCTTGAGCTGCACCCAGTGTGTGCAGAATATCAACACCGCAATGGGCAGTGGAGTAGACCTGCCCCAGAGTCATAAACACGTAAAAACACGCACACACACACAAATGCACACAAACACACATGCCAAACACACATCCACAAATAAACTGGTCATAGGTTATGCCTGACCTACTGTAGTTTGACACCGTCTGTAAGAACAGCTATTATGAATTGAGAAGAAGCAGTCCACTTGACCCTTGGCCTCAACAGCATGTTAAACTGCAGGCCCAGGTCAACAGCATGTTAAACTGCAGGCCCAGGTCAACAGCATGTTAAACTGCAGGCCCAGGTCAACAGCATGTTAAACTGCAGGCCCAGGTCTCCGCTGGGTCACAGATGCTGCTGGTCGAGCAGTGGGGATCCCTCTCCTCCCAGTACAAGAAGATCAATGTTAGTGTCCATGCAATGCACCTGTCCTTAATGCTCTACTTAGTGTGTGTGTGTGTGTGTGTGTGTGTGTGAGCCTGTGTGGTTTGTCGAGGAGACAAAACACTTTCATTGCATCTTTATTGTAATGGCACACACATAGACAAACACGAATGCAAACACAACTCATTATATGAAACTGAATGAATGCAACATTGAGTTGACAGCAGTGGCTATTACTGAGATTAAAATGCATCTGTTGGTAACCAAGCAACAGGTGCTCAGCACATCACATCGAAAAAAAATAACCCAGCTCCTTCTGAATAGAAACCATCACGCAAGTCATGACACGTTTCTGGAAACTTTACGACAATAATTTGCCATTTCGTTTCCCCTTAGTTTGGCCATTCTTCTGCTCCCTCACTGCATCCCTGGGGATGAAGGTTTCCTCTAAGTGCAGTATTTAGACTCAGTGCCATTGTTAGCTTCCCACAGAGAGAGCAAGGGAAATTTATTAGAAACTCTGTGTGCGCATTTGTGTGTGTGCATGGCAGTTTTTAGCCAGCATTATCATGTAAGACTACCTCCTACAAGTTAGAAACACTGGATCATTGAAGTATTTTGCTACTAGCCGTACAATCAACTCTCTTGCTCTCTCTCTCTCTCTCTCTCTCTCTCTCTCTCTCTCTCTCTCTCTCTCTCTCTCTCTCTCTCTCTCTCTCTCTCTCTCTCTCACACACACAGACACACACACTCACTACACCCCTGCATGTATTCATGTGAAGAACAGTTCTGCTCTGATCTCAGACCATAGGAAGGGTTACACTGTAAATGAGAGCTGAGAGTGTATCCTCCCTGTTCTCTCTGCCTTTCTTCAGCATGCATCCCCAGTGAGATACCGCAGTGTTGCCATGACATTAACACATCCGCTGGTATTGCTGAGACCTTACACTAGTATGTCTGGAAAACTGTCTTTTCACAAAGAGGGGAGGCTGTTTATGCTGTGTACAACCATACAGTTCTCTATAATGTATATTTGGAATATCCCTGAGATAAGTGCTCATGCTGGGCTTAACAGCAGATATATAAATATCAGTAGAGGATATACAGTCCGTACTGTACTGGAAACACTGTGCCAACCACTCTTATACGCATACTCCCAATGGCTGCTCTACTGATAGCTTATGCTATTAGGTCTCCCCCTATCCCTCTCTCTCACTCTCTCTCCCAGACTGAGAGCTACTCCTGGCTGCATTAAGACCAGTGTGTGTGCGTGTGTGTGCCTGAGGGGGCAGAGTGATGGGAAATGCTAATGGTGTGTGAGTGGGGGGATGTGTGTGTGTGAGTGTGTGTTCATTTGTCCCTTTCTCCCCAGAGAAATTACAGAGTTGGGTGAGTGGGGTCCCTAGAGGGCATGCACTTATTAAGACTGGTCCTCATTTTTACTGACAAATGTGTTGTATGTCGTATTCTGTGTGTGTGTGTGTGTGCACACATTTAATATTTATGCTGGTCAGTTCAGTGGCCTTAGGGAAGGGTGCTTTGGTCACAGATGACCTTCTCACTGTCCAATCAGAAACGCAGCATGTCGCAAAGGCCCGCCCACACTCAAACCTACACCCTGCAGACCGCACCACCTGTCCCTGTATTCTACACAAGCGCACACACACAAACACACACGTGCTCCCACACACGCACACACACACACACACACGTACAGTACACACCACAGACCATTCACGACAGCAGGCCTAAATCCTTCTGCGCTGTTGTACAGTACAGAGTCACACCCATCACATACCCTGCACCGTCATACTCATCCGGTCCTACACCTCCTCCAGCTGTTTCAGCAAGCAAGGGGCTTGGTAAGCTTCCAATCACCATGGTGAGGAGCGCTTCACTTTCTCCTCGTCCCGTCTTCCCTCCTCGTTGGGCAGGTCGTGGTGCTGAGGACACCCGCCGTACACACGCTCACACATTTTCAGTCATTTTAGTCATTTAGCAGACGCTCTTATCCAGAGCGACTTACAGTAAGTACAGGGACATTCCCCACCCCAAGGCAAGTAGGGTGAAGTGCCTTGCCCAAGGACGCAACGTATTTTTTTGCACAGCCGGGAATCGAACCAGCAACCTTCTGATTAATAGTCCGATTCCCTAACCGCTCAGCCATCTGACCCCCACGTGCACAGACAGTGTACGCACACGCGCTCTCTCTCTCTCTGGTGAAAGAGATTCGGAGCTTCGATTAGAGATTTCAAGCGCCCGCTCGCTGTACAAACGGCTAATTACAGCGATGTGCAGAGACAGATGCACACGCGTGACCTGTGCACCGCTAATTACAAACACAGCGGAAAACAGCGGCAGCCGCGCTCGTTATGAATAAACATGAAACGGTTGCAGCGGGAGCGCAGGCCTTTAAGTTTCATGAGCTGACGCGAATACACAATCGAGAAGCGTTGCTTGAAGCGGTATATCTGCAGTGTGTGTCACTGTGCGTGTGTGTGCGCGCATGTTGTGTGTGTGTGTGTGTGTCAGAGTGCCACTGCAGTCAGAGTGTGGCTGTGAGATCCTGTAGTGACTCCATATGGTATTCCGCAACAGGCCCAATATCCCTGGCCCAGTCGTTACGTAGTATGAGTGTGTGTGTGTGTGTGTGTGAGGGAGAGTAGAGAGAGTGAGGTGCAGTGAGGAAAGAGAGGCGAGTATTTACTAATGTCATAGTCATAGTATCTCGGTTGGAGAAGACCAGTATAACAGAAGAATTGAGGATAAGGTCTTATTGCAACATATGACTGTATATTGTACAGGAGGCAAATGCATAGATATGCACCGTCATATGCAATCCTTAAAATCCATATACAGTATTTTCACATCAACTCACCAATCAATAACAGATTAACAGAATGAGAAATGACTTGAAACAACCAATACTCTATTTTGGAGACGTCTGCAATCAACAACCTATTGATCTCTTGTTTAAAAGTCAATAAAATAGATACTTATTTGCATGCAGAGTCACCAGACCAGAAGCTCATTCTCAGTTCTCACGTGCTAGTATTGACGTCATAAAATGTTCTTACTGTGCAACTATCAGGATAATTCAATACAGTAGATGGCAGTAGCATTGTTAAAATACCAAACATGAGTTTCAAACATGTGAGAGAGAAAGAAAGGCAGAAGGTAAGAGATATTAGGTGCTTGTTCTAGTTTAGTCTACACCCAGTGGCCAATAGAGATGGAAAGGTGGAGAGAGAGAGTGAGAGAGATGGGAGGTAAATAGGTGGATCCTTCAAGGTTAAGGAGGAAGGATGGGGATCCCTCTGTCAGCTTGGGTTGTTAGTTTCCCTCCCTCCCTCCCTCCCTCCCCTCCCTCCCTCCCTCCCTCCCTCCCTCCCTCCCTCCCTCCCTCCCTCCCTCCCTCCCTCCCTCCCTCCGTTACCTTGCCGACTCCCTCCCTCCTTTACCTTTTTCTTTTCATTCCTCCACTGCTCACTGTGCTGCCTACTTCCTCCGTCATTCATAAATAAAGCTCTCTCTCTCTCTCTCTCTCTCTCTCTCTCTCTCTCTCTCTCTCTCTCTCTGTGTCTGTGTATCTCTATATATTTCTCCCTCTTTCTATTACATTTTCTACCATCAAACAGTACTGCTCTCTCTCTCTGTCTCTCTCTGTCTCTCTCTCTCTCTCTCTCTCTCTCTCTCTCTCTCTCTCTCTCTCTCTCTCTCTCTCTCTCTTTTTCTCTATCTCTGTTGAATACTGATGAGGTAGGGACTGCACCACTCCCTAGCCCTCTCTTAGCTAAAGGAGTTGTGAGAACAACATACACCCACACGCGCATGCACACACACACAGACGCCCACACACTCTCTCTCAGGGAAGCGTGACTATCCTTTCCTCTGCTCACTTCTTCCCTCCCTCCTTCACCCGCACTCCTCTTTTCCCCCAGGTCCACTCTGTCTGTACGCTCATCCTTCCCCCCTTCCCACCTCCCCTTCACAGCCACCGCTCCTCCTTTCCTCCCTCTCATTCTTCCTTTCAGTCTTCCTCCTCCTCTTTTCCCCCTCCACTCTGTCCTTGATCTGGTTTTCTGTCTGTGGTACTACTGTATCCCTCCCTTCATGTCCTATCCCAGATGACTGATCCTGTCCTGCCCCTGTCTCTCTCTCTCTGGCTCTCCTGGGAGCTGCCACCTCCTAGACAGCTGTGTGCTCCGCTGTCAAACAACTCCATGAATGAACGCAGCGCACAGCTCCCCTCCCCCCCCCCACCACCCGTCGCTCCGTCCGACACCCCGTCTCTCTGAGTCATCTGCAGGCTCCTAACCCTGGCCTGTGTCTTGTGTGTGTGTGTCATGCATATGCTTCTCGGCCCTGTCTATTAGGGGATTGAACTGAGATTTAATAAAGCATACAGGGCTCCGAATCTAATAACAGCTTCACTCTGGTTGTTGTAAAACACACACGCACACACTCTCTCTGGTGTTCTGTAGAAAACCCTTGCTCAGCAGTTTTGACCCCCCTACATGTGCAGTAGCACCGGAACACACATCCTCACGCACGTTTAGATTGACGTTTGTACACACACTCTGGGCAGTTTGGCATTCACATATGGAATACATACACAATTGCATATCTGGGAGTGTGTGTGTGGTGTGGAGTGGAGGGGGGGTTGTTTGTCTATTGGAGTGTGTGAAAGAGAAGGAAAGAGAAAAAGAAAGAGAGCGAGAAGGAGAGAGAGAGAGAGAGAGAGAGAGAGAGAGAGAGAGAGAGAGAGAGAGAGAGAGAGAGAGAGAGAGGGGGGGGGGGGAACAGAGAGAATATTTATGTGAATGACTCAGCTCCAACCAATAGAGCGAAGCTGAGCTGGAATTAAAATTACCTCAATCGGTCGTCACACACACATTCAGATACACACACACACCACACACACACAGACACACACACACACACACACACACAAACAGACACACACACACACACACAGACACACACACACGGTGGAGATGCAATGATGCCTGTAGGCAGTGTGTGTGTGGAGTATAAATAGCTCTGCATCTTCCCTGATGCTATTTTTGGACCAGAAGTCGTGACTTGCAACGTTGCAACGCCAGACACACACTCTCAGACAATGACACGCACGCACACACATCAAGCACACACCATCTATACTCTGCATCGCATCAGATTGGAGCCGTATAGTGTGGACTTGGTACATATAGAATCAGATCTATAAAACCCTATTACATATTTGATGATGACTACCCCTTTAACTTCTCAGCATACTTAGAAGTATTTTTTCTTTCTCTCTCTGCTCTCTCTCTCTCTATCTTCCCATTCTCTCCACAATATCTTTATTCGGGCATAATTGGGCCTGTCTGTGTCTGCCATAATGAAAGTGACTGTCCAATTCCGGCCACAGAGTCCATTGTTGCATTGCATTGACTGCTCACTGTGGGAATCTGGAGGCTTTGTTAGGCGTTGCACGAGTGCTTGCACTTGTTCTTGATACCTGTCTGATTGTGAACGCATGCAGGTGTGGGTAAACTCTTGCACGTGCAGACCGTTCGTCATATGATGGATCGGCACTATTTAAAGTCTCTCCATTGTCGTGAGAGCCAACCTAGACTCACATGCTCTAAGTGCAGATTTCTCAAGGCTTCTGTTCTCTCTCCTGTGTAGCACTGCGAGTGATTATGAGCTCATGTGAACCTGTGGAGAGGTATAGAAGTGCCACAGAGGTGCTACTGTTCAGGCTAGGCTAGTCTAGGTAAAGCAAGTGTAGGCTAGGCTAGGCTAGGTATAGGTAGTAGAGGCTAGGCTAGGTAAAGCTAGTGTAGGCTACGCTAGGCTAAGATCGGCTGGGCTGGGGGGTGGCTTGGCCAAGCCCCTACAGAGGTGTTGATTGGGTATTGCAGTGGGCTAACTGTTTAGCCTGGCTTGAGGCTACTTTCTGTAGACAAGCTGTTTCCGTAGTCAGTCGCACTCTGTGGGACTTCTCTGTGTCCTCTACTCTGTTGTGTTCTGGTGTTATCACCGTCCTTCCCCCCCAAACGATCTTCTCTCCTCTTCTACCTTCTATCAGTCTGTCTCCTCCCTCTCTGTACCTCTCGTCTTCCCTCTTCTCCTTCTCTGTCTGTTCAATGCTCCGCTTCCATCTCTCTCTCTGGCTGTGGCCCCAAAGCAGTCTGGGTACAGGATGTAAAGGATGCAGCACTAATGATGCTTGCTTGTTCGCCACACACACACACGCGCGCGTGCACAAACACACACCTACTCACACATAAACACACACGTGTAGACACACACACACTTAAAGTTCCTTCCTGCCACTCTGCTACCGAGTCAACGTCTGTTTCCCGAGGACAGTTGTCATGCCAACACTGGCTTGGCAAGCATCAGAGCCAAGTGGCAGGGTATTGAGAGTGATAAGTTATCACTGATAGCTAACACAGGAGACGTGTGCGTGTTTGAACGCATGTGAATGTGTGTCTACATTTGCATTTCTATTTGCGTACTCTGTGTGTGTGTGTGTGTGTGTGTGTGTTTGTGTATGTGTGAGTGTCTGCGTTTGAGTGTGTAATATCTCTCAGATATTAGCTGATATTAGCTGATGGCAATTTGAGGATTAAGCTATGATGCTGTGAGGTTTAGTGTGCGAGTGTGTGTGTGTGTGTGTGTGTTTGTCGACCTTATCGTGACTGCACTGACAGGCTGTTAATTGGCTTGATTTCTGTAGTCTTGATTAGTGCTTGGGGTTTATTCAGCTGTGGAAAAGGAGTTGGAGACGATGTTAGTGTGTGTATGTGTGTGTGTGTGTCGTTTGTGTCTTTGTGTGTTGAATATGCGTGAACAGTCATCTTCCCCAGAGCTGTGTTGGTGCAGTGCGAGGATCGCTTAGTTCTGCCTGTTGGCTGGCTGGCATTTGATGCTGAGGTCAGTTGAGTTTAATGATGTATGTTTGGGGGGGGGGGGGGGGGGGTGTGATGTAATGATGTGATGTGGTGTGGGGACCATGACGGATCAATCAGGTGTCTCAACCAGAAGACCGGCATTACTGATTAGATGATAGAGAGAGAGCAGGGTGAGAGGAAGGGAGACAGTGTTAAGCTGTGATCAGAGAGGAGGCAGGGAGACAGTGTTAAGCTGTGATCAGAGGAGGATATGTGCATCTCCCCCGGCTGCTGAAACGTCCGTTTCTCCAGCAGGGCCTCTGTGCAGGGAGAGGGAGCCTTGACTGGGCTGGGAGCGGGCGACTCTGGGAGCTAGGGACTCTGGGAGCTGGGGACTCTAGGAGCTGGGGATTCTGGGAGCTGGGGACTCTAGGAGCTGGGGATTCTGGGAGCTGGGGACTCTAGGAGCTGGGGATTCTGGGAGCTGGGGATTCTGGAGCTGGGGGACCCTGGGAGCTGGGGATTCTGGGAGCTGGGGATTCTGGGAGCTGGGGATTCTGGGAGCTGGGGATTCTGGGAGCTGGGGATTCTGGGAGCTGGGGATTCTGGGAGCTGGGGATTCTAGGAGCTGGGGATTCTGGGAGCTGGGGACTGGGAGGGTCTGGTGGATGCTCTGGATTTCTGTGTCTCTGGATCTGGTTGGAGGGTTGGGGAAGGGGGGTTCACTGCAAATTGTTTTGTGCTTGCCAAGATCGAGTAAAATTATCTGTCCATGAAGCAAGATCATTTTACTAGTATTAAGTAATTTTCTCTTCAAATTTAGTGTTAATTTCTTGTATTTTAGCAGACCTTTTTTGCAGCGTTTTGGTTTAGCACTGGATCCAGGCCAAGACTTGCAGCCATGACTTCAATGCTGCAGGCACTTGGCTGGGTTGGCTCAGGGTTATAGTGGTATGCTATGAAGTGAAGAACTCGAGAGGTTGTCATCCATTCCATGAGAGGACCACACTCTGACTCTCTCAATCAACCCGCAACACCACAAGACAGTACACTGGCGTATCCTAGCAACCATTGTAAAATAAGGCTCACTCGGGCAGAGCGAGATCTTTGTGTGTGTGTGTGTGTGTGTGTATGTTTCCGGGGTTAATGAATCGGTGTTGTGGAAATGAATGCTTTGCTTAAGACCGACTGTCTCTCTCTCTTTCTCTCTCTGTCTCTCTCTCTCTTTCTCTCTCCGTCTCTCTTTCTTTCACTCTCTTCTCTGACTATCTCTCTCCATGTCTTCAAATTTGAAATCAAATTACATTTTATTTGTACAGCCCTTTTACAACCAATGTCACGGAAAAACTCTGAGCAAAGCAGAAGAAGCCTTTGGAGGAGCAGTTCAGTGAAGGAACCCCACCTCAATAGATGGTTGGTGACACAAAGAGGTGCAGACCAGAGGCTGAATACAATTCCGCATTAAGAATAGAGGAAAACAATGAAAAGTGAATGGATGGTGAAACTCATATATCCAGTGTTCTGAATTAGTTGATTTGCGGCGCTCTGCATTGGGCAGTGGTCAGCTACAGAGCTGGGAGGTACAGGATCAGCACATCACCACAGGACACCTCCCACAGACAGCATCCCGTCACCATGGCACAATTCAAAGTCAAGATCACTTAACTTGCGGCGCCTGTTGTTTCTTTCACTAACTGTGTGTCTCTCTCCCCCCTCTCTCCTCTCTCCCTCTCTCAGTGCTGAGTATAGGTGAAGGAGGGTTTTGGGAGGGTACGGTCAAAGGGAGGACAGGCTGGTTCCCGCAGACTGCGTGGAGGAGGTTCAGATGAGGCAGTTCGACCCTCGACTAGGTAAGGACTCTGCCACACGCACACACACGCACACACACCGATACACACACACACACTGACACACACACACCGACACACACACGCACACTCACAAACACCGACACACACAGACACATAGACACACACACACACACACACAAACTGCAGTGCTGATGCATCAGTACACACGCTCCAACTGTAAAAAATCGTCTTGTATGGCCTTGTCCATGGTGCTTACATTTCCATTGTTCCCAGTTCTGGCTGCTGTCCATGGTGCTTACATTTCCATTGTTCCCAGTTCTGGCTGCTGTCCATGGTGCTTACATTTCCATTGTTCCCAGTTCTGGCTGCTGTCCATGGTGCTGGTTTGAGGTGCATTTACCACCACAGCCAGCCAAAACCCCCTCTGGATCCCAGTGATGGTGTAGAAGGCAGGCAGTATTAGACCAGGCCTTCAAATGGACACCCCATTACGCTCTGATTAGGTAGCAGGTGCTGTGTTTATGGTAGCATCAAGTTTTTAGCAGCTATCCAGTAACAGTGTGTTAAAGGATATATCTGGGACAAACAACCGTGACGATGATGCCATGCTACTTGTTCAAAGTGCCTGGTGCCAAACTGCATATTGCCTCATGTATGTATGACAATGGGGAAGAGGGGAAACTGTTCTTGTAGTGGTGTGTGTGTGTGTGTGTGTGTGTGTGTGCGTGCGTGGGTGTGTACAGTTTATATGTGTATGTGTGGTGTATCCACAGTATGTGTGTGTGTGCTGTGTGTGTTTTTAGGGCTATGTGGTGTGCAGGGGTTGTGTAGAGCAGAGGTTATTGATAAATGTCTACAGCCTGTTTGTCATCTCTTTCTCTCTTTTTAGGTCTGTGGCAGGGGGTGGGGGGGGTTGAAGGGGGAGGCTAAATATCCCATTTAAATGCATTGTGGGAAAGATAGGGGGAGGTGGGGGAGGAAGAGGGAGATAGTGAGTGAGAAGGATGGGGAGGATACTCTTAAGGACAGGAAAGCACGAATGGAGAGAGATCGAGAGAGAGAGAGAGAGAGAGAGAGAGAGAGAGAGAGAGAGAGAGAGAGAGAGAGAGAGAGAGAGAGAGAGAGAGCGAGAGAGAGAGAGAGAGAGAGAGAGAAAGAGAGAGAGAGAGAGAGAGAGAGAGAGAGCGAGAGCGAGAGCGAGAGCGAGAGCGAGAGAGCGAGAGCGAGAGAGAGAGAGAGAGAGAGAGAGAGAGAGAGAGAGAGAGAGAGAGAGAGAGAGCACACTGTCTCATAAATCCCCCAAAAGTCCCTGATACTTTTTTCCCTCCATCATAAATGTGTCCTCCCACCTCATTCCCTCCTCCCTCCTTCATCTCTCCTTCTCTCCTTCAGCTCACTACACATGGAGTACACCTCATGTGAAGGCTTCAACAGAACTACATCTCTGGCTCCTCAGTATGACAAAAAACCCTCATGTGTGCCAGTGTGTTTCCTCTATCTGTGGTGGCTGCACTGCTTGTCATGAGCAAATGTCTCTGTTACTCAAAGCCTCCCGTTACCATTGGTGACATCGTCAGGATCCTGGCCTGCAAAGTTCCTCATCTAAGTGTTAGTGACACAGACCTCTTCGTTATTGTACAGGGCTTTCTCAGCAGTGATGAAACAGTACGCAATGCACGCGTGTAGACCCACAGATATATGGACATACACACATACACACACACACACACACGTATGCACACACATACAGAGACACACAATCACTCTTGTTTATGAGAAGGTACCCACTGAGGTGTCGCTGACAGTTAGGGCAATACGTCTCAGCCCACTGAACCAAAAGAGACAGCCCTGTCTACAATTAACCAACCCAAACAATACTGCACTCTCCTGTGTGTGTGGTGGGTGTGTGTGTGGGGAGTGTGTGTGTGTGGGGGTGTTTGTTTGTGTGTTGAAGCTCGCTGTATTGATGACGTATGCTCCCTCTGTGCCTCTAATACATCACCCCTGAGTCGTGACTCTAAAAGTGCCATCCCTCTTTATCTCTCCCTTCTCTCCTCCCCCTCGGCCCTCCTCCCCCTCTCCCCCCTCTTCCCACCCTGTCCCTCTCTCGACTCCGCAGGTTCAGAAAAGGGAGAGACAAATGAAAATCAAGAGAGTGGGAGCAACACGATTCAAGTGAAGGGCAAAGAGAAGGAGACAGATAGATAGGGGGGGGAAGAGGGAGGGAGAAGGAGACAGAGAGATAGGGGGGGGGAGAGGGAGGGAGGGAGAAGGAGAACAGAGAGAGACAGAGAGGGATGGAAGCGAGGTGTCGTTTGTGTTTCTCTCAGTAGGTATGTTTCCTGACTGTGTGCTGTTCCATCCTGGCTTTGGGCTCCAGTACCTGGGGACATCACTCCATCTTGAACGGCTGTTGCTACACCCATAAGACAGATGGGAGAGTGTGTGTGTGTGTGTGTGTGGGGCGAGGGGGGTGGGGTTGGGGAGGAGGGGGTTGGGGCTGATAGGGAAAAGGAGGGTAAGAAGGAAAATTAAATATATTGATTTAATCCATTAAGGCTTCATTGAGCGAAACAGTAGGGTAACGCTGTTGGATGTGGTGTCAAGATGGGGAGGGGGTGGGGATGGGCGTGTGTGGGGATGGAGGGATGGGGGGGTGAGGGGGTTACACTTCCTGTTTCATTCTCGTCTCAGAATCCACACCGTTTAAGCTGACCCTGAATCTCGTGGTAGTTAAAAACAGTTATGTATCTAACAAATTAGATGTCCACAACTCGCTTGTATGGATATATGCATGTGCTCACACTCCCAGTCGTATGACTTGTTAGGGTTTATAGGGATGTCCTTACTCAGCGGGTAAAGTTTGTGTGCTTGTGTGTGTGCTTGTTTTTGTGTCAATATGAATGTAGTAAATTAAGGAATGAGCTATGAATTAGTTATTTCTTTTTAATCCTGCTAAAACACTGCCGCAAGCAACTCATGCACTATTTCTGCCAACACACACACAACAAACACACACAAACTCTGTACTGGATAGTCAAGCATGAATTGTACAATGGGTGGGGTACAAGGTAAATTGTCAGCAATTATTTTTGCCTCTCTCTTCCCCATTGTCCTCTATCTCCTTCTCCCCATCTTCCTTCTCCCTCCCCATTCTTCTTCCTTCATTCTTACGTTGTCAATCTCCCACTCTTCTATGGGCCTCTACCCTCTGCTCTTGCTTGTTGCATGAGTCACATCCGTATGAACCGCCTCCAGCCGCCAGAAACCCCAGAATGGTTTTTACTCATACCTATCCATTAGGAAGAGAGAGAGAGAGAGAAGAGAGAGAGAGAGAGAGAGAGAGAGAGAGAGAGGGAGGGAGGGAGAGAAGAGAGGGAGAGAGAGAGGGGGGGAGGAAAAGAGAGGGGGGAAGGAGAGAGAGAGACAGAGAGAGAGAGACAGAGAGAGAGAGAGAGAGAGAGAGAGAGAGAGAGAGAGAGAGAGAGAGAGAGAGAGAGAGAGAGAGAGAGAGAGAGAGAATGAAGGGACTCTTCTCAGAGCTAGAGACAGGGTTGTATTCAGGGCATCCATAACATTTGTCTACTGTTAATATTTGAACGCACACTTGCATCCAAGGTCCCTGGTGTGTGTCTCTGAGTGTGTGTCCCTGATGTGTGTCTCTTAGTGATAAGGGGTAAGCTGTATGTTTCAGTCTCCTGACAGACCGCTTGACAAGAAGTATGTCTGCTAGTTGGCAGTCAACTCAGTGACACAGACTGCCCTTAGACTATATCAGGCTCTCCTCTTTAACTACTCTCTCTTATTCTCAATCTATCTTTCCGTCACACACACACAAGCACGCAGACTGACCCCAGAGCAGTGATTGAATCCCACACTGACATGCTATTTGACTCTGTTAACAAGGCTAACCCCCATCTCCTTCCTGTTTGTCTCTCCCCTTGTGTTCTTCCTTTCTGTGCTCCTCCTGTTCTCCTCCTGAATAGAACATTAACATACAGCCTGTTTTAATACAGGATTCCTCCTCCGGGCAGAACATCACATTTTCCTTCGTTAAGACGGGTCGAGGTGTAGGAGTGCTAGAAATGTGAAACGCCTCACTTCTCTGTGCTGGCAGAGGCAGAGCCAGATGGTGTAGCTATCAGTTGAGAAAGCCGATGCTATTAAGTTGTTCTCTATGCAAATGCTGAAGCAATAACCAGGTAACCACACATACGGGCATGCAGACACTTAAGTCTTTATGGTACATGTGAGTGCAGAGTTAGCAAGCAATTAATGGATCTTACTCGAGAGAGGGAGTGAGTGAGAGAGAGAGAGAGAGAGAGAGAGAGAGAGAGAGAGAGAGAGAGAGAGAGAGAGAGAGAGAGAGAGAGAGAGAGAGAGAGAGACAGTCAGAGAGAGCGTCAGAGAGAGAGAGAGAGCTAAAGAGAGGAAGGAAATGAGACAGTGCGAGCGAGATTGAGTCAGAATGTGGAGAGCTGGATGTTGGATGACATCTCTCTGGTATTCCTGGTTTTGCTGAGTCAGTATTATTGACTGCGATTGTACTGGGGGTCCTGATCCCTTTAACCCCGGGAAGCAACCTTGTCTCCTAAAATGACACCATCGCATATGAGCGTTTTACATGGAGTGTGTGCCTTGGGTTTGTGTGTGCCTGTTACACATCTGACTGATAGTCACTATCTGTGCTTTTCATCAGAAATCGGTCGAGTGTGCTGCGCTAGGCACACATGCACGCGTGAGCGCACACACACACACACACACCTCACCGCAGAGAACAGATCTATGTGAAATCATAATAGATGGCAGTGCTATTTGAACAATGAATCAAAGCCAAAGCAGCGGCCACAGTGGACAAAGACAAATCACTTTTGACAAGGAGCACATTGGGTGATAGGACACAGACACACGCGCGCGCGCATTTTCTCACTTGCGCGTGCACACACACACAGACAGGAGACACACAGACACACACCCCACACATGCTCGTGCACACGTACACACCTAGAACCAAACAAATAAACGCAAAGATCTGCCGACTGAACTTCTCTCCATAAAGCCAAGTCCATTTCACGGTGGCATGGATTTTCACACTCCATGGTGCTAGCAACACAGGTAGATAGAGGAGTAGGTTAGGTAGGTCATGTGATCTCTCTGTAAAGGGCTGCTTGAATGTTACACTTCACACTAGCCCGACCTTAGTAAAGGTCTGATTATATCATGAAGGATCCATGCCAATGTTGTTATTCCTGACACACACACACACACAGTTTTCCATCTAAATGGAAAACAGGTTAACTAACTTGAGATACATAGCAGCCCTCTTACTGGGCATGGCTAATCAGACTGTTTCCCTGCCCCAGGCTGTGTGTGTGTGTGTGTGTTTTTCTTGTTTTAGCGCTTAACCTTCCCTCAAAGGCAGCTGTAATGTTGTGTTAGCTCTGTGTCGAGTCTTTTCAGTAGTTGTTCTTGTTGTCTACTTCTGACTGAATTATTGAAATCCTCTCTGCCTCAGGGAGAGAGGGAGAGAGGAGGTATTTATAGGCATTTGTCCCAGCCATTTCTAGTATACAGAACTAGACTGTCTGCCTCTCCCACACTGCAGACACGCTCAGAAACCAGAAAGGGAAAGCGAGAGAGAAATGAGAGATATAATGAGAAAGAGTTCAGCTTTGTAGAAAAGACTAGTGCACAGTGATAACAAGCACCGTTGACAGAGACATAGCAAAGGGGCGAGAAGCAGGGAGACATTGGAGGGAATCTAGAGTATCCAGGAGTACTTTCCCATCCCGGACATCTGTGATGGAGACAGGGAAGGCGACGGAAGTAGGGGCTCAGGGCTGCTGTGGAGGGTCAACCGCCATGGCCCGCAGTGGAGAATGAGGGGAAGGAGGTCAGGAGGACTGTCGGGGTCTCCATGACGGGCAGCAGGGGCAGCCCAGCCAGCCGTCCGGGGGGAATTGCAGGAGAGGTTGGTAGGCGTGGGCAGAGATGACTGCTGTCCGGTCCTGGTGTCAGATCTGCCTGTGCTCTGCAGCAGGATAGACGGCGTAGTGACCGTCATCAAGGCGGAGCAGCCCTACTGCATGTGTCGTGGAGGCTACCAGGGTAAGTCGGTGGCGTAGACTCCGTCATCTCCGCCGTCACAAAAGCACAGCAGAGCGACTGTTACTTGTGCCTTTTCAAACACATTCTCATTTGAGCATGCTACTGTACTGTGGGTAGCTAGAAGTCTCTTTTGAACAGGAGCTAGCAGGCATTAGCATTAGTCGTTGGGTTACAGACCCAGGAGCTGTGCTTCATGGAAGGCTGCTGGTCGGTATTAAATATAACTTTTTAGTTAATAACATAGAGTTGTTGTTGTTACTGCATGGTTCTGTCACACAATGTGCAGATACTGTAGCGGTACTGTAGACCTGTTCATCTGGACGAATCTTTAAAAAGAAAATGATTTACTGGGAGAGTTTTTGTGGAATTGTGCTGAACGTTGTACAGATGCAGAATGCTGGTGCTCATTCTAAACACACTGTAATCATATGTTGGGCGTGTACCTCAGCCAACCTCACAATTCAATATCACACTAACAGACTGCTTGAGGCCTTCATTTTCACATTCCCTCCTTCTCAGTTTTCACCTCTGCTCTTCCTCCTCATCTCCTTCTCTTCATCCTCCCTGCTTATCTCTCCCTCTCCCCCTGAAGTAAATAGGCATTCTAAGTAAATCCAGTAGCCTAGGTTCCACTGCAGATCATTGTAAGAAGCGTCTGACGGGTGGCCTGATTCTCACCCTTGCCGATGTTCATGAACTCTGCCTTCAGAACTGGCGGTAATACACATCCCCTCCAGTTCTCTTCTATATAAAAGCCTCTCTGGAGAGCGTGTGTTTGTACTAGCCTCCTCACTGTGAGCCTTGTTACTTTGATCAAGGCGCCTCATATCTTCCTGACTATTCAGACACAGAGCTGTATATATATATATATATATATATATGGAAAACACACTATTCCCTGGTTCTCTATATCCTTCTCCTCTCTCTCTCTCTCTCTCTCTCTCTCTCTCTCTCTCTCTCTCTCTCTCTCTCTCTTTCTCGCTCTCTCTCTCTCTCTCTCTCTTTTTCTCTCTTTTTCTCTTTAACTCTTCGTCTGTCTCTGTGGTGACAGATGAGGTTCATTAGTTAGTCCAGTCTTCTTTAGGTATTGCACATGGATGAAATCCACCCTTTCATCAAGCTTCGCCTTTTGTGGTTCCTGCTTCTATTGCCTTTCTCCGATGGATGCCGCTAGCCTGAACATCTGTCTGTACTGCTGTCTGAACATCTGTCTGTACTGCTGTCTGTACTTTTGTTCTTCTATTAGGCTTTATTCCAACATCAACTGATGACATACAAAGACATACAGTACAGTGTACACACAAACACACACATATTCAGTTCAATTCAAAATCCTGTTTCCCCTAACCTTGACGATTAAATAAAAAACCTGACCTAAACCCAAACTCTTGCTCCTAACCCTACCCCCAAAGCTATTCCTAAATCCTAATCTATTTGTAACCCTAAACATAATTATATGCCTTAACCTAAACCCCCTAATATCACCTTTACATAGCTCCTGAAAGCTACTTGAACCAAGAAATGTCCCTGTAAGTTACATTTTCCCTAGTTTATTATTCTTGAGGGGATTTCTGGTCCCTACAAGAATAGTTAAACTAATACACACACACACACACACACATATAGACTGAAAATCAAATCATTTCTGAAGCTGTTGTGTATATTTTTTGTCCCTGTCTTATCTAGTTGCCTTTCTCCTTAATGTCCCTTCTATCACCCTGGACTGTGCTCAGTAACTCTCATCTGAACTCCTAATAAACTACATTCCATTTCATCCAAGGTACATTCATCCTATTATAAACTGAATAGCGAACACTAAAGGAGGGTGTATCTGTTATGGGAGGATAATCCTCATCTTCCATCTGTGGGAAGTGGGTCATTCAGCTCGTTCTTGACATGACCTCTGCAGTGTGCTTAAAGAACTTAACGGTACTCACATTGTGTGAGAGGAGAAGGAGAGAGAATAATTATATCATTCCCTAATGCTGTATCTAACTCATAAAAAAAAAAAAAAACTGTCTTAAAGGAGTCTGACCGATTTAAACAGTGCCCTGTCCCCACCATGCCTGTGTACACATTTTACTTGGTGTTCTACCCTTCTTGCCACATCCTTTCTTGCTCATCGTGCCTGGTAGATGAGATGTGGTCACTTTGCAATGTGGCAACAGACCACTCTTTGACTCTGACCACCGAAATACATTTACATTTACATTTAGTCATTTAGCAGACGCTCTTATCCAGAGCGACTTACAGTAAGTACAGGGACATTCTCCCGAAGGCAAGTAGGGTGAAGTGCCTTGCCCAAGGACACAACGTCAGTTTGCATGACCGGGAATCGAACTGGCAACCTTTGGATTACTAGCCCGATTCCCTCACCGCTCAGCCACCTGACTCCCTAATAACGTTAGAACGGTACACTTCTGATCCTTCATCTTTTGCTGTACCTTTTATATGCACTGTTCATCACTCGGGATAAAAGCGTTCCACCCTCCTGAGTGTTCGACCTAGATGTCCCGCCGCTGGGCACGTCTCCCCGAGTATCTGTGTGTTTGACACCCGTGTCTGGATTTTGGTCTCTACCTTTCCAAGGCAGAGGCCTGGTATCAGTCGGGCTGCCTGTGTGTGTGTGGTGACAGGAGCTGGAGGTGTGGAGATGGGGGGAGGTCATGTGCAGGTCAGACATGATAGTGTCACCTCAGGAGGGAGTGTGTCTGATCGCTGGTCAGTGACCAGGTACAAAACAGCTTGTCATGTTTGTCCTAGGAGACTAGACACGTTTGTCCTGGCCCGGTTTAGGAGGCAGACAGGAGGGGGGGGAGGTAGACTAGAGGTTAACATGGGGACACAGCTCAGTGGGACGGCACCTTGTGGTGTGTGTGTGTGTGTGTGTTGTGACAACTGCTGGGACTCCTAGGGCAGACACACATGCAGTTCAGGAGACTCAATACAGAAAACGGGGAACTTGCACTGATGTGCGTTTAATTAGCCAAAGAAACAACGCTTTCACATGAAGACAGAAGTTCTCCTCTCAGCCTCAGCTTGAGGCTCACAACTCGCACTGTACGTGATTGGCCAGAGGTATTGTGCCAGCGACTGTCTCTCTCTCTGTCTCTCTCTCTCTGCTTTCTTCCTCTCATGGCGCTCCTCTCCTCTGAACCCTGTCGGCCTGGTCTTTGCAGAAGAGGGTGCTGATGGTAGACGAGCCACAGTTGTGCTGCCTGGAACCAGGTGGAACCAGTTGACTGTTGTCGCCCACTCCCTGGTGCTGGGAGGGCTGGGAAGGCTCCGACTCTCCAGGGGTGTCACAGCGTTTGTGTGTGTGCTTGCTAGTGTGTGTGTGTGTGTGTGTGTTGGGGGGAGTGCTTATCCGTCTGTGCAGTACACAGGCTCATTCTCATTCAGCAGGGTTTGTCCAAAGAGTTATGTGCGTGCGTGTGCGCGTCAGTGCTCGTAGGAGCGTGTGAAGGTGTTGCTGGTGTCCTTCAAACAAGGACAGCTGAGCTCTTGCATTCTGAGGAGAGTGGAGCGAGGCTAGCAGCTAGCAGGCCTGGGACTGAACCCCCCCATCCTCTCGGATCAATGGCCGTTCCGTTAAGGAGAAATATCCCTGGGCCAATGGCCAACTTTGACTTGAATGCCGGTGCAGCTCATTTTATTTTGTTCGGCAATGTGTTGACCATCTGCCTAGTGGTCCACAGATGCACCGTCTTCATGACGATCCCCAGCCAAATCCCTCTTAATGAAGGCTCATTCTCAAGCCACTTGATGAATCAGTACAGATGATATCCATCCCATAATAGTTCCCTCCCAGACTCCGAAGCTCAGGTCCAGATTGGGAACTAAGTCCCGCTGGTTTGAATCTCATCTGGTACCACACTTTGTCCGTCTGTCCGTACCTGCAGGACAGCACCCAGACGCCCAGCGCCGGCCCAGTCATGTTGATCACGTGCTCTTAATACATACAGCCGCCATTCACTTACGTAACTCATGTACTCTGCCTCTTTTGGTCTGTCTGTCTGTCCTGTCTGTCTCTCTCTCTCTCTCTCTCTCCTCTCTCTCTCTCTCTCTCTCTCTCTCTCTCTCTCTCTCTCTCTCTCTCTGGGTCTCTCTCTCTGGGTCTCTCTCTCAGTCTCTCTGTCTGTCTCTCCCACTCTCTGTCTCTCTCTGTGTGATGGATGGTGCTGGAGATGGGGTTATCTGTGCTATCAGGGCCCAGCCTTTAGATGCTCCTGGGCTGGAGAGAGCGAACGACACAAGTGATGAATGAGCTACATTACACACACTTACACTGCATCTGCTACTACCGGCCTGTGCGCACACACACACACACTCACACCCACACTCTCTCTCACACACACACACACACACACACGCACACACACACACACACACAACTGAGCTATTCTTGTGAGGACCCACAATTCAGTCCTGATTTTCATAACCCCTAACCTGATTCCTAAACCTAACCTTACCAAAAAAAGGAACTTGGAACCCTAACCCATGAACCCTAGCTCATGTGCCCCTAGCGACATGTTTGAGTTGAGTGATCATCGCTCATCATCTGCGTGTCCAAGCATGCATACTATTACATGACTGCCTGTGTGTGTGTGTGTGTGTGTGTTCACATGCATTTGTGCATGCGCTTGTGTGCGCGGTGAGGGAGAGACGTGAAGGCCCTGCTGTCATGTCCAGATATCCCCCCCATCCTTCCAAGCTCCCCCCTTAACTCACATGAACAGCTGTCTGATCCCCTCGCCCCCCATCATCCCCATCGCCAGGCTACAGTAACACCTGCCCCATGACCTTGTGTTTGGATTAGCACAGGGGAACACAGGCAGGTTATGGCCAGAGACATGGCCAGAGGCCCTTTGTTGCCAGTCCAACCCTCCCTGATCTACACACTGGTCCTTCTGCCCTCCAGGTCAGTAGGTCCTCTGGCTAGGTGTTACCAGGCTGAGCAGGAAGAGATATTCTGTATTTAACTGTTGGATACCTATTGGACTAAGCTGGGTGTGGGAGAGGAGAAGGACAGGTACCTGTTGAGAAGGAGGCTGTGTGACAAGGTGGGGGTTAAGGGGTTGGGCAGCGGAGAGGAAAACAATGCATTTATAATGAAGGTCAGAACAAAGGGCCCGTGTGTCTATTAACATCAAATAGCAACGTCGTCGGAGGGAGAGGAAGGGCGAGAAAGGGAAAGAACGTGGCGAGCAAAAGTGAAAGACGGATGGATGAACAAAGTGAAGGAGAAAGCAGGAGAGGTGTGGAGAAAGTGATGGACACTGATGACAGGAACACAGCTGAGCCACCTCTATCACAAACTCTACGCACACACACACACACACACACACGCACACACGCCCCTGTCCAATTAAGAGTTTGTGTGGCCTGACAGGATCTCAAGGCCTGCAGTCAGCAGATTGCAGTTTAGAAGGAGAACATTGTGTGTGTGTGTGTGTAGGGGGGGCATCGATCTCTATCCAGAGTCTCACAGGATATCCACCCACACGGTTACAGCCCCACCCGATTTAGACAGAGTTACGTACACTCACTTACCCCACCTGCACCCCCCCAACACAGCTCATCCTCTCTCTCCTCAGAGCCGCCTGGGCCTCAGCGCTTTCCCCTAATGTTCCCAAAAGGACGTGATCGACACGTGCACTTGACACACACTAACGCGCGCGTGTGTGTGTGTTGTTTTGCAGAAACACGAGAGGACCGCACCAAGAGACTGTTCAGACACTACACTGTGGGATCGTACGACAACTTCACCTCATACAGGTACGAAGAAGCCCGCTTGCTCCTCGTGCTAAAAACGGACCCGTGTCGCTTGCACCATCTGACTGCGCCCCCCCCCCCCCCCCACACACACACACACACACCCCCCCCCCTCATGCTCACGCAGCCAGGCTTCCATTCATACAAAGTTTACAGTGGAGGACGACGTGTTGTCGAGTCATGCCGATGGAAGGGCAGAGGAGGGGGAGGGGTTGTAGTTCTGCTGCCACCTGCAGGAGACAAAGGCGTCGGTGCATCTTCAGTCGAGTCATGTACAGAGGCGAGCCATTCAGTGGTGCGGTACGGCACGTGTGCGTGCGTGCGTGCGTGCGTGCGCCGCCCGTGTATGCCTTGTCTCTAAAAGGCTGTACCTTTTGAGTCCCCTGCCCCTCTCTTTCTCTCTCTCTCTCCCCCCCCCCCCCTTATCCTTTCTTCCACTCTTCCACTCCCTGTGACATTTTATCACAAAGAGACCCCTGAAGGGCTCTGCCTCCTCTCTAAATCAGCTGTGTACTCTGAGAGCACAGAGGCAGGCAGGTTGCTGGCGTTTTGGGATGTAAAGTCCCTCCAAATGCCTGAGTGTTTCTGTGAGGAGGCAGAGAGCTGGAGTGTGTGAGGAGGGCTCGCATTGTTTCCGTGCACTTTGCCTCTGCTGGAAAGCCAGGCTAATGTATGCCTGTAGACTGAGTAAATAAACACCTCTGCATCCCCCAGACAGTGGGCCTTCACGCACTTCTCTGCCCTGCCACTAGAGGGGAGTCATTCTGTAGGGTTGCAGGTTCTGGTTTGTTCACTGTGTGGGGCTCATGGTGGATGTGGATGTGGAGTGGGAGACAGAGAGAGAGACGGAGGGGGGAACAGTGGTTTGAACATGCCGGTAACACAATGAGTCGTGCCCCTCTTCTTTACCAGCTTAACAATGAAACACAATGAGTCACCGCATCATACAAACCTCAGCCCCAACCTGCCTGAATAGAAGAACTATAGAAGAACTATAATACCACAACAACAGTAGTCTATAAATGAAGTTATGAATGCTAGGATTAAGCTGCATTACCGTCTGAATCTGTCTGGGTTTGGGAATGTCTGAATTGAGCTGTAGGCTATTTGACTGTAGCGTTGAGTCTACAAAATGCAATCTTCCATTGTTCTCGGGAGCAGGCTATGGATTCTAAAAGTCACTGCGCCGTGCCATTGTTGGGAGAGATCACGAAGGTGCAGGAGAGGAAAGGAGTGGCGGGGCGGGGCAGGAGAGGATGAAGGGCGTTCAGGATGTCAGTTCTTTCTCTGTGTCCGCCACTGTTTCCGCGGTCTCCCTTGTTCAACCAAGTGTTTGACCTCCTTCCCTGTCAGCAGAGCTTCTCAGGGGTCTCCGCTCCCGGCTGGCAGGGGGCTCTGTCTGCCTTGGTAAGTGAGGGAGGGGACGGCTAACTGCTAACCCAGAGTGTGGCTTGGTTTGATAACCAGAGTTGTTGCTTCAAAAGTTGTTGAAGAGCCAAAGTCCTTTACGACCATTCGTGGCTCGGCTGAACAGTACGGTATCCTGAAGGCTTAACTTGGGTCTTCTCTTTCACGGAGCTCTTCTCGAGGTAGCGGGTGATGTTTTGACGCTAGTGTACGCCTGCCCTCGACCCCGCAGTAGACACCCTCCAGGGGCTCAGGAGAGGGAAGGGGCTAAGACTAACAGTGCTATCTGATCGCCGCGGCTCTGCCGTGCTCTGCTGTGCTGTCGCAGGACTCTGGCACGGAGTCCCCCAACGTGGGCGCTTTGACGTGGTGTGGTTTGAACACTCAAATGCCAGTGTGCTGTCACTCGTTCAGGGGAAAACATGCGCACACGGGTTCACCACGTGCCTAAAGCGCTACGCTGGCCCACGGGAGCCCCTTGAGCTAGCCTAAGCTTTTAATTTGATTTGGGTCGGTCAGGAACCGAGGTGTAGGACCTGTATGTGTGTCGTGTGTGGATGTCTCCATGAGTGTGTTCGTCTATTTCTTCCCCCCCCCCACCGTCCCCATCAGTCACTTGCAGCCCCTTTTGCTGTCTGAACCTGTCCAACTCTCTCTCTCTCTTTGGCGTTGTGGAAGGATGTTGTTGGAGTCTTACCTGCTCTCCCTCTCCTCTCCCCTCTGTAGTGATTACATCATAGAGGAGAAGAACGCCGTACTACAGAAGAAAGAAAATGAGGGCTTCGGCTTTGTCCTGCGAGGAGCCAAAGGTATCGCATTATTTGAGTGTGCTCTCTCTCTCTTTCCCTGTCTCTCGCCCTCTTTCTATCTCTCATGTCTCTCATTCTCTCACACGCACATCTTCTTACACTCTCAAACAGGCACATACAGTACCATATGTGTGTGCGAGTGCATTTGTGGGTGTTGGTCCGTGCGTGTGCGTGTGTGTGTGAGAGGGAGAGAGAGAGAGAGAGAGAGAGAGAGAGAGAGAGAGAGAGAGAGAGAGAGAGAGAGAGAGAGAGAGAGAGGAGAGAGACAGTTATCGGCAGCCTGTGAGAGGAGTTTCAGACCTGTCCTCCTGAGTCCCACTGTACGGTTAATTCTCTTTATTGTCTCTGAGTCAACAACATGACTAGCTTAGCAAACACCCCTCTTGCTCTGTGTGCCTGCGCGTGCGTGCGTGTGTGTGTGCGTTCGTGTGTGTGTGTCTAGCCCCTGTGGTGGCGTCATCCTTGGATGAGCTGGTCAGCTCACTGTCCCATCTGTTCCTCACACATGGCCCTTAGCTTTCAGGAAGGCTCACTCTCTCATTCTTTTACCTCCCTCACTTCTCTCCTTCATATCTGTCGTTTCTTCTTTCCCCCCCCCCCCCCACCACCACCACCCACCCGTTCCCTCCCCTCCCCCCCTTCGCTCACCTGTCCCTCATATCCATTTTATGTTCCACAGTCGTTATCTTATCCTTCAGAACTGCACTCTTCTCCTCCATCTCGCCGTCGACCCCTCACACACACACACACACACTAACAGACGCACTCAAACGCTCGCTCACTACTGCAGGTGGCAGCGTTGTGCTCAAACGAGGTTACAAAAGCAGACCCTCCCAGGCACCTTAGTCGGGAGTCTTGGTACTCTTTCCACCTCTTTGCCACTCTCCGTTGTGAAGCGAGTCCACCCTGGTCTCTCCTCTCGCTCTCCTCCCTCTCTTCTCAGAAGGTGGGAGAGCTGTAGATAGAGAGCCTCCAGTCAGCTCTGTCAGTCAGTGTTCACTCCTGGACTGACAAGTGTGACCTCGTCTCTCTCTCTCTCCATCTGGGTCTCACCTCACCTCTTCGGTCTCTCTCGTTCCGTTGTGCTTGTTTTCCTTTTTACCGAATGAACCGACGCACAAAGCGTCACACATGCACGCAGACACGGAGACACGCACGCACACGCCAAGCTCCTCTGAGAAGCCCTGTGTTAGGGATCTGGCGGGGCTCCAAGATTCAACGTTTTTTTTTGTGTATCGGAGCATTTTAAGGTAGAAGGGGGGGGGGGGGGGGGGGGGTCGATCTGGGCTTTAGTGCACTAATGAACAGGTCTCCTTTTCATAAATTGATTATCTATACAGACCTTCTAAAGATAGTCCATTCCAGTTGATTGTGAGCACACTGAGCGATGTTGCTGGTTCTGATGCAGCAGGTACTTGTGTGTGTTGTTCCCCAGCTGAGACGCCCCATCCGAGGGGGAGTTTACGCCCACCCCAGCCTTCCCTGCGCTGCAGTACCTGGAGTCTGTGGACGTGGAGGGAGTGGCCTGGAGAGCAGGGCTGAGGACTGGAGACTTCCTCATCGAGGTAACCAGGGACAACCAAAACAGTCTTTGTGGGGACCGCTTCAGCTGCCAAAACGAGAAATAATATAATAATAATTGATGACACATCTAACCTTGTTGATGTTTTTTTCTGTCTTCGTGGTGTGTCTGTCTCCGTGTGTGTGTGTGTGTGTGTGCGCACCACCCTTCCCAGGTGAACGGGGTGAATGTGGTGAAGGTGGGCCACAAGCAGGTGGTGTCTCTGATCCGTCAGGGAGGCAATGCGCTGCTGATGAAGGTGGTCTCTGTCACGCGCAAAACCCGAGTCTGAGGAGGTGGTCCGCAAGAAAGGTGAGCCACTTGAGGGGGGGGGGGGGGGGGGGGGGTGCAGGTGCATGAGGACAGTTTTAGGATGGAGGAAAAAAGAGGGACGGATGGAAAGGAAGGGGAGGGGAGGGGGGGGTTAACTGTGTAACTTTGCGAGTTGCTACGGCATGAAACGAGCAGACTGTTTCCCCGTGCCTTTCATGGTGTGAAGGGCTGTCATGGTGCAGCCGCGTGCAATGTGGACTCAGAAACAGACACTCACTGTTGAGGGGATTGTCGCGGGAGTATACAGGCCTTATCTAGAGAGTCTGTGTGTTTCCGTTGTCAAGGTAATTTCACCATGTCTGTAAATTCATGTGGTTTTCCATGTCAACCACATCTGATCATTACTCAGCTCCCACACAGTCCTGGCACTTCGACCTCGGAGCCTGTATGATTTTGTGTGTGTGTAGCATTGTACCACTCCTCCATATAGGATGGAAAGGTGGAGTCTGAGAGAGAAATCATTGACCTACTTCCATCTCGAACAGATACAGATCTGCTATAGTGCTAATTCTCTCCTGCTCTCTAGCTTTCCTGCTCTCTCCCTCTACCTCTCCTTCTACCTCTCCCTCTCCCTCTCTCACACACACACATGCACAGACCAACACCCAAATGCACTCGCACACACATATGGTACTGTATGTGCCTGTTTGAGAATGTAAGAAGATTTCTCTCTCTCTCTCTCTCTCTCTCTCTCTCTCTCTCTCTCTCTCTCTCTCTCTCTCTCTCTCTCTCTCTCTCTCTCTCTCTCTCTCTCTCTCTCTCTGGCTGTTGCTTTTCTCTCTGTTGTTCAGAGCAGACATCTGTCAGTAGCAGGGAGAGAGAGTGAGAAGGCGATCATATGCCGAAATGTTTAGTGGATACTCAATGATTCTCATCATGAGGATCAGATCATCAGATACTGTCCGTATGTCCTTCTGGGAAGTCAAAAACCGTGATATGCATGGGAACTAACAAAGAGAGACCTGCGGTATTTGAGGCATTGACCCCCCCTGCGACACCACGAGGAAACTGGTATGATTTCTGATTTTAAATGTTAAAAAAGTGGACCCGTCTGTGCCACAGTACGCATGTCAGGTGCTGCACTGGACACTGCATGTCCCTGTAGAAGTGAAAGGGGGGGGGGATTGAAGCAAGGCTAACCTGTTTGTGTCCTCCAGACAAATGCAGAGTGAGAGTGTAGTATTTGATGGACAAGTGAGACGGCAGTGGCTAGATCTAAGGGGAGAGGTGTCCCCAACCCCCCCTGGGTGTTGAACCAGCTGTCTGTGCTGTCCCGTGTTGTCCCTGGCTCTGCTAAAGGGGTCCCTGTCCCTCCTCATCGCTGGCAGATGTACTCCCTGTCTTCACTGCTCCTCCCATCGGATTTTCTCTGCAGTTTGTAACTTACCTGGCACACGCACACCCTCCTCTCTCTCTCTTACACACACACACACACACACACACATATTGTGGCTCTGCACCAACCTAGGCCTTACTACCGCCACCGTTACCATGGTGACTATGCTGCTAGTTTGAATTAGGCATTGCATTACAGCTACAGCATCCCCCTCTCTTTTGCTCTCTCACTGTCTTTGTCTCTCTCTCTCGCACTCTCGCTCGCTCGCTCTCTCTCCGTTCCTTCCCTCAAACTCTCTCTGTCACCCTCTCTCTCTCCATCCATCTCCCACTCTTCTTCTCTGTGCCGTAGATAGCTGTGTCGCCCAAGTGGAGCTGTGAAGATGTTTGCGAGCTCTGGACTGTGCCCAGGATGGCGCATGTACAGAAAACCTCTCTCTGCCGAGCCCAGCAGCATTATCCGGTCGCTGTAGTGTTTGCAGATCCATCGCTTTACAAGGGTGCGTGCAGAGCAGGCTTGGACGATAGTCCATAAAGCCGGCTGGAACAGTATTGTGGGGTATTGTTTGAAGACAGAGAGGTTAGTCAAGCTACTAGTCCGGCTGCTGTTACTGTATTTACAGTAGACGCAGGTTAGCTAGTGTTGGAATGTGGACGGCTGCTGTGTGCTTTCAGCGCGGGAGCGGGATTGCTCAACGGTCTGCCGCGTTCTGAGCCTGTTGAGGACACTGCTGAGCGTTGAATTTGAAAAGTGTTGTGATATTAAGTCGGTTGGTTATTCTGTGTTGCTGTTATGTGGTGGCAGTGTGTCAAAGTAAGGGGGCCTTTAGAATATTGGGCTTTGCAAGTATGGTAGGGTACAGAAGGGTCCCAGGGGAAGCATACTAGCTGTTGGATCCTGTTATCTCTCTCTATCTTTGTTACACTGTCGCTGTCTCGCTGTCTTCCACTGGCAAAGACACATGCCACTACGTACTCATTGGAGGGATTCTGAGTGTGTTGGTGTGTATTTGCAGGTGTGCGGTTGTGTGTGTGTGTGTGTGTGTGTGTGTAGCTCCGAGTCTACCCATGCCAGATCCCAGACACTGAGTAGATAGACAGGGAGATGGCTGTCTCAGTCCCTCTCTTCTCTCCCTTATTTTCCTTTCAGCCTGCTGAAGGGGGAACAGTGTGTGATTGCCCGCATAGATGGGTAGAATGGGAAGGTAGAATGCACGAGCTATACTTCAAATAGGACTGCAGCAGCTATCTGCAGCCTGTGCGCTCTCAATGGGGACGAGACCTTGCGGCACCCAAACAGACACACAGAGAGACCACAAGAGCCAACAGTACACTGACAGACTGAGAGTCAGACCGACAGACAGCAAGGAGCATGAAGAAACTCGGCTCCAACCGGGACCTGAGCAAAGTTCTAGCCGAGTGCGAGGCGTCCACCTCGGCCCAGTACGACCAGATGAAAGCCGTGAAGACGGGATGGGGCCTCCGCCTGGGCGATGCCAGGCGAGCCCTGAGCCGCAGGACCAGGGGGCCTTCCTCCCCCTCGACGTCATCCTCCTCACCCTCTCTTTTCTCCACAGCCCCCCCGCCACCCAAGAGGGCTCCCAGCACCACCCTGACTCTACGCTCCAAGTCCATGACTGCTGAGCTGGAAGAACTGGGTAAGTACAATGATCGTCCCACGCGCACACACACACTCACACACACACACTGCTTTGTTTCTGCTTCTCTCCCTCTTCCCTCTCCTTTCCCCCCTCTCTCTCTCTCTCTCTCTCTCTCTCTCTCTCTCTCTCTCTCTCTTTCGAATGTCTCTTTAGTCAATTCGCGTCTCTGCTCGTCTTCCTCTCCACCAACTGTTTGCTGTAATCTCTGTGACTCCACGAGCATTATCTTGTTCCTGTCCCTCTGTTGACTCTCTCTCTTTCTCACCAAGCTTCTGCTCGGAGGAGAAGAGGAGGTGAGTCTGAGGCGAGACGCCGTCACCGAGCTCATCAGCGTCAAAGACATGATTTCACCTCATCCGTGTCAATTTAAGCAGCGTTGATTAGAACAACCAGACACACACAATCACGCACCTACGCACTCGCACGCACGCACGCACGCACACAACCAAGCTTGTCACTAATCCCATGGCACTTTAGCCCCCCCACAAAGGCCGCTGTGGTCCCCTCGCCCTGTAATTGCCGGGTTTCAAGCTCTCTTTCATCTCTAACTCTGTGATCTAGAACTTTCCTCATCATTTCATTTGCCGCCTTGCCGGTTTCCAAAGCTGGTTGCCACCTCTAGACATGGATGTTGTCAGTCAGTGTGGACTGGGGGCTGCATGAAGGGTCAGCAGAGTATGTCACTATGCCACCATGATGGCAGTGCTCCAGCAAGCCTTCAGTGTTGTGATGACGGACGTGGTTGATGTCGGAATGCCGTTGCTTGTTGTTTAGCGAGAGGCTGATAGTCTGGGCTGTCGTGACATTTTGCTGGAGGCGTGGTTGCAGACACATGTCACGCCGCCGTGTCCAGATGAGTGTGGTGCGGTGCAGTGTTTACACTGGGTCTCCTCCTCCTGTAGAGAGGCTGGATGAGATGTTGGCCTCCCAGGATCCCATGCTGAGAGCCCAGCCCTCAGAGGTGGACTACAGAGCAGCCACCGTCAAACAGCGGCCCACCAGTAGGAGGATCACACCCGCGGAGATCAGCGTGGGTACACACACACGCACGCACCACACATACACACTCACACACACACACATACAACACACCTGATCATTTTCAGTGTGCAATCATTGTTTGGTCTTCTTAATATTCCTGCGTTGCGATGTCTGTAATGACAATGAAACCTTGTGGTGTTTTGTTCCAGTCGCTGTTTGAGAGACAGGGGATGACTCTACATGGAGGTCTCCACCCAGGGATGGACAGGGGGCACATGCAGCTGCCCAGAGGCATGTCCAGGACCAAGTCCTTTGGTGAGACCTGGATATTGCTCTCAGGATAGCTATTGCATGGTCCAGATAGCTGAGCTGGAAACTCGAACCCATTGGTTTGATCTTTTTGGAATATGACCGCAACACAATTCGTATTTTATGGAGATACTGTATGTATTGTATGCTGTAATGTATGCACCCCTCCCCCACCCCTCCCCCTCCCCTCCCCTCCAATCCCCACCCCACCCCACCCCTCCCCCACCCCTCCCCTCCCCCTCCCCCACCCCTCCCCTCCCCTCCCCCTCCCCCACCCCTCCCAGGTGCATCTGAGGAGGAGCGTCTGTCTGCCCTGGCCGCTGAGCACCACTTCCCCCGCAGCTCCTCCATGACGGACAGCCTGCGAGAACACGCCCAGCCCCACCCCATCCCGCCTCCCCCGCAGATGGCCCCCCCGCCTCCCCCCTCCCACTACTACCTGGACACAGGCCCTCCCCCGGCCTTCTGCCCTCCCCCTCCTCCCGCCAGGGTCCACAGTCAGGGTCACGACCCGGGGGCGCGCTCCAGCTTCAAGCCGTCCTCCCTGGACCTGCCCTCGGAGGCGTCCTCGCGCCAAAGCTTCAGCCACGCCGAGAGACAGAAGAAGGCTCGCTCCATGATCATCCTCCAAGACTCCTCCCATCTCCCTGTCGAGCCGACCGACATACCCCGCCCCTCCGCAACCGGCACACCCCCTGAGCGAATCAAACGGAAAGGGCGGGTGATTGACAACCCCTATGCCAATGTGGGCCAGTTTAGCATTGGACTGTACACGCCCACCAAGCCCCAGCGCAAGAAAAGTCCACTTGTCAAACAGTTGCAGGTGGGTCGAAGATGTACACAAAGAAAAGTTTATGTAAAATACAGCTCAATGAGTCAACTAGCCGTTACAAGGTGCATAGATCCATAATATTAGGATACCATTGATATCCATATGGTAGGATATCGATAGTATTTCATGTTTCCATGACTTCAATGAATAGTGTGTTGTAGTGTATGCCTGTACAGTGTGTTTACAGCCCTTGCTGTAGGTGTGGTTAATACTGTGTGTTGTGTCTCAGGTGGAGGACGCCCAGGAGAGAGCCAGCCTGGCCTTAGCTGCCGGACACTCCCGAGAGCCCTCCCCTTCTGGCCGGCACACCCACGGCCACGCGCACACACACACCAGCCGCGCAGACTACTACCAGCAGCAGCTGTTGGCGGAGCGCGAGCGCCTACGCGCCCAGGGAGAGGCTCTGCTTCAGGGGAAGGGCCCGTTCGCGGCAGCCATCGCCGGAGCCGTGAAGGACCGCGAGCGCCGCCTGGAGGAGCGAAGGAAATCCACCGTCTTCCTGTCCGTGGGGACCATGGAGGGGGGGTCTGGACCTGACCCTGAGGCCCCCTCCCTCACTCAGTCGCGGTCCATCGATGAGCGGATACTCACAAGAGAGCTGGGCCAGCTGCCCCCCCCAGCGCTGGCCCTCCGGCCCTCCCTTGGAGGGACCACCTTTATCCACCCGCTGACGGGCAAGCCCCTGGACCCCAACTCGCCCCTGGCTCTTGCGCTGGCCGCAAGGGAGAGGGCGCTGACGTCCCAGAGCCAGTCCCCAGCCAGCAGCCCAGAGCCCAGGACTAAGCAGGAGCGGCCTGCCCTCTTCAGCGACACCCAGACCAAAGAGTCTCAGCAGGGGGAAGGGTCGCCTCCTTTCCCCCCACAGAGCACCATGGTAGTGGGGTATGGTGGAGTGGGAGCCCTTCCGGGGGCTGGAGCCGGTAAGGCCCAGTGGGGAACGTCTTCACCCGCCCTCCACCGTCAGGACATGGAGGGAAGAGCACAGGACAGGAAGGAGGAGAAGAGGACAGAGGATAAAAAGAGTATGTTAATCAGTATCATGGATACTTCTCAGCAGAAGACTGCAGGCCTCATCATGGTCCATGCTACCAGTAATGGCCAGGCTGTCGGGCTTGGGGCTGGGTTGGATCAGGCCCCCACCTCAACAACATCTGATCCCACCAAGCCTTCCAGTCCCCGGGCTGCTTCCCCCAGCCCCACACCTTCTCAACCCCAGGCCCAGACTCAGGCCCAGCCCCAGCCCCAACCACAGGCCCAACCACAGGCCCAACCACAGACCCAGCCACAGGCCCAGCCACAGGACCAGACAGCAGCCAGTCCAGGCCAAGATAAGGCTTTGGTCCAGGGCAGCTCAGAGGAGGATGTTGAGCCTTACACAGTGACACTGCCCCCCGCTATGCTGTCGTCCAGTGACGAAGAAACCCGCGAGGAGCTGCGTAAGATTGGGGTGGTCCCTCCACCAAACGAGTTTGCTAATGGACTGCTGGCCCAGGCACAGGCCCAGGCAAAGGCACAGGCCAAAGCCCAGGCACAGGGGACCCCAACATCCCCAACAAAACCTGCCACCACCTCCCCAACCACACCTCCTACCCATATACCCTTGACCCCCTTGGCCCCCACTCCCAGCCTGACCCCCACCCAGGCCCAGGCTCCCCACCTTCAGCCTACCCCCAGTGGAGCAGCCGTCTCAGGGAAGCCCTCGGATCCTCTGGAGCCTCCGCCCATGGGGGAGTCTGGCTCGGCGGCCGACTCTGGCGTGGAGGAAGCTGACACCCGCAGCTCCAGCGAGCGGGAGCGAGACCATCACCTGGAGACCACCAGCACCGTCTCCACCGTCTCCAGCATGTCCACGCTGTCCTCGGAGAGCGGCGAGCCCGCCGACACACACACCACACACACCTCCTACGCCGACGGGCAGACCTTCGTGCTGGACAAGCCACCTGTGCCTCCTAAGCCCCGACTCAAGTCCCAGATAGGAGGCAGTAAAGGCCCTGTCACCTTCAGGGACCCTCTGCTGAAGCAGAGCTCTGACAGCGAGCTGCTATCACAACAACAGGCTGCCGCTCTGGCCGTAGCCGCGGCTGGGGGGACGGCGCTGGGCTCTGGGGGCCTGGGCTCTGCCTCCATGTCTGGGCTAGCCCCCGGCAGGCCTCGCTACCTCTTCCAGAGGAGGTCCAAGCTGTGGGGAGACCCCGTGGAGCCTCGAGGCCCCGGGTTGGGGTTAGGGGTGGGGAGTCTGGGGAATCTGGGAGGACTGGGGCTGGGGTTAGGTCTGGGACTGGGAAGTGAGGAAGGAGGGAAACCGTCTGTGATGGGGGAGCTGAGTAGCAGACTGCAGCAACTGAACAAAGACACTAGATCACTGGGAGAGGAGCCTTTGGGGGCATCTCTGGACCCTGGGAGGAAGTCACCTGTTACAGGTGCCAGGTAAGAAGACACATTTACGGGGAGAGCAACTAGAGCTAAGCCTCCTACAATAATCTGTAGACACATACTGTACAAACACAATTTTAGCTGTTTTTGTTATGTAGTCCAAGTCCACACTGATTTGAAATTAAAATGGAGTATACAATGGGGGACATTGCCCTTGGATACTCTCCCAAGTTTATTGCAACATCCACCTAGAACAAGAATGAGATGAAACTGATGATTGATGTCATTCCCTGTGGATAGAGCTGGATGCATTTAAGTCTAAATAAATTAAAAAATGATGAACCCAGTATCATCTCATGCTAGCCCAGACTTCCTACTCCCACTTTCCATATTCATACGTTTACCTAGAATAACCACTGTAGTAGCTGTGCTGTTATCATACACTATTAGTTTTTTTCCCCCAGATTTATTTTCACTGCATATTTGATCCTGATGTTGTGGCTCTTACCTCTCTAGGCATGCTCCAGGCTATAGTCATGGATGTACATTTAGACTAGTATTGGCTAATACTGGGAAGCACAGCCAGTGGTTATGTTACCACAGTTCTGATTATGTTACCACAGTGCTGTTAAAATATTACAATGTCAACACATTGGTTCATACTGTACAAAACGTCCTGCTTTGTAGAAGCACTAGTAAATACATGTAGTTATCCCATCAAATACAAGTGTTGGCGTATAGGTAATATATATTAATTTCTGAATATGCATGATCTGCTTTCTCTCATTGTAAAGTATGGGAATAATCCATGCCTATCCCCATCACAGTCCTCTTCAGTGGTAAGTAAGGCATAGATGCCGTAGCAGACCACAGACCTTCTGCAGGGCTAGCATTAGCATGTGGCAGGGCTAGCATTAGCATGTGGCAGGGCTAGCATTAGCATGTAGCAGGGCTAGCATTAGCATGTAGCAGGGCTAGCATTAGCATGTAGCAATGCTACAGTGCCGGAGCTTCCCAACGTAAACCTCCCCCTGTCCGACATACAGTAACCATGGTAGTGAGGAGACACATGAACTAGGATGGCGACTTTTTGCTCATTTGAAGTACAGTAGGTTTGGGCGTTGTAGAACCCACACAGCAAAGTGTCAATGTGTTTTTTCCTGCTCTGAAAGTCCAATAAAGTCCTTTGTATCCCTACAGATGTGAAAAGGACCCAGAAGAGAGTAAACCTTAAGTTTATAGCCTCTAGGGTAAACCAACATTCATTTCTTATCATTTCTTATTTCCTAACAAGCCTATCAACTAATCCCATGGAAATGGAATAACCCTTTTTTTTTTACTTCTTGTGTCTTATTCTATTTTTGTTTCATCAAAATCCCAACGTCAGTGGTTACCTTGTTTGCATCGCTTCTTATCTCTGAAACGAATAGGACCCTTCTGTCTTTCTGAGGGTTTTACAGTAGAGCACACCTCCAGTACTCCACAGGTAGATCTGGTACATACGTGCAGAGTGAAAGGATTGTCTTTATAAAGTGCATGTCCTCAGGATGATCAAGGAGGAGAGTCGATGACTCAATAGATCACAATGCTAGGGGCCCACTTGGAGTACAAACAGCTCTCTGTTTCCACGGTTACGGCATTGGCCGCTCACTTAGAGTTCTATCTAGTCCTTAAATGATTGTTGAATCAAATCAGTCTGTGAAATATTAGCTGGGTATGTGTGTGTGTGTGTGTGCTTGTGTGTGCGCGTGTGTGTGTTTGTTCCCATGGTTGCTTAGTGGGTACATGTTGGTGCAAACAAGGTAACACAGGACCTAGAGGCATGCACTTCCTATGAGCTACTTCTCATCTCTCATACACTTTCCTTTGGGTTTGGAGCTACAACCAGTCAAGCCACCGTTCTTACTCCAGTCTCTAGAACCTTCCTTTCCTCTATCTGTAGACACCAAGCTCTGCTCAAATACCATGACATGCATCCTTCTCCCATGTCCTCGGGAGATATCAGCATCGATCGCAGTAATAGATAGAGTGGCTCCACTCTACTGCGCCGCCCCCCCTCAACCTGGTCTGTGATCTCCTCACGGTTGGAAGGATGTATTCTCACAGTATTTGAACACATTGAACTCTACCCTCCCCCCCCCCCCCCCCGTTGCCTTCCACCCCGAGGGTTTAGCTCAAACAGCTTTGAGCTTCAGGCACTCTTCATAGCGGAAGCGAGATTCACCCGCACTTTGCTCTATGTCGCGTAACATTCAACTTCATTTGCTGGCATTTATGCTGATGGACTTTGTATTTTATGACTTGTATTTGTTCGTACAACAGTATAACACGATAAAGGTAACATGAGGTCCTGTCACATGGAGAACTGAGGCGTAGAAGACACGTAAGAGCACTGAGATGCTTCCCCTGCACCTTATGCCTGTTTCTCTACTGACCAGGAGCAGTTATGGCTGCCTCTACAGTGGCCAGGCTGACCTTGGCCCTAACCCTAACCCTGACCCTGGCCCTGACCCTGGCCGGCAGCAGTAACAGAAGGCTGCATGCACACCTCAGCTCTCTGATGCCCTTTAGTCCATGCATAAGCTAACATGCAGCTTTCCTATGTTCATAAAGTGAAGACCAGTATTACAATCTCAAAAGACATTCATCAATCACAGTAATAAAAAGAGGTCATAACACTATCTCTGACATCATCGGGATCTCTGAGATGGTACAGGATAGCACTTTGTCATATGAGAACAATCATTCTGATTGTCCCTCTTCCCGCTCAGTAACACTCATCCGCACTTTATCCAATCAGAATTGTTCATCCCTCTCACTTCTGCCATTAACACTCCGGTGCACTCCTCTCTCCTGCCGAGCGGAGATCAATAAATCTGGATGAAATGCAGATGGAAAATACCCTTTATTTCTCTCTTTGCCTCTCTTTCCCCTTGAACCCTGTCACTTAGACCTGCTTAGACCATGCACCATTCCAAGCATAGCCTGGTCAGCATATCAGTCCTCATACTGAGATGTTACTCCGTCACTCAATGCCTTCCATTCAAACTCACCCACAGCCAGCTTCTATACTGTATGTGCCATTCATATCCACCATTTGTACATGCTGTGTATGTAATAGATTGTTGGTTCAGAGAAATGTGGTTCTTTTCTGTTTTTTCCTCGTCTTTTAAGTTATATCCTTATTTTTCTCAGTGATTATGTTGAGGATGGCATTGGTCCTCTGACTAATATTTTCTTCAAAGTGTCTCTTTAAAGACAACAGGGGCACTGTTAGCTATAATGCAACTGTTTTATTATTTACATTTAGTCATATTATACTAATGTGGTAATACAGTTTGTATTTAACATTTACTTTTACAATGTTAATAATATACGTATATATATATGCACACATATATACATACTGTATTCACACAAACTCACATACTTATACAAAACTGGTTCTTGAGGTTAAAAAAGGGTTGAGTTCAAGTCAGGAGACGTTTGCCATGGCTCTTTTGTTGCTTTATTTGGTTGTCTTTTGTATTCTTTATCATTTTGTTCAGTGTTTGAGATGTGAATAGTGTGCTCATTTCTCTCTCATGTACCTTGCTGGCCAGATTTAGTCATGCTAAAACCCGATTCTGTTGTTGTTGTCATGCCAAACATACACATACACTCACATACATGTAGACATGTGCAAATCCTCACACCTAGCCATAATAAATCTCTCTCACACACACACACACACTCACACACACACACACACACACACACACACACGCACACACACAGGCATGGCAAGGGCAACAGAGTTGAGTTTAACAGAAGCTAGTTCTGGCTAGCAGGCTACGTCTCATGGACTGATGCTAACATTCTCTCCCATTGCTCTCTCTCTCTCTCTCTCTGCTCACCTTGCATGCTCCGCCCTGCTGCTCTGATCTGATTGGTCTAGAACTGACTGTGCGCCCAGGAGGGCGGGACGACTGTGTAAGTGCGCATGGAGCTCATCTCATCTCACTCCGCTCCCTAGACTTGGTCATGTCTGTACACGCTGCCTAGCACCATGTCCATCACACTCAGCAAATACAAATGATGCAATTTAATAAAAACATGCACGTATGTTATCTCGACATAGACATGCATGTTAACACAAAATGTGTTGGTACTTACAAAGCTCTACTAAAAACTTCTACTTTCCCACCTCTTCCCCCCCTCCCCTCCTATTCCATAACCGCCACCTGTACCCTCCACGACAACCTCTCACTTGCTTCTCCGTTTGCTCTCCACCTCACAGCCCATAGGCCGAAACGGACTACTGTAGATGTTTGCACCTGTCACTGTTAACGGTCAATCAGGCGTAGAAGGAAAAACAAACAAGGCATCCTCTTGTTGCGGTGATAGGCAGGTGCAAACTCTAAGTGACTAGGCACTCGATGCTGCCAGACTCAGAGGAGTTGTCTCTTCGGACACTTCAGGGGAACAACACTGTTCACCTTGTGCAGTGCTGAGACTGATTTAAGAGTCGTAACAGACATTGTTTGTTTTCACTTTGACCTCACTAGTTCCTTCTCAGTAACCATTCATTCCATTACCCTGGTAGAATGATAGAGATGTGACCCTTACTCTTTGCATGCACAATTCAATTGTTTGGCTTAGAAAACAGTGTTGAATAACTGTGAGTGTGTGTGTGTGTATGTGTGTGAGTGAGTGAGTGTGTGAGTGAAAGATAAAGAAAGAGCCAGAATAAACCACCAAAATAACTTGAATCATGATGCAATGTACAACGATTGAGAAGTCAGAGTCATTACTTTATGGTATTGTTACAGGGAAAGTGGAGATTGGGAAAGTGAAACTCCTTTGCTGATTAACTGGACCAAGTTTCTAACTCTCCAGAGATGTTAGAGTTAGAGATCCCCAAAATCCGACCACCCATACCAAGACTAGACGTCAGCCATGCACTGATGAGAACTTTTATCAGGTTCTGCTAACGTGATTTAAAAAGTGAGGCTATGAGAGAGTTAGACACAGAGAGAGAGACAATCCCAGGGTTATAAATGTCCCCTGAGATGGGAACAATATTGTACTCCGTTCAAACATTGTCTTTAGAAACAAAATGAGGCTGTTTCTCTTGGTGGTGCTGTTAGATGAAGCCTGCACTGACTAACGGTCACTAACCCAGCCTACACGTCTTGGTTTGTTTGGTGTGAGGGGTTCCAAAATGACATTGTCCTTCAGTGTCAGAACAAATCCATATTATTCTAATGGATTTTTAATTTCTCTGTCCCCTTACGTCTCCTTCTTTGATATCCTGGTTTCTCTGTCTTTCTGTCCCTTCCTCTCCTCTAGACTTTTCAGCAGTCTAGGAGAGCTGCACACCATTTCCCAGAGAAGCTACGGCACCACATACACCATCCGACCAGGCAGCCGCTACCCGGTAACACGACGCACACCAAGCCCGGGCGCAGGCTCCCCTGACCGAGGGGATCCGCTCGGGCGACTCACCGGCTTTGGCCTGCCCACTTCTCCCACCACGCCTCCCCACACCATCCTCAAGTCCTCCAGCCTCAGCCTGCCCCATGAGCCTAAGGAGGTCCGCTTTGTGATGAGGAGCTCCAGTGCCCGCTCCCGCTCCCCATCTCCATCCCCCTCTCACTCCCCCGGGCTGGGCTCTCCTCTCCTGGCTCTCAGGCCCTTCCACCAGAAGCCCCTCCACCTGTGGAACAAGTATGATGTGGGGGACTGGCTGGAGAGCATTAACCTGGGGGAGCACAGAGCAGGCTTCCAGGAACACGAGATTGAGGGCTCCCATCTCCCAGCTCTGACCAAGGATGATTTTGCAGAGCTGGGCGTGACGCGTGTTGGACACCGCATGAACATCGAACGAGCGCTCAAACAGCTGCTGGAGAGCTGACCCCTGCCTTGAGACAGAGGAAGAGAGGGAGAGGAGATAGGAGATTAAGGGGACAGAGAGAATTGGGGAGAAATAAGTAAAGAGAGAGACAGCCCTCCCCTTTTACTCCGGCTATATGTGTAGGTCCTATCAATTCATCTTTAATTAATTTTATTGTATTTGGATACAGTTATTGTTTTAAAAGAATATCCTGCGCTCTATACTGAATTATGATAATTTACTGTACATGTTACCCACTTGTCTGCTGCCCACATCATTGCCTGCAGCCAATCAGATTCAGTCAGATCAGACCTCAGACCACAGACCACTGGGTCGTTACACGAGTTCCAACTGGAACCAATTCGATTTGTATTTATTTGTGAAAGGTCAAGTGGATGCCCTGGGACCCTGGTAGCCTGTATCTTACCTCTCTACCTCTGTTTCTCCCACTCTCTCCCTCCTGTGCTCGGGGCCTCCGACGGCTTTCATCGTTTGAGTAAATAAGAAGGTTCCAAAAGGAAAGTTCAGTTGCCTTTCAACATATTTCTACTGAGATCAGCAGTGGCGAACACAGGACTATGGACACATTAGTGACACAGCTCTGAAAAAGGCGTGTCTTCTCTCTACCTGCTCTTATCTTTCAGCTGTTTGAGCCCACATGTGGAGCTCCGCCAAGGAGCCCATAGGAGAAGCCCTTCCTTCCCCGGGATCCTCTCACGGAGCTCCGCCAAGGAGCCCATAGGAGAAGCCCTTCCCTCCCCGGGACCCTCTCACGGAGCTCCGCCAAGGAGCCCACAGGAGAAGCCCTTCCCTCCCCGGGACCCTCTCACGGACTGACTGTGCTAACTATTATATTTGGAGAATGTTTAACCAACACTAGTGGCTTTTTTTCATAATCAAACAATTTGCTTTGGGTTTCCAAAGGGAATATTATAGATCTAAATGATATATGTACTTACATAGCTTTGAGAAGAAAAGGCCGAACGTTGCAAGAAGAAATGTAATAAATGCAACTGTACCAGAAGAAGACAGAGAAAACACTTTCAATTTATTCCGACAATAATAAAGTCATTTCTACCAGTTATATACATATATATTTGAAAGGAAAAAGTATATATATATGAAAATGACATTTTGTCATAAGTATACAACTTTACTAAAACACTATTGATGGTATTATATATAAAAATCCAGTGTTGAACCTTCATTATATGGTCACCCTTTCCTGAACAGTAGCATGAGAGTTTGCATCATGTTTTGGAAAGAGAGTTTGTTTTCTAATTTGTTTTCTTACGGTCTTCCGTCACATGCAAGGGCATCCCATAATGTGAGCATGTGACCTAAATTGACTCCCATCCCTGTTGCCTTGGCTACAGATCTTTGTCACTCAAATTGGCTCAACTGCTCGACCTCCACCATACTGTGTTCACCTGTCCTGTTTCACCCCTCCCCAATCCAAATGACCCACCGGATAACCAGGTCTCTCACATCCAGCATAGCTAGAGTCCTTTTAACAAACACTGGCTCTCTGTTGTCCATCTGGCTCAGGAGATGGGATGTCATCTGAGAGGTCTCAACCATATGATCTACAATTGTATTCCCATTGGCTGCCCTTGGTGACAGTCTGAGACAGTGGGGGTTGTTCATGCACCTGTAGGCCAATACTCACCTACAGGTCTATTGGCCTTTCTCTGAGAGAACACCAGTTGATCCTTCCACCAGAAAGCAGCACCTTCACACCAGGTCAGCCAAATATGGCTAGGAGCCAGGCATCTACCCCAGTTCTGTATTGGACTGTCTTGGTAGTAGTGGTGGAAGGTTGAGTCTAGTGTGGAGGCAGAAGGGATCGCCCTCATTGGCTCACTGTGACCGCCTGACCTTGCTCCAGTGTTTTGCCCCAGGGCTCATTTGGGCTTTGGTTTGTTTTATTCTTGTTTTTGTTTGGACGTTTGTTGATGTGTTCCTCTTCTACACTGTGGGTAGATTTTGTAGCTTGTGGAACATAATATGTATCAAATTTATTTTCACTCACGTGATGTTTGGAGTGAAAATTAAGAGAAAAAAACACAGATATTCAATCTGCTAAAAAGTACTTACACTTGTAAATATGAACAAACTACAAATATTAGCTTTTTATATTAATCACAAGCAATGTATATATGATAGATTTCATATAAATTTTTGAAAAACAAAAAATATATAGATCTATATATGAATGTTTGGCATATATGCATAGTTAAACACCTGTGAGAAAGGTGAGAAGATTTTATTCTTTCTATGAACTCTTGAACTTTTGAACTCTGAACTATGAACTAGGGGAAGATTTGCACAAAACAAGGTGCTAGCATTAAAGCCACCCATTGTCCAAGCACATCTGGACACTAACTCTAACCATCCAATCATCCCTTTCCACCATACATGTATGTGTGCATGTCAACATCTGTGTGTGGGAGCGTGTATGTGTGTGTGCGTACTTGGGATAACATTTGTGTTGTGTGTTTATATCTGAAAGTGTTCATAAAGGTATAGATTTTAGGAGCTAGTCAGCTGTAGCCTTACTGTAATACCGTCAGAAATACCTGGCATGGTTTGTCATAGCCAACCCCGTTTAATAAATCTAACACCCTCACACAGGCACACATAGACACAAACATGCCCCAGCTCTCACATTGTACTACCCTATATTGTCTTGGGAATATTGTCATATACAGGAATTAGGAAAGTGTGTGTTTGCGAGTGCGTTTGCGAGTGTGTGTTTTATTAAAACAGAAAATTCACCTGTCACCTTGGTGACAGGTGAATGAATTGAATGTGTGATTATTTCACATTTTGCCCCAGCTTGGTGGCTGTTTCTGTCTGGACTTGAGTGGTGGGCTTGTGTGACCTCAAGACACGCCCCATCACCTGATGCAGTGATGCATCCCCTCCTCATGCTATCTGGCTGTACTCCTTTTTCCTTTTTCAGACTTTCAATTTCTGAGTTTTAGATATGCTCTGTGAGGTGATTTAAAGAGGACGAAAAACTAAGGAAAAAAACGTGCCAAAAAATAAGAACTTTTAACTGTATATTTTATTTATCTTTGCTTTAGGACTACCTTAGTTACAATGTTCTTGAGCTGTTACTCAATAATATGGTGCCATCTCCTGGAAATCTTGAGAACTACAGACATTCGTTTAGATCCTCCACTGTATGTACAGCACCTTTTTGAGGTGGGAATACAGTCATTTTTATGTTTTGTAAAGGAATAATAAATATATATAGATATATATAGATATAACCAGATAATTGATGATTTTAAGAGCTTTGCATTAACATTTCTATTTATAAACAAGGTATTTGCTTGGTTTCACTGTGTTGAAGGTTGTTATGAAGCTTGACTAATTGCTCCCGAAAGATGTTGATTCGGAAATACACACACGAACACACACATACAGACACACACACACACACAGACACACTCAAATAGAAATCCAGTTGGATCCCTTTTGTGAGTTTGCCACAGTTTCATATGCAAACAACACTATAGAACGGAGAAGTGAAACAAGACACATCAATCACATTGTTGAGTTTTGCTGTAGGGTGAACCTAATCTTCTTTTCTAATCAACAAAGCACAATCTAGATGGTGAGAGGGAGTGGTGTATCCTTTGTTTTTGTTTTTGATCCACTGGGATCTGGTGACCCTCTGGATATAGTGATCGTATCATGATTAAGGGGGTTTTACTTTCAATGTCAATTTTCTCCTTGTTTGCACTGTGAAGTTTAATATGGTGGGTCTATCACTGTGACGGCAAATCCTAGTCCTGCAGGATTCCTCTTTCCCTCCTCAGCAACTAGCTCTGGTGGGCTGAAACAATGTGAATAGTTAAAGATTTACATGTTTGTGTAAACCTCCACGCACATGCTATCACAAACCCTAATCCTACATTGAGTCTCCAGTGTTAAATGCAAGGGGAGGGATGGGATCAGAAAAGATCAATGGACAGCAGTGGACAAGAATAAAACAACAGGGTTTGAAAAACAAAATAACATTGGGGATTACCCCAATGTTATTGGGGTGTTTTAACTGCCCCCGCTATAAAGAGTCGGACTATTTCCTTTCAGCCCACAGGTTGTGTCCATTCGAAGACAGAAAGGGGGAATGAAGGAGGGATACGGTAAGGCCACAGATGTCATTGTGATAGCTCCACCACAGAGATCTATGTTTGTTATCTTATGTAATAAATTTATAATTAAAAACATGACATCACGTGTCAATCAGTCATTGGTCTGACCACTGAGGTGTCTTACACTAAACAGCAGTTGAACCACACAATCATGCAGTTAACAGGGTTCCTGCAGGTTTCAGTAAGTCAAATTTAACCACAGGACCCCATGGTGTAGTGGGATGAGAACAAGGGCCTAAATCACAACGACCTGGGTTCAAAACCAGCACAGAGCGTAGTGCCAAACACATCCGTGGGCCCAGATCCCTGCAACCACAGCGCACTCCCCGACTGTCCAGATCCCCTCTCCCAACTGTCTTTCCAGGTAGCCAACTGTCCCACCAGGAAAGGCTCAACCAAGAGTCTAAAAAGAACTTTACCTTTTATCAGTTTTATTTATGTCGAGTTTTATTTATAAGTCAAGTTTTATTTATAAGTCCAAGAGCAAAAATTGAGCTGTAAGAAGATCGTTCAGCCAGATTTGAAAAAAAAAAAAAAATCCCTCACACACTAGCCCAAATCCACTACTTTGTAATAACTTTCTGGGGCCAGCGTTTCTGGAAATGAACGAGGGTAAAACCTTTTTTCGACCTGACTAAATGAAATTTAAGACCTCAGTGTTGAATATTTATTATTTGAATTGTGGTACACAGTAGAACATGATACACATCTACAGCGTAGCTGTCATTACGAGATAATCATTTTGAAGGGTGACTCTTTGTTTAACGTGTGTGTAAGCAGTTCATTAAAAGGAAGAATAAAATGTGTGAACAACACATGTTGATGCTTCCAGTATTTCCAGATAACTTCAGACAGAACTTTAATGAACATGAAAGTCAAACTTCCTTATAGCCAACAAAGATGCAGAGGGTAATGAGCAGTGCCAATAGACGTATCTCTCTCCCTTAATGAGCTGAGAATATATTATGCAGATGTGTCAAAATCCTGATGAAAGTCATCTGGATTTTTTCACCAAGCTATGTTTACGAAGTTACCACAGTCAGACGACTCAAAATACACCGACACACCCTCTAAGACAATCACATGGTTACATGGTACCTTTGCTGTTTCATTAAAATACACTACACGACAAAGCTCTGGGTTGACAGTGCAGGACATAGAGCAACCATAGCAGCCAGTACATGTTCCCTAACTGTCACAGCACACAGAGCACAACCCACAGTGCAAAAAGCCGATGAGATCCAAAGGAAGAGCAAAGAGACGGTTCACATTCACAGGTTCACTTTGCTCTCAGTCACACCTCGTGAGTGTGCGCGCATCACGCTTTACAATAAAAACAGAATCATTCTCTTCTCTTCTGTCCTCTTAAATAACGTATACCTAGTTCACACGCTGAAGAAAAAAAACAGTCAAGTCTTTCTACGTAACATCGAGGCCTGAACCTACACCATGGCCTCGTCCTCCCTCACACCACCCATCCTGGGTGGATGGAGGGGAGAGAAGATGGTAATGGGGCCAGGTCAGGGGGGAGGGAGGACTATGCTGCAGGGAGGCTGAATGGAGCCCAGGGTGAGGCAGGCCCTGGATTACATCAGCACAAGACTATTATTAGACAGGCAGCTTACTGCCTGTTTAAACAGCCTGTACTAAACCCTGCTCACAGTGAGTGACAGGTTGGACCCACCACCACCACTGTTAAGTCAAAAAGGACCCAAAGAATAAGGTGTTGACAACATAAAACATTAAAAAAAAAAAGAAAGATAAGTCCATAATTTAGGAATGACTTCAGAACGATTGGTCCACAGTGTCCCAGAGAACCAGGGCATGGGTCTCCACAGGCTTCACCATTGGAATGAAATGTCCACAACCTCAGCTTGACGACAGCTCACTGTGGCTGGTACCCACAGTACCAGCCACAGTGAGACACGGGAAGAAGGTGTCTATAAGGGGAAGATCTACTGCATTGAAACAGTGGGACTTGGTGTCACACAGACTCAGGGCTCTCTGTGTTCAGCCCTTCTTCCACAACCTCTGAAGTCTTCTCCTTCTTCGGCTCCAGCTCAAAGTTCTGCAAGTTGGGAAATATTAAGAAGATTGGATTAACACGTTGGCCTTTTAAAACCTTCTGCTGTACTTTTACTGCTGAGTGGCAACGGATGCACAGCATTCACAATAGTAGAATATTGTATACATTTGACAGCATGTGGTACAAATGTACATAACGCTCATCTAAACCTCTGCTACTACGATAAAAGACAAGGATGGGTCCGATCTTTTCAGAGGTAATTCAGTAAATAAACGTTTGTGTGCTTGCACTAATACCCTTTGGATTTCTGCTTGGAAACAAAACCTTTGCTGTGTAGGAAACCAAAAGATCTTGTAAATACTTAGAAAGAAGGACGCTGTACCTCTAGTTCTCGCATAACTTCATCCATGAAGTCCCGAGAGTTCTGCTTGTACTGCAGTGCCATCTTGATGGTTTCTCGGAACATCTGAGAAACCATCACAGCTGTTAGTCACCTGACCTATGTGTGATTTGATGTGAGGTAGGAACTGAGTGTGCATTTGGGGTGTATCGTCACCCTCACCTTCACTACATTAGTCCCATCAGCAGCAGACACAAAGTAGTGAGATAGTCCCTGCTTCTTGGCAAAGTTAAAGCTCCTTTGAGTCACCTTCACATCAGCTGAAACAAAAAGAGACACTGCAAAATGCATGTCGATTCGTGGTTCGCCGATGGCTCATCAGTGAAGCTTGCGTACAGTGCATTCTGTACACAATGAATGAGAGTTATGACCTAATGACTCACCATCTATTTTGTTGGCTACCACCACACAAGGGATCTCTGGTCTGTATTCTCTCAGCTCTTTGTACCAAGTACTCAGATTCTTATACGTGATTTTTCTCTGGACGTCGAACACCTGGGACACACCACCCAACAGTCATCAGCTGGTCAACGTGGCACCTGAGGACTTGAGGTGGGCAGTTTTGATACGAAACACTTACCATGATACATGCATGTGCTTTATGATAGTAGGACGGGTGCATGCTCTGGAACCTCTCCTGACCTGCAGTGTCCCAGAAATCTGGGGGGGGGGGGGGGGGGAAGGAGGGGACACGAGAGCATGAACACACCCGACACCTCAATGTGTCATCCTGCATGCGGTTACCAGGAGAACAACTCTGGATAACAGTGACAGCTTACCAGTTACCACAGTAGTGTTCTTATTTATGAGCTGTTGAACGTACACAGACACCTTTTATGACAGTGTAGTCAATAGCCACTGCGAAAGGAAATGTCAAATCATAATACTTACCCACTAATATAGTTTTCCCATCAATAGTGGTGGTGTACTTGTACAGAGTTAGGGCATAGGTTGACAGCTGGTGTGGACGACTGGAAAATGGGTTAGGGAATACAATAATACACCCCAGGTTTTAATTTGGGAGTTTAAAAACGAGTCAAATGGCAATGCTTCAAAGAAAAGAGCAGAGGATGAAACTAAATTGTAGGCTATATTGATTAAGTTAACAAAAGGTTATATGCACCTCAATAAAGGCCATCACATTTGATGTGGGACATACAGACGTTGCTGTTTCCTATCTACCACATGGAGAGGCAAGTTTTATCGCATACACTGTAGCAGCACCAACATGAAAAGGATACTATCCATCCATGAGAAATCTCTCCATCAACCTGCAAGACAAGAACGACAAAATGTGATTTAAATTGAATCATTTTAGAACAAAGTAGGCTGATACACTGTTGATTCCAATTATGTTCTCTCCCGTTTCAGTGTGCTGTTTTTGTTGTTTAGCTCACACCTGTCTACTGCAATTGTGCGCCGTGACTTACTTGGATTTACCAACTGCACTGTCTCCAAGGCAGATGATCTTGAGTTGTTCGTCCGCATCGTACTTCTCTTGATCCAATTCAGAGATGCCAGTGGCGTCTCCCGCCATTCTTTCAGGCAGATGTTCTGTCCGTAGCCTTCCTTTGTCTTCCCTTGGTCCGTTTAAACCAGTGGTTAGTCAAGATAGCTAACTAACTTGCTAGATTAGAAAATAGCTAGTTAGATAGCTATTTAGGATTGCTAGCTAACGTTAACTAGCTACTCACTTGAGAGATTAGCTCGCAAACTAGCAAGCTTTAGGGCAGCTACTTTGACAATTTACCGTAGTAACTACGACATGTACAAACACCAAATTTAGGAAATGTCAACGACGCCTAGATTAATACATGTGTGGAATATATTAAAATTTGCTGGACGTCGTTGGACTTGGGGTAGCAACATGTTTTGTGAACAGCAGCTGCCTAGTTCCTACGCAACGAATAGACGCTTTAGAGGCCCCCTAGTCTGTCCTTTAAATTGCCTGTTGAAATGCATTTTTCTACCTAATTTAAACCTTTAACAGACAAAAACATGATTTGCCATTCGAATTTTTTTTATTGCTTACAATGTTACAACTTAGTGAACATTGTTCATAATTTTCTTTTTCGAAAGAGACTAGGGATCAGCGTTATACCTACTACGTATTTGCTATTGTTCAAGTTCAGTCACCATGGTTTTAATACTGTCAGTGTAACCTTGCTTTAGCTAACAACGAATCATTATTTTTTTTGCGCATTACAGATAATGAACCACAATCTAATAATAAATATCAATAGACAATGTCCACAGATTTTCTTTTTCCTAAAGTAGTCATTTAAGACAATCATAAAATCAGAAGTAGCATTGACATAAAAGTATGAATTCTTGGCACAGCACTCTTCAAAACAATTCTTCACTCTTAATCTAGACATTTGTATATGATGCTGGATTATCAGAATAAGTAATCATTTGTCAGTGTAGAGGATTGTTGATCCTGCAGTGTTTATTTATAGGTAAAAGGAACATGGCAAGGGGTAAGAAGAGATACTTATTCAGCAACATCCACAATAAGTGGCGCAATAAACTCAGAGTGGCGGATTCCAAAAGAGAAGCTTGGAGGCTTGACCCTTGTGAAGGTCACCTGCAAATGGAAAATAGGCAGCTAGTAGTACCCAGAAGTTCACAGGGAAGTTAGTTAGAAATATTGTTAGATGGTAACTTACCTGCTCAGGATGGTGGGCCCCAGGGCCTGGTTTCCTGGTGGTATCTCCAGGCATGCTGTTACGGCCAGTCATGCTGTAATGGGCAGGCTTGTGCTTGTAGGTGCAGGGGTCCACCACTCTATAAGTCCCTGGGCCAGGAGTCTACAGGATAAACAACATCAATTACACATCAGTTCCAGTCAGTAAACAACACCCAGGAGGCCATAAAATCGTTTTTTGATGGATCAAACTAACCTTTTGCAGGTCCTCATGGAAGCTGCCAATCTTGCTGCGTCCGCGGAGGGAGAAGTTTGGAGCTGAGGTTTTGTTAACAGTGTTTGGCCCGAGCACAGAGGGCAGCATGTAGGCAGCAGGTCCTGAGGGAAGAGAAGACTGTTATTCACACCTAATACATTTATATTGAATGGCCAATTATTACAGTAGCATTCTGTCCATAATATAACCTCGAATTGGAACATTGATAGGGGGGCAGGAAGTTACCTGGTGTCTGGTCATTAAGGAATCCTTTGCTCCTGGCAGAAAGGGAGTAGGCAGGAGAAGAGTAGTAGGCTGACTTTCCTGCCCTCTCTGGGGAGTAACGCCCTAAAACACCGAACAGAGAAAGAGTGTGTGTGTGCTGTGTGTGTGTGGTGGGTCGGTGTGTGGAGTTGGACGTGTGCATTGCTGTGTTATTGACCTGGCCCAGGGGTCTGGAATAGCATGATGTCCTTGGGCCGGCTGTAGAGGGAGTAAGCGGGAGTCCCATCTCGACCCACCCTGGTGATATTGGAAGGGACCAGATATCCTGGGCCGGGGGAGCAGTCCGAAGAGAACTGGCGGTGACGTGTCCCAAAGCTAAATGCAGCTCCTTTCAGCTTCCTGGGGTCATGAAAGTTCATACCTGTCAGCACATAAAGAGAGGAGAGTCATATGATGAATTAGAGAATAGATGTTGATCTTCTAAGAAGGCCGATGAGGGTTGGATAAATTGTACCTGTGGCCCCTGGAAGAGCATATTTGGGTCCAGGGCTGCTGTAGAACGCAGCTATGGGGCCTCGGGGCTTGTGTGGCCTCCAGGACCCAACCCAAACATCCCTACCTGTCATGATTAGTCTAAAGGAAAGCACAAGAAAAGATAATTTCCTAAATTAACTCATATTCATTAGCAATAAAGTAGCAGTCAACTTGTAGTTATACAAAATGAAATATAAGCTCAGAATAAAATAGAACCAAGTATGTATAGACAAACCCTTCCGAGTTGAACAGTCAGTCGAATGTCTTTGATTCTATGAATGTCTTTTAGCAACATTTAGCGCAATTATGACGTCGAGCGTCAGGTCACAATCTACAGCTGAACTGAAGTTGCGCTAAAGTGTTTAGCAACAGTGGGCAGGCTGATAAGTGAACTTGTGTACAAAACAAATCCACCAATAACTGAAACTAGCCCAGTTTGGCACCTATTGCTGACAATTAAAATCAACATTAGCCTACTAAAACAATAACGCAGCAATCCAGCACATAACAAATTTATAGAATCACACTTGAAATCGTTCCAACAGCGTTTTTTAAACTGTCTGTTTTGTAATCAAATCAATGTACTAAGCATTGATTTATTTAGCCCCAATTGAGATCAATCGATTCTATAAATATGTCAATATAAATCAAAGCAGAGTCCTTTATTGATGTCTGAAGTTCAACCCATTAGCCTACTTTTTGCTACATATATGTAGCAAAAAGTAGGCTATATATAGGCCTATAACCTATCTAGAACTGAGACTTGAATATTACAACCAACCCAATAAAAAGTACAGTCTCTAATTCCATATACGGCACCTACCCCATTACCTTACCGCCATATAAAATCCATACCTAAGTGATTTGAAGTAGTCGTCACCCTTCAGTAGCAAAAGCCGCTCCCCGGAACACCACACGTGCACAGAGACCAAACACAAGAGTGTTTAAAACTTGGTTGTGCTCTGGCTCACTATGACGACGTTTCCATAGAGATGACACTTTGGTAGGCAGGCAAAAAGCATTTAAAGGTTGAACAGTAGGCCTAGTGGACTATTAACATGATGGGAAAAACCTGATTGTATGCTTGCCACACATTTGTATTATACTGGGATCTATGAAAGCCCAGTCGTGAAACACAAACCTTGATCTCCTTTGGATTGCCACTTGGCCGAGACAAACCTGTGCTACTGATCACCACCACCCCGTTTCCAGACCGTGTTCTTAGTCATGTACAGTTACCTAGCCTAGGAACTAGATCAATCTTAGAGCTCATGTTTTACAGCTATCATGTAGGAACAGATCCTTACAATATTGAACTCGCACATAGGCTTAAATATGGATATGTATTAGGCTTTAATCACAAGTTTACATTAAAAGCTCCATGAGCCGTGTTAAAGGTAAAAATGTATTTAATACAAAGATTTCGGAATCATGTAACATCAGGGCATATGGACATGTTTCTGAGGTAGGCTACAAAGAAAAAAGCGGACTTTTAGTTATCATAGAAAATACAAATGAACACACTTCTGCCTATTTATAAATATTGCTTGTGCAGCTATTATGCGTGTCCTTATTATGAATTCCAAGCATATTCTTATCGTGATTTCTAATCCATGCCTAGTCTCTTGTCATTTTTGCCAATGTAAAATTCGATGCACAATGAAAGCAGGCCAGTCAAATTAAGCATTTACCATGCCTGATGCAGGTGTTGAAAATTATTTATTCACTGTGCTTGATAATGAGTGTTGTTGCAAGCTTGTGTCAGAGAGTTATTGCTATGGAGCGTTTCTCTGATATTACACTTGAAGATTTTCATCAGGGCAGTATGGCTCTCCAACTCCTCTTGAGGGCGCTGTTGGAACAAGAACAATTCTTCACATCAGGGCCTGGCCCACAACATACATCTAACCTCACACACACGAGAATGACCCAGTCAGGCTAAGGGACAATGACAGTCTCACAGCGTACAAGTCACCAACACACACATACTAAACACACTAACCCTGATAAGTGCCCGCATCAGGCGTCGCAGCACAGCATCCTCTCTGTATGGACACAGACTGGTCACCTGACCCACGCACCCCAAAAGACAGGAGATGGTGTGCTGCTGGGGCTGGCAAGAATAAACACAAATCATCAGATCGTATGAGAAAAGAGAAACAACACAGAATCAATCCTTGGGCTATAATTGGAGCCAATGGAGTTCCAGTACATTCGAACACATGTCCAAGACGAACGTGGATAGCTAGCTACCTTGAGCAGCACATGGAGGTTGGTACATTGGGCTCCTGAGGACAACAAACCGATGTCCTCTGCACTCAGTACAGGATCCTGGCGGAGAACAGACCAGAGGACAGATGGAAAAATTGTGAGAGATCGAGAGGAAGAGCACTGTGTTGCCGTGTCGACCACAGCCTCAATCTCATCTCCACTGTTGAGGAGTATTACTCAGATTTGAGTCCTGACCTTGGGATCGTGTTCAGATCCCACTGACCTTGAGTTTCTCCAGCCAGGCCCACAGTAGACAGCTGAGGACTTGGGGATCCGACTCTGTCACCAGTAGGGCCCATCCACCCTCACTGGTGTTCAGCTCCTCCTATTGACGGTGGTTAAATATGTTAAGAGTCTCCGGAGCTGGTTGTGGATCGAAACGTGTGTCGAGAATGTGTTATTTAAGTACACTGGGGTTGTACTTCTTGGTGTGTTTCTATGGGCAACCACCTGTATCAGAGCTGCCCTCTGCAACACCGTCTCCCCTGGAGTGTTCTGGTCCGCCATTGCCTTGGCAACAGCACGAGCCACTGAAGCCTGTCCTGACTTGCGTTGAGTCCTGCGTAACTGGGTGGAACACAAGCGTCAGCCAGGACCATGTACACACAAACACTTATCAGTCAACACTGTTTACACAGGACGCATGTGTATAATTTGTCTTTAACATTGTTGCAAGTTTACCTCAATGTTGGAGCTGAATTTAGGAAGAGCCATTGTCTTCTTGGCTGTGCACTTAGACTTCTTGGCATGGTCATTGTTGTTTTCCCCACTACCAGCTGGGGGATGAAGTTTTTGTGTGTGCTCTGTGTTGTCACAGTGACCAACAGATGGTGTGGCTGTGTCAGGGCTGACAGGCTTCAGATCTGGTTTGATCTGATCTAGTCCATACCATACTCTCCCAGTCCCTGACAGGGGTTCATAGTAAGAGCCCAGCTCCAGATCCTAATGAAAATACAACCACAGTGAGGACAGAATCCCAGAGCAACCACTCTTCATTAGCACAGTCAACCTCACCATTGGGCCAAAGCCTTACCAGCATTCCAGAGTTGTAGTACGACGTACAAGCGTCCTAAATCCAGTCTCACCTGTCTGACCGTGATCTTGCTGAGGTCAGAGTCGCTGTAGCTGCGTTTGTTCAGCAGCACCTCTCTCTTCCTCTCCAGGAAGCCCTGGGGCTCGTCCCAGGAGGACACAGAGGTGAGGCGAGAGCTCAGCCAAGAGGCCCGCTGGACCTCCCTCAGCAGGGGCAGGTACTGCTTGGCCACCAGGGTCTCCCTCACAGCCCAGCCCAGGGCCCGCACCGCCGCCTTCCTGTCCAGCTCGGCATGCACCTCAGGTTGGGCAGGGAGGCCAAGGGCCAGGCAGGACAGCCGCAGACACAGCAGGTACACCACCTGTATCAGAAGTCAGCGGGAGATACGGACCAACATATCAGTTGAAAAAAGGTTGGTGGATTACTTCTTGAAGTTAAACAGTATTTGCACTAAGCGTGCAGCTGAAGCCATGACCTTGGGTAAGTGTCTGAGGGTGCGGGCCTCCTGGCCATGCAGCAGGAGGGCCTGACGGTGCAGGTGGAGCTGCAGGGTGAAGTGGGCACCGTGGCGCAGGCTGAGGTCCGGGTACTGGGCCAGCTGGGTGGCCAGCAGGCGGGCAAATTCGAACACCAGGCTTATCTGGGCACGGGTCTGGATGGAGCGAGGCCGTTTGATCCGGACATACTGGACGGCTTCGCTGGGGCTAATGCGCAGGGTGTAGACCAGGTAACAGGCTATCAGAACTCCTGTCAATCACAGAGTACGTCTCAGCAACTCAACTGGATTCACACATTCGCTCCACTTCAATCTTTTGAAACAGACACAACTCCACATGCACATCTACACACAAGCCCACACACATTTCTACATATCCACCTGTCCTTCCCAAGCCTGCATGGCAGTGAACAGCTACTTTTCCCTCCTTCACAGCAAACGCCAGCACCTTCACTCCATCCATCATACCAACCAGAGATGACACACTGAAGTCTGGCATGCCAAAGTTAAAAAAGAAAACTTAAGACACACACGGACACACACACACACGGACACACACACACACATACACACACACACACACACACACATACACAGACAGTTAGCACGCATGTGTTGGCATCAAGCAAGTAATGTAATGATTCAAAATAACAAGACTGAAATGAGAAATCTGGTTTGACACATCCAACATAATACACAAACTTAGAAAGTGATTGAAGTGTAGTAGAGTGTAAACTGTGGATGTACAGGGGTGTAAGGTATAAAGGTACTTACTGTCATTCTCCATGAAGGCCTGTGGGGAGTAGGTGAAGCCACTTCCAGGATCCAGGGGAGGGCCGCAGTAAGCATGCTCCCCTGGAAGCTGCATGTTGATGATGGACTTGATGTTTAACCTGGAAGATCAGGGTCACTTATGACAGATCCACAGAGAGATACCCAGCATACACAAACACGGTTTTGTTTGAAGCAAGTATGGGCTTACCGTTTGAACTGTTCTATTATGTTGTATTTGTTGATAAGGTGAGTGGAAGGGCGTGTCATGGCTACAATGTCATCAGTTACCCTGAGAGCAGAACAAAATATGGTTAGCAGTTGGGGGTCTTATTTACTTCAATAACACAGAGCTCTTTGTTTGTCTCTCTGATTCTTTCTCTCTTCCCCCCCCCCCCCCCCCCTCTCTCTTTCTCTCTTGTTCTCTCTCACCAGGAGGAGAAGAGGCCCTGGATGACCTGCTGACTGGGCCTCCAGCATGCTGGGCCTTCATAGCGACAGTCCCGCCCTCCACAGGCCAGCAGACAGATGATCTTGTGTGGGATAGCCTTCACCAGGTTCTCCCTGGCCTGGGAATATGAGGGCTGTGGAATCGGCACAGGCAGGGTCATTCTGGGAGTTGTGGTTCCTAAAAGCGTGCTCTGTCTGAGAGCCCTGTTGGCTTTATGTGTGTCTTGTTTGCAGCGGTGGAGTGGAACAGCCGACAGGAGTCTGAATAATCTGTTGACGGATTTTAATCCTGCGAGGCCTCGTGGCAGTCTCACGCAACCATCTTTTACACATCAAGTCTGTTTGTCGGAGAAGACTCTTGAGGTTGAATAGCTGGAGAAAAAAAAGACAAAATTGTGCCTCATTGCTGTACCAAAAGATTCTCAGATACATGTGGATAGTGTCAAGTTAAAGAGGTAACTGTAAAAGTTAATGACGCAAGAAAGGACACTTCCAACTCAAGAAAGGATCAATTCAATTTATGCAAAAAATACATTTAATAAATACAATATAGATTAGCCCTACTGCCACTTCCAAATGTGCACATTTAAGATGAACGTTTATGATATTTGAAGGTACCATGGATGAACAAATAAATCTGGAAACCTCATCTCTTGTGGCTCACCTTTCAGGCAATATCTTGGAGAGAGAGTTGATCCATGTCAGACAATATCCATACAGAGAGGAAAACAGGTCCACAGATCTGAGGGAGACACTTCTATGTGCTTACCTAGCAAGCCACACACACACACACATGTACACACTCATGTGTGCTGACCCAGCTTCTCTAAGCCTTATTAGCTGTCATAATTACATTAGAAGAGACATTCATAAACGATAGTAAGCTGTTTTACATAAGACCTATACGTTTTGCCATGCCAGTCCTATAGGGTCCCTAAATACCATCTGGAACCTGCAGTGATACATACCCTTACCATGTTTTAAATGTCTTGTCACAAACAATATTTGCCAAAAGAGATTTGTGTGTTGCGAAACCTAGCTATTTTAACTGCAGGAAATTCTATTTGCCGCGTCTAGCCATTTTACCAATAGTTACTGGGGAATGTATGTAAACAATCACGTTAACAGTAATGATAATGGTTAACCAGGCACTCCAACACATAAGCAGGAAGAACGTAAGACGACTACTAGGATGGGTTCCTGCAATGGCATTTAATATCCACCATGTGGAAGCAGATACAAGGACAGCAACAGTGTTCCAGAAAAACATGGGACATTGAGCAAAACATACAGAACACATAAATATGCATTAAAGCCCCCTACATAAACTAATATTGATTGAGGGATGATCCATATTGTGTGGCGCTATTGATATAAAAAGTAAATATCAGCGGTTTTCTGCACAAACTACATTGGAGCACTCTCTGGCTTTGCAGAGATTCTGTCTTCATAGGCCATCTGTCGCTACTCCAGTGTCCTGTCCTCCGGCCAAATTCAATAGGAACCTTCCAACATCCTGTTTCTAAATCCTACCATCTCCCATCTCTGCATTTAGGACACTCAGACCAATTTTTCTCCACATGTAATCACACATCATTGAGCATGACCATCAAAACCAAAATCCATATGTTCCTCATAGACAGACAAATCATCTCTGCAATTAGTTACATAAAACGACAAGCAAGCCCCAGGGACTGCAGTGGAAACATTACTCTCTAAGACAGACCATCAAATAACGCTGAAAACAGCATTGTGTGTGTGCACTCTCTGGATTACTTTGACAAATGAATAGTTGTTTCCACTGATGGTTTAACTTTTTACGAATTAAACCCCGTCCAGACTTCAAAACAATAACAGCATACCATGAGGCTTCTGGTGATACATGTGCAGAGCTCCGTGCTTTACATGGAAGATGCAGTTATTCCAACCTTCTCTCTTTCTCATTACCCAATCTTGGACATTTCAACCGTTAAAGATCATTGTCGTTAGACAGATAGAAGCAGGTAGAAGCATGTTTGAACCTTAAAATAAATAATCCATATTTGGATGTTTGAACCTTAAAATAAATAATCCATATTTGGATTTGACAACAATTGTCTTGTGGATTAGAATTCTTATTGACTTTATTCACTGACTAGCAGACAAGGTGCTTCAGAAGAGTGGCTGTATACAGTGTCTACAATGCACCATGTCATGATCCAAAACATTTTCTATCCTAAACACCTAGTGGGACATAGTCATAGACAAAGTCTGCTGCACATCCTGAATTAATTGCCCCAGAACTCCCCTCCCCTAGGTGTGGCGCTCCAGACGTCTCTGACCTCCTGACCCCCACATCCTGCTCAGCTCAGCAGGCCTCAGACGCCTCCCTCAGCCAGACCTCCAGTCATAAACTTCAGGTCTTCCCTATCCCCCTCCTCTTCTTCCAGGCTCCTCCTCTGCTTGTCTTGTGCATCTGTGCTTTTGCTGTCTCCCCTTGACCACTCAGCACAAACATTCGCTTACATAACATCTTTTTTATTAAAAGGAAATCTTTTAAATCTCGCCTACTTTATTTCTCTCGATTTTGGACCTTTCAGAACATGCTTCATGTTACAACCTGTTCAGATCCACCACTTAAACTTGTGGAAGGTTTCCTCCTTTTCATAGTTAGAGAGTATTAACAGCTCTGGCCTCAGTGCAAGCGGCCTTGAGGCTCTATAACAAGCTGTGAAGCTTCAGTCCAAGGCCATTAGAAGGGTTATGATGTTCTCTACTGCAGGGAGCTGGGGTCTGGGCCTGTGTCCCACCTCACTGTACTGGCCAAAAAGGAAATCCCTCGGTTAATGGCCATACAGAGCATTATCACATTAAAACTTGGGATGAAGCAGCCAAACACACAACTTTACACACACATGCAAGAGTACACCAGTCCATATTCATACTGTACACATACACACTCAAATCAGACTCTGAAAACCTCATGCAGCCTTCACACAGTCTTGTAAGCCCACATGCAACCGTGCACTTCAAGTGGAACTAACTTCATAGAATATCCAAGCAAAGACAAACAGTGCAAGAGGCTGGATTGACAGTCTTATACATTAATTGAGAGTCCTTAGAGATCAATAATGTAATAAACCAGATTCACAATGAAATTCCATTTAGAGCCATTGACTTTTTAGAATCCACTTCATAACACGGCATGGATCATGGATCTCACTTATCTCCTCTCCACATGATTTTCCTCCTCTCCATCCTCCAACCTTGACTTCAACCCTCTTCCCCCTATCCTCTTTTCCTCCTCCTCTTTCCTCCTCCTCTCCCTGTCCTCTTTCCCTCCTCGGGTCCTCCTCCTCAGTGTTCCTATCCCCAATGTGTGCATGACAGGTGTGCTCTGGCCTCCGGTCCGCTCTGGGGGAGTCTCATCGTGTCCGTCTGATCGTCGGTTCAGTCTCTACACCAGCACGGACACAGACACTAAATATGAAATGACTTTAAGCCCACAAATTGGGGAAATACACATGAAATGATTGTTTTCACAGCTGTGCACTTGGCGCCAATGCTTTAGACTGGAGTCAGTGGTATGTGTCAGGAGAGAGGGGAGTAGACTTCAGGAGTGTCCTATTAAGAAGGAAGAGTGTGCGTGTTTGTGTGTCTGCGTGTCGGTGTGTGTGTCTGCGTGTTTGTGTGTGTGTGTGTGTGTGTGCAAAAATATCATGGGAGCAGATGAGACCAGAGCTTTGGAGCTGATTGATGGGATTGCTTTCTGTTCTGTCATCAACTCGCTGGTCTGTCCTCCTCTGAGTTGTTTGTATTGAATAAAGCATCTGTAATGAAATCATAGTTCAGCGCTAAACACTGATCCTAGATTCCCTCCCTCTCTTTCCCCCTCATACATCCTCCTTTGCTCAGCTTTGATGCCGTTTATATAACAAGGTTACCTCTGGTACTTGCTCTAATTTCCCCATGAGGAGTTTCCTGTGTGGAGCCCAGAAGGATCGTCGTTCCACGGCCTCATTACACCTACGGTGAGTTACTGTACTGATGATAATGAGGAATGCTAATAGATTTCGGTGCAATGGTACTTGTGTTGTGCTCTCTGGGGTCAGCAGCCACATAAACACTCTGCTGCTCCACCATGTGGTTCAGGGAGTTGCTCGGATACAATTATTTTTACTTTCACACAGACAGTCCCACCATGACCTGACTCCGGTTCATAAACTCTCAGTAAACTGTGCATTGTCAACACATTTACATTTTGAATACAAACATTGAACAGAACAAACGAGAAAAAGCACGAGTTAGTGTTTTATAGACCAGGGAACAGTTCGATGTGCCAGTAGAAGATGACTAATTCCTGACTGGCAATGGCAAACTTTCATCAAAGAACAAGGTTTTGAGTAAAGAGTTTTGTGTCATATCCAGGCGAATTCTACAGTCACACGCAAGCACAGTTTACTGTAAATCCAAAGCTTCAGATTAACTCTTTGGCTTTGGATTGGATCATACACACAGTAGGAAATTTGATCATAAGAGTAGTTAATGTATTGCAGACTACAAAAAATTGTGAATGGTGAAAGTGGTTAAATAATTGAAACTGTGGTCAGCTTGAGATCCTGACTGGTTAAGGGAAACAACAAGGAAATGAGTACCAGCCTGGTCCAGAACCGGCCATCTGACTGGCCTTATTTCCCAGCTAAGGTTCATTGCTGTCTCAGGGTTACTGGAATGACTCACTGTAGATTCTTAACCTGCTGACTCAGAGAAAACATTCACTGCAGTACATGCCCATCAGTCAAACACAGCTAAGACATTATTTATGGGGAGTAAGATTTTTTTAACGCTTATTGACATTTTATAAGTCTCAGATCTAATAAATGTGGTAGGCAGCACAAACCTTTGAGTGGTCCATGCCCTACTCTGCACCCTCACACTCTGTGACCTTCTCTTTAACCATTGAACCATGAGATGTTGCTGTTGCTTTGCCAACTGTCCAGTGAATTACAGTTGTAAGTAACCCTTACATCAATACATCATTAGCTTATCTTGGGCCAGCCTCTCTCGGGCAAGTCTCGCTGGAGCCTGCCTCTCTTCCTGCTTCTTCCTAGGAGTGTGGCTAGGTATTACAGCCAACACTCTGGCCAATCAGCTCTCTAATAAATCTCCATGACTGAAATAATGCAACATCTGTCACTCCGTGGTGGTTCAGTTCCAACTCATCATGTCAAAAACAACCTGTGTTTTCATTTCTTCACACACTGCCTTGATGTTTTGATGCAAGCATTTCAATACCCAAGGGATACTTTCTCCAAGCTTGATTAACAAGGAAGACTGAGCCAGCCAAAGCAAACAATGAAAACCGTTAATTAGTCACAAAAGGATGTGTGTGTATTTGTGTGTGTTCAGTTGTGTGTGTATGTGTCTATTAGGGAAGTGTTACAGTTATTCTGTGTGACAAATTCAAGCTGACCTATTTACCGGATTTTTTGTTTAAAAACATATGAGCTAGCAGTGATCAAATAAACAAATATATGATATATTAATCCAGCGATTGATGATCAGATTTGGACAGACACTCAAAGCTGACACTCAAAGCGTACACAAATCCCACTTCTGAGACAATGTCTGGCCAGAACAACTACCATCACAGTACCGATACCTCAGTCAAATCTGTCTTCTTGGTGCATTGGAAAATCCTGAGAAGGCATCTCAACTGAACCACACCTATCCTCATGCTCTCCTGTTTTACTGGTCATTACATTACATTTCTTCTCTTTTTCTTCTCATTAGATAGAACCTTTCTGCCAAAGTCAAGCCTATTTCCATAGCAATAAATAGCAATATGTGAGTGTCTTGACTGAACTGATATAAACAAAATACATTAAAACACAATGCATGTGTTTGTTTTTCAAGATTTCTATTTCATGCATTTTCTTTTATTTTTTGAAACAACCTCTTGTACCCACAAGATGAAAATAACATTTTAAACTATTTGATTCTGGTTTGTGTTGGCTGCATAGGCAGCTGAACGTAGATCATGTGATGTTCTGCAAATCCATTGCAATTGCAAACCTTTATAGTGTTCTTTTCTTCATAACTGTTCCCACATGTTTAATAACAATATTGTACATTTTTTTGCCTTTCCAACATGAGGGAATTTGAAGATCTAAGCAAAGATAATAGTGGTTGTAGTCTAATCTTACTTTCTTATTACAGTAGGATTCTAAAAATATGGAGGGTTAGAGGATCATGGTTGCCTTGACATTGATATGATCACAAAAACAACCATTTAAAAATAATAGTCAAATAGTAACCACTGTATATTACAATATGTGGTCAAATGATTCATATTTCGAGTTTGTCATAATCATAATTTCTTTTCTTTTATACACATTAGTCAAACTTCACTAAATTCTTAAGGAGAATAGAGCAGCTATTTTAAATGTGACAGCATTGTTTGAATCAGTAACTTAGCGACATCATGTGTGAGTACATGGCCTCTCTGGGTTGAAGGCCTCCCATGACATTAAACTTCTCTCTCCATTTTATTGATAGGGAAAAGGATCATGAGATTTGCCAGGCCGCACTTGTTTACAACCACTATTACGTATGCAGTGATGGTATAAAAGTGTTCTTTACCATTCTACACACACTGTTTTATTTGGAAGTTTTAGCAGAAGGGGAGGGATGACATTTCTAAAGTGCCCAGCAGCAAAGATATTTAATGTTTTGTAGGAAGCAGTAAACTGGAAAACACAAAGGAACCCTATGGTAGAGTAGCCATAATTGCCGTAATCATGCTGCCATGTTACCACGGAAAGCACAATGATTCCACTTAACCAGCACTCAGAAATGAGGCTAAGAATACACGCACCCTCTGGACATGTCCCACCAAATGGAGAGTGCAGAACACTGAAAGCGAAGCTTCCGTATCCTATAACTTAACACCTAACAGTGCTCATCTTAGCTCTGATCATGAAAAAGGTTTCTTTGTCGTTGAAAAACATAACCGTTTTTTAAACGGCCAAACTGTCAGTGATGATTTTCAATGTTTGATTTAATCGGCTGTAATCCTGAGTAGGCACTTTTGGTTTTCCTACTGCTAAACAAGCAGTGCTTTTTGCTGCTTGTTACTAGATACAGGAAGATGGCTGGCTTTTATCCTGGCACTGCCTTTAGGTTCCTTCCTGCCTGTGACCTTTAGTGTCAAGTCTGCATAATGATTGTGTGTTCTAGAATTCCTCTCAACCGCTGCCCAGCTACTGCTCCTCTAATGGACCGCACTGAAGAATGGACTTACTAAACTCAGTCCTCTTACTGTAAGTCAATATGACCTTGGTCTAATCTTCACTAGTGTCTTTGTCAAGGTGCAGAGAGGCCAGCAGTCAGATGCTGTAACACTCTCTTTCTGATGGTGACACACACACACACACACACACACACACACACACACACACACTCACAGAACTGATTAGGATCCAAAGTTTAGCAGCCTTCCTCAATAGCAATGTGTTCAACTCTCCACAATAACTCCTGTTAGAACATGTGTGTTATCTTGTGGTTGAAGGGGCAGAACCATGGTTTGCTTGAGTGAATCCACCATGTGTCCCATAAGAGTTTAATGATCATTTTTTTACTTTGAGAAAGAAGGAGATCCAGTGCAGCTTTATGTGTGACCACAGTACTTCTGGATAACAAACTAGCTCAGCTCATTAGTCACCATGAGTGAACGGACCAACAGACCAGACAGAGCAATACCGTGAACCCTAATGGAGGAAAGCCATTTGAGCCTTGACTGTTGTATACATTAGCTGTCTGCAAGTTTTCTATATTGTTTTCCTGGGAGTCTCCTTAGATTTACTAACTGATAGATCTTAATTATTTCTAGGGAGGACCACCATGTTTATCTCGGGCTCCGCTAGGGTATTTAAATAGAAGTATTTATTTTTACAAGATCAGTATAACGAAAATCACAAAACAAGGTCAGTGGAGCAAAATCATTATGCATCTACAGACTGGGGGTGGAAGCTACAAGGGACGAAGCCTCAGATCATGTTGTTTACTTGAACTCTGCGTTAAAGAGCACAGCTCTGGACAGGCTTGGTGACTTAGAGCACACTCTGTCTCCGCTGTGCCGAGCGTCTCTGTGGTAGAAAGTACTTTTTGGGTTTTCCAGCGCGTTGTAGCTCTCTGGTATGGAGACTCTGCTAGAGTCTTTATTGGCAGTATATAATAGTACTGGACCCAGCCTGCTTGCAATTCGCTGGCAGCATAACTCCAGGTTTGTTCCAGGCCGCGACAGCTAGCCTGCTGTTTGGGCTGGACGTCTGCAGAGAGCACTTGTAGATCTGAGATGGAGAGCTTCTTCTTGCGTGTGGAGAATGTGGGAGAGATGAAGAAGGGGAGAGGAAAAGCCTCACTGTGTCTCTGTCAGGGAAGATCCAAAGGGTATGGAGACACACGCTGAGATGTGAAGAGCAACGAGCCACTGCTGTTGAGATGTGGACAACATGCTGCTAGTGGCCAGGGAAAGGAAAGGAAGCAGGAATGTATTTGTTGTTTTGTAATTGAAAAACAACTTTCAAAAGTGGATTTTGGTAAACATTTACAAGCAGAAACTTTATTTCATTTTACTTGGCTACTGTATGAGTCCCGTTAGTCCCCTTCAGTAGTCCCTCTCTCTTTTGTATCTCATCTAAGGGTCATACTGGAGAAGACAAGCTGTGGACTGGGGCACCACACATCACGATAATGAAGAGAAAATGAGAAGAGAGGAAGTCGTGAAAGGAAATATCCCTTCAAATCCCCCTACCTTCTCTTCTCTACCCCTCCTCTGCCCTCCTCGTTCAGTCCCACAACACCAAAGCTGGGCCATCCAGCAGAGAGAAGGAAGTTGGAGAGCAAGCTGGAAGCATGTCACCAAGGCACCAAGCACGTGGGTACTGATGGTCTTTGTCCACCCTGGAGAGGATGGCTGCTCTCCCAGACTGACAGCCAGGGGACATGATGGGCCCCTAGGACCCTGAGGCCACCCTGAGGGCTGGATAAAGATGGAAAACCACATCACAAGGCCTGAGAAGCGTGAAAACACAGTGTTCTGCATTTCAAATACGAGATAGTAATAATGTAAAACAATAAAGAAACGTTTTGTTTGTCAGTCTGGGAAAGATTTCAACAAGAGGGAGCCTGTCCTTTGAGTGGTATACTAAAATTCAGAGAGCTTCACAAATCCATTGTTTTGTCATTTAAAAAGAGGTAAACCATCTCATCCTTTTAATTACACGTATCTTGTTGTCGTTTTGTAGAACAGCAATATATTCATGTCATTTTAGGAACTCACAGACAGCAGAAAAACATGTTTTGCTTTTCTCACACTTCGATGGCTAAGGCATTCTAAAGTACAGACACTTTCTCATATAAACTTGTTTTGGTAAACAGACAGCCTCAAATTCCAAGAGACTAACGCTTACTTGTATCCCCCCAACAGTTGAGGAAGCTGGATTCCTTAACTTAATGTACTATTTGGTATATGATCCACATAATCACAGCTGTTTGAAATTAGCATTTCAAACACACAGAATGAATGGAACATTTCCTGATATCGGCATAATTTCATGTAGTTATTTGCCATTCATGTGAAAATACCTTACCCAATAGGAGATACAGTCTTACTATATATTTACTAAACTCTTGGTTTCCTAAAATCGGTTAGTGTTCTACTTTTTCCTCTTTGAACCCATATTAGTTAGCTATTTTCATTATATTTTTATGTTATGGTAATCCACATTCCGGTTTAATCTAATAATTATACAATCGTGATTTTCCTTTCTAATTTGGGGTTTTGTTCGAGGGTTCAGGATTTGTCACGTTTTCTATCTATAAATCTTTGGACATTGTGTGAGCATTACAGTGACAGCTCAGTGATTTGTAGAGAATAAGTGTCCTGTAGACTCCACAACAGGCAGCTAAATGAAGGGCTCTATGGCTGAGCTGGTTTTATATAATTGGAAACACACATTTCACTTGCGTTCTTGTGGCTAAGACAGGGCTTAAGAGTTTTGTCTCTCCCATTTTGCCTTTTGCAAAACTGAATTACAATCCAGAAATAAGATTTAGCATCTTCTATTTTCACCCTGGGAGCTCCTTTGGACATTTCAGTCCACATCAGCAGATTGGAATGTCATAAAAATCAGCATGTTTTAAACATTTGTTAGATGATGAGAAATTGTTCTTAAAGTTCTGCAGAGTTCCTATTTTCTGTTTGGTTCAAGGGTTTTCTACAAAACATGTTTTTTTACAGTAAGAGTCCAATAAGCTAACATTATAAAATACATTTAAATTTGAGAAAAGCGAGCACGCGTGGTCTGAAACTTCTCTGTTCATTTTCAGTATTCAAGAGGCACTATTAACAGGCGCAGATCAAAAAGCCTCTGATGCAATCGTATAGAATTAGATAGATACAACCAATCAGAGCAGCGCTCCTCTCTCTCCACAATCATCGTATTAAATGGGAGTGTGACCATACATATGCCAGAGCAAATAAGCCATGAGCTACCTTTCACCTCCAGTAGATATGTCCACTTTGGACCTGGCTTATTTTATTTCCAGTGATAAATGTTTTTAATGTTCTTGGAGAGATCATTGCTGCTGAGTGTGCCGTCCCAGAGGGCCCTTGTCAGCCAAAAAAGATAATCCTACATGACTGGCCAATACTTCTGAGAGATGCGACCGGAAAAACGAGGTGTTTCTGATGATGTGTTATGAAAGAGATATGAAAAGAATTTGTCTTCATCTATCCAGCATCTTTTCTTTTTTTATCAGCTAACCAGGATTAAATTGTGTTCACACACATCGTGAGCGATGACAACACAGGCAGATACAATCAGCAGTGCACAGAGGAGCGGAAGGAGGACAAACATGTATTTTATGATGCCTTTAATGAAGGAATAAATCCTCTTCCAGTGTTCCCTAATTCCACAGATCACCAGGATACAGATCTGAAGTACAACCCAGTGGTGCCCAATACAGGACCCAGTACCTATAAGACAGGGATGTGTGCAGGAGCTTGATGTGTCTGATGAATTGTCAGTCGCCTCACTGAATGCAGCCATTGCATGAATGGCTGCATTCAGCTACATTTACATTTAGTCATTTAGCAGATGCTCTTATCCATAGCGACTTACAGTAAGTACAGGGACATTCCCCCCGAGGCAAGTAGGGTGAAGTGCCTTTCCCCAAGGACACAACGTCATTTAGCGCGGCCGGGAATCGAACCTGCAACCTTCAATTATTAGCCCGATTCCCTAACCGCTCAGCAATCTGACCCCCCCCCCCCCCCCCGCGCTACATGAGCAGCAGACCTTCTCCCTGTGCTGCTGTCACCGGTGGGTGTATTGCTTGGTGCACTGTGCGAGTTACATGACTTTCAAGAAGTCAGAGGGCCCTACTTCCTGTAGGGCATAGATGGAGAGGAAGAGCTACGACGCTGAAGGATCCCTATCTTCAGAATAAAGACCTGTTGAGTGATTTCGTCAGTAGCATTTAAGATGTATTGTCTGCATGACTGGGTTACTCACATTTAGGGCAATTCCAAGATTGAAAATGTTCAAATATTTCATAACTATCCAGCCCCAAAGGATCATTTGATTAGGGTATGGCTACAGCATACACATAACAACTACATTTAGCTAAACTGTGGAAAGTGTGGTTGTGCCAGGTCTGAAGCAATGTTAGAGCTAAAGCAGGCTGGCCTGTGAGGCGACTGACAGTCTCCAGTTACTCTTGAAACAGAATTAAAATCATGAAAGGGAATCAAGTGCTAGGGGGATCACATTTTTTGACTTATATATAAATCATTCAAGGTTTCAAAAGAGTGAACTGCAGTTTTTGAGCTGAACTAATAGTGCTTTTATGTTCTGGTAAAACATTATATCCCAAAAATCTTGCTGGTGTTCCATTCTCTCCACTAGTAAGGCATGTGAGCTGCTCAGTTGATCCGAAATAAAAAATCTACCTGCAGGTTTTTCGGCTGAAATAAACAGCAGGGCACCAGTAGGTTCCGCATGTTCTCTCAGTACTGGTTCCCAATGCGGCATGTTTTGGCCTCCCTTGCACATAATTACACAGGCAGGCCTCTCATAGGGAGTAAGACCCTTGTTTTAGAGAGGAGAAATAAAGAGAGGGCTACCGTTATCGCAAACTAACCTCCAGGATAAAATAAGACATTTTCTTTTTTTTCTTTTTTTTTCTCTTTCTTTCATTTCAATTTTATAGGGCTGTAAAGACTTAAAGTTATTCGTCCAAAATCATTCAGTAACATGAAAGTGGGCTCAAATTTATAATTATGCACTAAAATGTGGGCCGGGCCGAGTCTTGTGACCGAAGTGACTTCAGTGTGTGTGTGTGTGTGTGAGTGTGTGTGTGTGTGTGTCTTAGTGCTTTCCAAAGTTATTTATTGCAGAATGGATTGAAATGCATAACTGGTTTCTGAGTTGTCCCCATTGGCTACCACACATGTATGCACTGTATTATGTATTGAACACCTCAGTGTATGTGGTCAACTAAATAATTACAGGGCCTTGGAATGAGCAGGTCTCTGAACTTTTATAAAGTCCACCTCTTAAACTGAAGCTTGACTCCACTCCAGGCATTCAATATCCAGCAGGCCAATAGAAAATTACGATTTGATGAGGAATATAAAAGAAATGCATTGTGCATATACTTGTACTTATGAAGACTGGGCTTAATATTCTCTATATTCTCTTTTTATCCCTGGTTTAGATATAACCACACATACAAGTCACGAGGAGGTCCCCTGGCAGAAATATGATTTGATATTGTGCTTTTTTTGTGTATTTGTGTGAGTGTGTGTCTTTGTGTGTTCTTGTGTTTATGTGTTTGTACAGTATATGTTCTGTTCATACTAGCAGTTCACCATTCATCAGATTCAGTATGGATGTCCCTTGATTGTACATGCACCAGAGGAGGCAGGCGCCTAGCCTGCACCCACATCTGAAGCATGTCAAGCCATACACAACTAAGGTTTTGTCAGTAAAAAAGGTCCTCATGTCACTGCTAGTCAACTAGTTCTGATAGATTGTTGACTAAAGAAAGTCAGTTGTGGGATATTGTCATAAAAAAGTCCAGATTTCTTTGAAACTAATGTTAATGGTTAACAAATGCCATTATGGACGCAAAAGAAAGGTTTACTTGTGCGTGTTAGATGTGCCATGTGTAATGTCAGGAGTAAATGGCAGTGACTTGATGGAGTCTGGAGGGTCCAGCTTTATGATCACTGTGACCAGATGAGATCAATGGAGAAGCAGAGGGCATGTTCTGGGGTTGGACTAGGACCGTAAATGTAGCGGACAACTTCCTGTGGTCCTTTCGTTTTTTTAATTGAGGCAGCTGGTTTAAATCAGTCATGAGAAAGACCGCTCCATCTCACAGTGTGCCTCTATACTAACATGAAAGAAAACCTCACCACCAAACACAGTTCATTATCATTTCTAATGCAGGAGGGAGGCTGGGTACATGGTGTTCTGAAGCTATAGACCAGACTGTGCTTCTCTCTGTTACCTCCATTTAAATAGGTATTGCCATGTTGTTTCATGGGAGTTAATGTACTATTCATGTTAAATGTTGCCAACTTTCTTTACCCAGAAAGTTTAGTCCAGCTGTGGCTATGTGGGACAGTTTTGGGGTCCATGTTCCCCTTTAGATTGGACCTGTTTCATCCTGGTCAGTGAGGGGTCTACATTCATGCTGAGTATGCATGAAGGCCCGACAGCTGTAGAGAGGAGGGGTCGCCAAAGATCTCTAGCCCAGACATCAAAAAGGTCCATTAAAAGATTAAGGAAGTGAAGATTCATGTGATGTTGGTCTGGATGACTGCTATGTTCCTCCTCCTGCTTCCCATGTCCTGCTTTTTTTCTATTTCCCAGAAAATGGTATATGGAGAATAAATTGGAGCTCATGGTCCGGAAATAGTCAATCTTGGCCCTCCCCCTGAAAGAAGAAATGGACCAGAGAAAAGAGAGGCCTAGAGTGACTGATGTGGCACACATGACAACATGGGTGGCTTGCCTCATCTACCTCCATCCAGCCGTCATGGTTTCCCTCCATTCACTTCACCCCTGCTGTGCTCTCTCCATTCACAACCTGCAGGATTACCAACGTGGCCTCTTCTCCTGCTCTCCAAGGAAAAGCGCCCACTAGTCGCCCGTGAGGACGTCAGTTTGAGTCTCCCAGGCAGGGACTACTCAACATGAGAGAGTGGTTCCAAACCATCTCTGCCACCCCAGCCACATCCTTCTCAGAGCTGACCAGGCGTTTAGTGCCAGGCATGCAGGAATGCCCCCTCCACTTTAGTTATTGTCGCAGCTGCTTCTGATTTCCTCTGGCCCAAGTCTGCCTGCCCAGTCCAGCCCAGCAACACACAAACCTCATGGTATCCTGGCACTTGGATCCGAGTCGCTCTTGGCCCGCTTTTGTCATGGAACTGGAGACAGCCACCTACTGTTGAGACTGAGAAGGTAGATGGAGTGGAGGAAAGAGGATAGAAGTTTTCTTTCGTAATAACATTTTGAATGCGACTCCCTGGTTCAGGCTGGCTCAGCTGAGGAAGGAAGAGAGGGAGCCATAAATGAATTAAAGACTAAATGTACAGATATTTAAACATGCCCACACAGCCAGGGGCTGATATAAAAATATGCCTGCGAAACGCAGAGGCTTTATTTGAAACTCGAAAGTTCCCCCAGGCAGAGCAAGCTGTGAAAGGGAGTTTGGGGGGGTTGAAGGTGTTGAAATGCTCATCAATCACCAAACTGCAGGCAACGACTGTAGTACTGATGGAGCGTGCTGTGGCAATATCCTACAAGTGACAGGGAGGGACATAGGAGCCCCCCCCCTATACGATGTACAGTAGCTGACAGGTAAATATACACATACACAGTAACTGAACTACATCACTGCTCTGAGGAAGGTTGTATGTGTCCCTCAGTGTGAATGGACTCAGGTTGAACCCTCTCAGCGGGTCTGTTTGACAGCCGTTGGCAGAGTGTGACTGTGCCAGGCGTGGGTCTAAGCAGCGTGAGATAGTCTGGCATTGCCCGTGGTGAGACAGATGGTGGTGCTTTTGCTAACATCTGTGTCAGGGCAGCCCCTGCTGGATAATAGATTTTCCTTTCAGAGTGGAGGTATGACATTGTCCTCACCATGATGGTACACCATCCACAAGAGTCTGCAAAACGTATTACCTAATGGCCCCAGGGAAATCTTCAACCAGGACGTAACATGGTCGGGGTAGCTTCGCAGCACAGGTGTGTATGGGGGCTTCCTTATTTCTACATGACTGCTACTGTTCTGAACATCTCTTTTTGAAGTGTAAAATTAATTCAATGGCAAAAAAAACTGAAAAAGTAATCTTCCTCCTCTTCATGGATACAGTCCAGTGAGCTAACAATATTTTTCCTCTCTGTGAGAGCTCCACTGAAGTCTTCATTCAAAACTACTAATTATAGTGGCTGTATAGCAACAGTATGGCAACATTTTTGTTTTTGCACTAATGGATCTTGAAAGAGCATCAGACCCACATTCCACACCGCTTTGCCTTTAACTAGTCAAATACATGCTGTATTCAGCAGGACCCGCATGGACACAGCTTAGCCTTCCCCTCTGACAAACGCACACACACACACACACACCTCTCCACCTCTCACCGCTGGCCTAGGCAACTGAGACTCTTTTGTGCCAGAGCAGGAAGTCTGCTACACGTCATTCTCTGCTCGGGCCATTCAAGTGTTCCTCCAAAAAAAAGCCAAACTTTCTTCCTTACACACTTGGCCTGCCTTCTCTTGGTTGCTTGGTGATTTAGAACTGTGCGATGGGATGGTGCTTGCCCCCCCCCATGCTGCCGGGGTAGGGAAAAGGGCATCTTTGCAAACTGTCCTCTGACACACCACCCACCCAGTCTTGAGTGTTATCCCCTCCACAAATCACACTGGCTATTAAATCACAACCCTGACACACATACACACACACGTACATGTCCTTTCTCAAACTGGCAGTTCCGCCATCTTTATTCAATTAAAGAGATTAATGGTCCATGATACAATAAGACACCCCAGGTTGACATTAGTTGTGGTGGACGTAGCTGAAATGTCATGGTTATCGTTTATGAGAAAACAGACTGCCCGTTTCCAGGGGAAAGGAGGAACTCAAAACAAGCCACTGCAGGGGACGTTCTGAAGATAGACCCCTTATTCATGATCGGTAAAACTTTTCCAACTTCTGGACTAATGTTACAATAGAATATGTGCAGACCTAACTTGGGTTGCAGTATAGATTGTTCCCCCTTAGTCTAGTAGGACATCTCTGGAGGCTTCCTGTCTCTGTTGACAGGATGGCTGACAGCTTTGTCCTCACAAGGACTGTGTGTGGGTGAAACCTCATCACAGTTTGCCCTACGGTCATTATTCTCACACTGGTGGCTAATAGTGGTGCAATGTAAAGCCACAACAGACCTGAAGACAAGAAGCTAACCCAACAAAACAGTCACCCAAACCCCCACATTTTCTTTCAAAAAGTGGAGAATGAATTGGCATCATCCATTGTTTAATCTGTCTATCATGAAAATCACTATAGGAAGAAACGTCCAGGGTGGAATGACAATATTCTTCTGATAGGGTTCTGATCTTGAAGAAGCATTCAATTACAGTGCCAGATGTAAATACTGTGGTCTCATCATTGAGCGTTGCAGGGCTGATAACCTGGTGATCAGTTGTGCAATTTAGAAAATAATAACAACAAATGAGAGATGTCGTTTTACCAAAGAGTTTTGGTAGCAGAGAAATAGTGATGATTCTAGCTTAGCTGGACAATAAAACATCTCACTAATCTGGTGGGTGATGAATGGAATACGCAGCACGTACAAATTCCAGTAGGTTATGCAGTGTCTGTTACATTTCAGTGATGTTGTTTATGAAAATAAACAAAAGGACTAAAAGTAAAAACGAAAACTCTGTAAGACTTTAACATCCTCACCCTTGGCTGGAGTTAAGAATCAACACATGTACACCAGGTACAAATAGTAACATTTAATTAGGCTTAGATTTCCTTCTTCCGAGTATAGAATGATGAATGTGGTAGCGTTCAGTTGATGTGCCGTGAAAACAAAAATCATTTGGTTGGGTTTTTTGTGAACCATAGCTTTGACTGAGTGAGGAGGAGGTGGCACTGAGGCATGCTGGGACAGGATGTGAGCTCATGTTAGTGTATATCCAGGTCATGTTTTCCACCTCTAATGAATGTACAAGCTGGTCCTCATGTAACCGAGTTAAAATTGGTAAACTCTCTCCTCAACAAAAGATACCACCCACCCACGTGTGGCGGATCTGGCTAGGTCAGTGTTTACGAGAGGTGGTTGTTGCGTGATTCAGGAGAGGAGTAGCCCGAGTTTGATCCCCGGTGTGGACAAGAGAGGGAGGAAACATGCACTGATGAGCAATGTGACAACATCTGGGACTCTTTACACCAGATTAAACATTAAAGTTGTACTTATTTTGACCACATGAAGCAAGTCAGATATATCTCATTTGTATTGGTGCAAGGAAAAATACCACTGCCAAATCATACCTCCTGGATATACTCAATTACATTTGAGTAGTCTTTGAGACTACAAACAGCAATCTGTTCAATCTAGGATCCATTGTTTTATTTTCCGAGCTTTCGGATATCTCTGGTTTGCTGCAGGATACAGCTGGAGATGCAGGGGACGTGTGCGTGTGGAGATCTGGGGTCCTACAGTAGTAGTATCAGGGTATTTACACTAACATGGTAGGAATCAGCGTAAAGTGTAACTGCGCCAGATATATTAATTGAAAAATAATGAGCCATGTGTGGGTGCCGTAAATCAAGCTTGTATTCCTCTAAAACTATTCCATGTGTGGATGCTGATTTTAACAAATCATATTTTACTTCATCTCTGACTGATTAATAGTCTGTACATGTGGTGGATTACACTTTCCACACCAATAAATCACATAAATGCAATATGTTATTCTTGGAGGGATTCTTGAATTAATATGGATGCTAAGCAGTGACAAAATCCAATATTTAAGCAATATATTGTAATTTATCAGACTATAAATGCCTGACTATGCCTAAATGCATCAGGCATAGTCATTTAATTCTATTTAAAAATCTTTTCACAGATGGAAAACTTTCAAAGCATTTTGTGAATCTGTGGACAATGAACATTGATTTTTAAAGCTAAGGAGCAGTGTCGTATAATCAGCATCATATTAACATATGTAAATGTTCCTCTATCTTAGGCAAAGAGTATGTAAATATGCTAAGACTTTGTGTCACTATACAAACACCACACTACCCCATTTGTAATTCCAGTGTTGTCCCTTAGCAGCACTAGCCTGCATCAACGTCTCCATGGGAGAATGGAACCCAGTCATTTGGAAGTTCTCTTCTCTCTCACTCTCTTTTTTTTTCTTCTTGTCATACTCTGGCAGGTGAATGACAAGAGCAGACATTTAGCCAACCCTGGCATTGTCTGGGGAGATAGATCACCCTAAAGTCATCAGCTGAGTTTCCCCACAGTGACCCCCCTCGCACAGACAGGCTGAATTGTCTGGCTGTAGTTAGTATTCATTTCTTCTGTCGGCAGACTGTCGGGCTCTGGGTAGCTATTGTTGGACTTCTTCAGGGTAGTTCCTACAGGCCTTCATATGCTTGTCTCAGTGACAGTGATTGTTAGTGAAGTGGTTCTGCCTTGGCTGTGTTCCTCTCACAAACATGATGAAACAAACATAATTCAAACATCAGATTCGAAATGGTTTCAATACACCTTGTGGACCATACATAACTCTCTAGGTCCCCTGTAAAAGATAAGATGAAGAAAAAACAACTGATTTCCTCATGGGAAATAATATGATTGCAAAGGTGTAACAATGTAAATGAGCTAGTTTAGGCTTGTGGTGCGCTGATGTCATTGTTTCACTAGATGAAGAAATACAAGGTCTACACGGCACGGAGCTCAATGGAAACCATGTATTGTGCGAAAGAAAATAGTCCTCTTTTCCAAGATAGTAGCAAAGCCAGTAAAAACACATCCTTCTTCCTCGGTATTACAGTGTGGCCACTGTTGTGGCAACTGCGGACAAAATTGGACCCTCCCTTCCATTAAATAGCCATTTGTCACCATGGAGGGAAATGATGTGTACCATATGCCCTTTTCAAGACTGCACTGTATCCATCCTGAGGGTTTCCTGCGCTCAGTGGATGCTGGTATTGGAGGAATACATGAACCAGTCTTCACTGACACCACTGACTGACAAGATAATGGACCTACTCTCTCGGTCTGCTGTTTCGCCTCTTAAAGCGAGATGAAATTGGCTGCCTCCTCAATGGAACACCATGGCATTTATGTGAAAGGACAGACACAGAAGTATGTGGTTTCTTATAGTATGGCATTCTCTTTTTCCATCAGGTTTGTGCATGATATATAATATATCTGGATCTTCTGCTTGTCCTGGCTTTCTTGTTATCAGAAAGTGCATACGCCTTGAAGTATTGAGGATGAATAGTTTGATTCTGAGGGGGCCTTCCTTTCACTCCAACACATTCTTCAACAGGACTGACACTTTGGAGGAGTGGATGCGGGCAAGCTGTTCGGCAATAAGATTAGCATAATTGCGTCATTAATTGTGGCTTCCTTTCACTTTGAATAATAGCAACTGGTATAGGCTGTGGCCTCCAGTCATGAGAATGGAGGTCCACACACAGCAGTTAGCATCGGCGGGCTAGCTGGAGCCGCGCAGGCTGCCTCATTAGGAGACTCCTGTAGGCCTGCTTCTCTCAATGAGGGGATGGCTGGCTGATGCTTCTGAATGACTAGCTGGATGTTTACCAGTGAAGGGGGCATTCAGGTGAAAGTTATTACACTTATCTTCCCACACTCTGAGCTGCATAGCTCTGGTACACAGTTTTAGTCCACAGGAACACTCATAGTTCCATTGTACAGGCCTCTGTGAGGTAAGAACCAAAAGTATTCAAGAGATTGTTAAGGAGTGGAATCTTTTCATGTTGTAAATTCTTTCTTGGTACTTACCAGTGTTCTGGAATAAATGGCAGGGAGTTTGTGAAGTGGGTGAATAAGGATGTAATGAGGAGTGCAGGACTGGTTCTGAATGAGCAAACTCAAGCTGTCTCCGGGGCTTTGGTTTAGGGACAGTGAAACCTATTCAGAGTGTTTGAATTATAATTGGCTCGGTCAGCAGCATCGACAATATCCTAAAAAGACACAGTATCTAAAAGATTCACTCACAACAGGACCACACAGCAATCTCCTTAGAAAGTTGACAACAATTATGATGGAGCACATTCTCACTAAGCTACAGTGATAAGAGTTGGAATTCAACCTGTATATTCTCTGAGGTTTATCTGTGTGCTTATCTGCCTGTCTTCCAAATGTCTTGTTTGATGAGAAAGACCAGTTATTTTTGTTCCTCCATTGTTTGAGAACATTTAAGTGAACCACAGCAATCTCTCTGCTGCACTGACTTCTGTCCTGCAATTACTAATCAGAAGTTCTACAGAACTGTACGAAATAGCTCCTCAGAGATCAACGTCATAATCACAGTGACTTAAAGAAATAAATAATTGACTTTGCAATAAAGAGAACCTCTGTTCAGGATCATGCAGGAGGACCCAAAGTTTAAGTGCAACGGCAAAACACTGTTCATGATGAAGGAAGGCGCTTGGGAATGTTCGTCTCGAAGTTGTGGAAAACCAAACACACTAAAAGGTCTGGGTGCTGCTTATGTTGGACTGCAGAGTCCGTGATGAATGACAAGTGAATTATGATGTTGGCTGGAATGCACCCACCCAGGTGCAGCATTGTATAACTGTCTTTGAATGATCAAACGTGAAATGTTAAAAGTTATTCTCAATCAATTATTCATTTGTCTTTGCTTTCGATTTCTCACTCTCACTGTTACGCACAACGCCACGCCTCCTAACATGGTAGTTACATTGTTATAGTTGGATGCTTCTCGTTTCGGCTTGTTATCGCTGAATGAATTTGGGACGCTGTGACAGAGTTTTGCTATTATATCTGCCAAGTCCTATTTTCCAATAAGGAAAGTGATGATAGATGAGGACCACTAGGGAAACCTTACTATATGCTGCATCAATTACTTCACCACAGCAAACGTACACAGGAAGGCCAAAAGCCACATCCATAAACTTTTATTTAGTTTCAAATATTGCCAAGATATTGTGCTCTGATCCAATTCCGAATCCACAAAGGCTCAATATTACAGTCAGTGTATTTTAATGAACAAGTGAATCATGGTCAGATAGTCTGCAAGATGCAGACCCTGTCAAAGTAGCGTTACCTGAGTACAGGATCTGCAATCATCACTGTGTCCTAACAACAAACATTTGTTCACCTAAAAAATGGTATGCTTGAAGAGTCTCACTGAGCAGAGTGTATTCAATGACACAAGACCTGAGATTTACATTTACATGTAGTCATTTAGCAGACGCTCTTATCCAGAGCGACTTACAGTAAGTACAGGGACATCCCCCCGAGGCAAGTAGGGTGAAGTGCCTTGCCCAAGGACACAACGTCATTTGGCACAGCCGGGAATCGAACCAGTGACCTTCTGATTACTAGCCCAATTCTCTAACCGCTCAGCCACCCGCTCAGATCCTGCCATGCTGGCACGGGTGTGGTCTTGGTATGAGATTATTGGAATGAGAGACCTAGAGTCCCAGTTTGCTGTTTTGGACACATCATTAAAACATTGCCTACGGTGATCTCTTTCTTATGGAGTCCACATACAGCAATCTTGGCAAGACTGAAGCCGTGAAATAAAAACTTTATCAAGTTCATGTTAGTGGCCAGTGTCTGAGAAGCAATAATGTCACAAAGACGCCTTATTAGACATTCCGTACTATATGCATATGCAATTATTGTTGTGTGCTATGGATGGAGATGTGGATAAGGGTTGAAATCGTGCTCAGATCATGGGTCTATCGGGGGAGCAGGGAACCCAAGAGTGTGACTCATCTGACAACTACAGTATTTGTCCGAATTATCCCCATGTGATGCAACAACTCATGGCTAAGATCCCTGAAACTACTGTAATACAAAACACCAGTATTCTTAGTCAAAAATGAAGACTAGATTTCCCTCTACAGAACAGAACGCTCCTGCCCCTACCCACCCCCACCACCATGGGACATGCTGGGATAATATATAACTCCAGTTCTGTGTATGCAGTCCTGGTCAAAACAGGGACCAGTCTCCAAGCCATACTGGCCATACTGAGCTCCAGTGCATCTACTTGTAGATGTAAATATTTAAAGCTCTTCTGCAACCTGTAAACAAACCTGAGCTCATGTTCCTGACACACAAACAAGCAACCCATGACAAAAGCATCCACATAATAGACGTATGATTTAGACAGTGGAAAAGTTTGTGATTTGATGCAATGATTACACTGAAAAAATCTATAATCATCGGTGTTGTGTGCACACCACCTTCTTACTGGGTTTAAAGAAGACATGAAACAAACCCTTGCTGGATCACCCATCCGAATCAAAGCCCTTAGATGTACCAGAATGTTTCCAAAGTGTTCACTTGTTAGATCATCTCATTGTGATTGGTTTATTTTTGGTCCAAACCTCAAGCACGTGGTTAGGGATAAGAGAGGGGAAGACCTGTAATGGCTGGGGCAGATGGATATCATTCTCTCCTCTCCTTGTAGATTTTTTTTTTTACGTAATTAAACATGATAATTTATTCTGAAAATGTTTCAAGATCGTGTCAAGAATATGAAGTAGTTAAGGAGTAAATGAATAAAGAAGTTTCGGTCCGGCAACAAGGCTGGCCCCATGTTCCAGTGACCTATCTAGGTCAAATGAACAGTCGCCATCTGTAAGAATGTTTTGCTTCCACAACACTGAATGAAAATGTCAAACAAACATGTTGTATCAAACAAAATACAGCGCATACACATACTGTACACACATGCATACTTATCTGAACCACCCTGGACCTTAATTTGCTTATATATCTGGTATTCATAAGGCCTCTTTCTAGTCATGAATCATTAGAGGTACCTTCCACATGTGGCCTCCATGCTGTATACGACCCTAGGAAAGCATTGTGTATATGGTACACAGATGTTCATTTGAAGGGTCATTTGCTGTTGATCTTGTATTAACTCAAGTGTTTTAGCTAACTGAAACAACTGTAATTTATGATCTCTGCGACGTCCAGGAAGTCGTGGGCCGTGTTTAATTGCGAAGAGCATTTTTGGCATTTGCTTCGCTGATAAAACTCTGGACAATGTGTTTTAGGTCAGGGGTTCAACAACTGGTAGGTCGCTTAAATCTAGACGCATTACTAACCCTCTGCTAGAGTTCAGATCTACAGCTCACTGGATGTATTAACATATGTCCTACCGTGCATTTGACTTTGGTTATTAGTGGCAGAAATACAAAGTGAAAGTAAGTAAAGAACCCAGTCTCGATGAAGGCGCAACTGTGAATACTAATAAACAATGCTCAATGTATTGCTGAACCTCAGTAATTGGCCATGGATGTGTGTGTGTGTGTGTGTGTGTGTGTGTGTGCAGAGACAGAAGGAGGCTTGTGTTTGCACCTCTAAGAGTTTCCTGCAGGTGTGGATACAATAGCATTGTTTGTGGAAAAACACCAAGAAAAGCTCAACTTTATGTTAAGTGAATGCTCCTCACAGCACATCAATAGAAATGTCATTATCTGTGACAGTATACAGTAAGCCATGGTCAAACCTAACCAAAGTCAGTAAAAAAGTGATGTCACTCTGGTATAAGTGAGTACACTTACTATGCCTTGTCCAGTTCTGAATGTCAGACATTCTGTAGTATACTATATTATGCAAGAGTGCATGTTGAGAGATAGCTTTAAAAAGATCCAGCTCAGGAACAAACGCACATTATTGAAACATTGTGTGTCCTTTCTGATGTCTGGCCATTGAAGTGTGCAAGTAGAATAGATCCCACTGAGATGGCAAAACAAGAGTTATGTTTCTCACCAACAGAGTGCATTGGTTAGATATGGATTCATGTTTGCTCTGATTTAATTTATATCTGAAAAGAATACATATGCACTTATCAAACATTCAACAGAGTGGACTGGAGCAGCTGCTTGGACTGTTTGGAAAGGCCACAGCGTGAAGATGAGGGAGTCAGGTGGCTGAGCGGTTAAAGAATCGGGCTAGTAATCAGAAGGTCGCTGGTTTGATTCCCGGCCGTGCAAAATGATGGTGTGTCCTTGGGCAAGGCACTTCACCCTACTTGCCTCAGGGGAATGTCCCTGTAATTACTGTAAGTCGCTCTGGATAAGAGCGTCTGCTAAATGACTAAATGTAAATGTAAATGTAAGATGATCCTGCATAATTTTAAAAGAAGCTTCAAGATAACCTTTGTACAATTATTTAAACTGAGGACCAACACAAATCCTTATGATGACTGTATCACATGAGACAGTTTGCTCAGTTAGTAAAACGAACCACATTTGGAACCACATTCAGAACATCTGCAGCAGAGTGGACCTTTTAAAAGGACTTCTATGAGCGATCGTTCCTACATTTGACACGTTGGTCGGTTATTTGTCGTTCTCTATCCCCAGACTTGCTGTCAAGATGTGTCTGGCCTGTTCTGTGGCCTTGAGGAACAAAACTATAAAATAAGCTCTGTTTATGTAGCATATCTACAGGAAATCCTTCTCTATGCATGTAAGCACAAATGATTGGTGTTCTTGTCCCAAGGGGAGATTTAACACTATGGGTCCCCATTCCTTAATGTATAAAACCCACAAATACACAAAACACACTTTTTCATACTTCTACTGTGCATTAAGTCACAGGGCGACACAGACAAGATCATAAATGAATTACTTGCGGTTCAAATGGATCTTCTTAAAATGACGGTTAGGGTTCGGAGGGTCCTGCGAGGAAGACAAAAGTGAGGACAGACAACTCCGATTTCCTCCACATTTAAACCTGAAACATTTTTATAACTGCCTGTTAAATGGGTCATTCCAGAAAGCCACACCAATCACACGCTAGCATAAACAAACAACAGCTATCTCTCACATTAGACTTTTTGTAAGAAAGAACCCTAAAAGACAAACTTGATCTGTTTTCAAGAAACTCATTGAATGTTCCATAAGAAGGGTTGATGGTGTAGAGAAAACAGCCATCATAAGACCCAGTTCCTTACAATCCCAGTGCAGCACTCTGGCTTTTCTAATCTAATGAAGAAATATAGCTGGTTTTACAGACAGATTTATGGCTGGTGTAGTAGAGAGTTAACCACCAGTCACATTCAGTTCCACAGCACAGTTTAATTCAAAACTTAACATAAATTATTTTTGGAGCAAATATACACGTAAGTAATTATTGCTCTAAGATCTTGGTTGCTCTCCCTCCCAATAAATTGAAAAATATAAACCTTTTTACATGACAGTTTACATGTTAACTGAAAGATTCACTCTATGCCTGACTTGATGACACCTACTGCACAGTACAGTAAGACCAAGACTTATTGAGAAAAACTCCAACATTTCCCACATAAGCAAAACCGTGACAGCCATTAAGCTTAATTATGTTTATGCAATGCCAAGATTCATATTCCAAAAATGCTTACACTAATATCTTTTGACCAAACAGAAATGGAAAGAAATATCATTGTGGGTGTGCTATTTCTTTTAAGGAAAATGAAGGAATCTTGTTTATTGCTCTCAACTCTTTCCTTCCTTAACAAAATAATGAATAATTTTTAAACTGGCCCACAACTGTTGCACAACTATGAGAACTGTCACAGTTAGTGTCAATGGAGACTTATTGAAATGCCTCCCCTGTCTCCTGATGTAGACCAGCAGCAGCTTGGCGTGCTTGGTGTAGGCCTGTGTTTGGGACTCTCTCTCCAGCAGTATGTGGAAGCTCTTTAGCTCGTCGCTGCAGAGATGGAGATATCAAAGCGTGATACAAACAAAATGACTGAAAGGCACTGATTACAATCAGGCAAGTGTGGAAACTATCAGCAATGTTTGAAATAGAAATGATATGTGGACACTTTGCCTGACTTCTCCACATGTGTTTCGCAGTCATGTTAATGTTTCAACTGTAGATGTTTCCTGTATAATTAAAAACATGGCACATCTTGGCAAGAAAATGAAACCGATATGTTTTGGACAGATTAGAGGCCGTGCCATCCAAATACATTCTGCATCACTGTCAGACAGTGAACACGTAGCAGCTCTGCACTTCCTCAACTCGGCTCGTGTTTTGAATGCCAGATAGTTTACATTTGCTCCAATCTCAAGAAAACGGCAACCCCAAAGCTTATCAAAGGTCTGAAACATGAGCTGCTGCCAACTGGAGAAATGTTGAGTTGGTTAAAAGGCAACATGAAAGAGAATGCTTGAGTCCAGTTTTGAAAGGGTGGGTGCTGTCAATTTGAAGTGGAGCACATCATCTCCAGCATTTGTGAAAACATGTTGCTTGATATCAACAAAGTGACTGCTCGTAACAAACTCTATATAATTCTGAAAAAGTGGTATTTATCAGCAAAGGCCTATTCCCTAAGTCAACCAGAAAAAATTGCAGAAATACAAGGGAAACACTGTTTATATCACTCAGAAATGCCTCCATCATTCTCCAGACCCACTGGTCCTCGTCCAAAACCACAGGTTTTTGAGAACTTTCCATCGGAATTCCTATCAGAACTGTCAGGGGCCCCCGGAACCCTGGCGCTCAACATTCTGAAGCCCATTTGCAAATTACCTCCTTCACCAGAGGGACGGGGATAGAATAACATGCAGCCTGCTCTCCATCCAAGAACTACCTGGGTCAGCTACCGCGTAAAGCCGAGGAGCAGGGCAGGGCCAGGGGGTGTCAAAGCTGGCTAGCAGAGCTCTCTCTGATATGAGGCCTGTTACACCTTCACACTCACCCCAACCGGTGTTCTATTTCGATGTTTTTTTTTTTGTTGCATTGTGGTGTCCAGAGTTATTAGCAGTTTTTTGCCTGAGCACTGACACCCAGGGCTAACGTGACAGGCTGGAGTAGACTTGCTCGAAGTGTCCGGGTTCCACATTTGCATGATGGATGGCGGCAGTGTTGGGCTAGGACAGCCTGTCTGCTCTAATGGGTCTCTGAGGAGTCCAATCAGCCATCCTACCACTCTCTGGATAAATAACGAGCTGTAGGGTTCCACTCTGGGGGTCCAGGAGGGACCAGCGGCACCCTCACAAAAATAGCAGGTCCCCTTTCAGCAAGTTAATGAGCGTAATGGGGAGTGAAGGCAAAGAACTGGAGACGTACACTCCTAAAAATACCTTCCACATTTCCCCACATCGTGGCCTCTCCGTCAATTTGTGTGCATTCACAAGGCAACTAAATGTATGATGAAGGGCAGCGTAAGGTGTGCTGGCTCCTGTTCAAACCACACATCCACGACCCAGACAGTTAGGTAACACTGTAGGCAGCGAGAGGCTTTACAATGTGACTGGCTCGTTTTAAACACGAGGTGCTAAACACTGACAAGGCCGTTTGATAAAAATCTACTTTACACACTTATTTACACACTTAATCGTTATTTTGAAATGTATATACAACCTCGTGATAAAAGAAGAAGATATTTCTTTCTGTAAAACAGTTTTACAGATCTTGAAGACATAGCAACAGAAAATGCCAGACTCTAGAGGCAACTCTCAACAATCAATGAAACTAATAACACCGACTGTTATTGAGTTATCCAGGTACACAAAACAACTCTGGAGTGAACGTTTTCTATATTCTTTTCCAGCATGTTCCCAACATGGTCCAGGGCAAGGTTAAGGAGAGCGTCAGGGTTAGGGAGACATGATCTCTACTGTCTTCTTCGGAAGGAACAGACTTGTAGGACCCGCTGACCACAGCACAGGTGGGACACCTGCAGGACAGATGCAGCCCAGATGCAGTCATTATGTCGGGTCTCCTGTTGGGCCGTAACAGGCCCTGTTCCCTGGAGCCCCTCCCCTTCCATGAGGCTCTCCGTCTTCCCCTTCAAATGAAAGGCCAGCTGTCTGGGAGCCTGGAGGAGCGCCTCTTGTTTTGACAGTCTCTGCAGGATCCACACATCCGTCTCCCTGGCTGGAACTAATCAATCCTGACGCCCACTTTATTCTCCTCTCCGTCCGCACCTGCTGCTTCTTATAACAGACATGATCTCAGTAATGTACAGGGCTGCAGAGCGGAGGGAACCTCACACCGCCACTGCAGCGAAGACACGATTGTGTGTCGTCGTGCCAGGCAGTGAGGGGTGTGATATCCTGCGTGAAGGTCTCAGACGTTGCTAGTTGACCCAGTGTTTATGAGGCCCCTGGGCATTGTGAGGCTGCATCTGGGCTCTGCGGATCCTCAGTACCAGGCGGACATTTTGAGGAGACAGGGGATCTGTGTTGTGTCCCAAGCTCCTCGTGATGTACAGCCAGAGTGTGGCTGCAGCCTCCAGAGTCTTGGTAAGCCATGAAGAGATGAGGGTGTTAGATGTGAGCTGAGGACTGCCTGCAGGTTACACTGACCGGGAATCAACCAGGGTCAATTTAACTAGATGAAAATCCACATATATGACTTTAAACTAAATTGTTTAATGCACCGTTATAAAACAGATCTACTGTGTATCATCTAATGTATCATCATTAGAAGAAATACATTAAAAAACAGACTTCTTTACATGTACTGTGTCTGTGTCCTATGTGTCAAATAAAATCTAAAATCTTTCATAATTAATTATCTAAAAGTGGGACTCACCTGGAATAAATGATTAGTTATTCAAATAAGGTTTAGCATTCATGAAGTTGGTCCGTACCCCAGCGCCTGTTTATGCGTCTCAGCAGGTCACAATATCAGCAGGAAAGCAATTATTCTGTTTGATTCACTGTCACTCACTCTCACACAGGGAAGCACGCATGATTTCCTGCTGTGTGTGTGTGTGTGAGACAGACGGGCTGAGAGGGAAAAAAGGAATAAAGAGAGAGGAAAGTGTTTGTGTGTGCAAAAAAAAACACAAAGAGAGAGTGCAAGTCTTGTTAATAAGATTTCCGGGAAAAAACAATGTATAGATGCAAAAATGAATCTATGCCGTGAGCCTGCTGAATGTCTACTATTTGTCCAACAATGTGGTCAAAGGGCATCAATTGACATGGTTGTCTTATCACAAAAGTTTAAGTTTGAACTCGACTTGAAGTTTTGGTAATGGATATTGATGTAGGTCTTTTCAAGTTAAGACACAGCTCTGCTCTCAAATATAATGTTTTCTTTTTCATGTACTGAAGTAGTATCATTAAATGATTTAATGGAGGCCTACAGTATGGGATTTGAAAGAAATGTACAGCATCAGTACAGTACACTGTCTTTTTCAGTCTGGCAACAAAGCATCCTAAGACAGATCACACTTGATTCACTAGCATTTAGGACAAAAATGTGTCCATACAGTTTGTTTACGTTTCAAACATATGTTTGGTATTCACAAACCTTTCATGACAGACTAGTTTTGATCAAATGGAAAGTGTACTGTAAGAGAGGGGCATCTTTACTTATGACCTACAGTGCTATTAATACCAAGAACCTTCAGTTTCTTTAATTAGTCTACAGCAGCAGCCTGGTTAGAGTACAGATACCTGAAGCACATTATAGCACACTGGAAGGAACTACAAAAGAAGGAAAGGCAATTTCCTTCCAAGAGACAAAAAAAAAAAGCCCTCTTCAATAATATGAAACAGTGTCTTGGAGAGGTAGATGCCCTATTGTTGAGTCAGGCATCTCGTGCATGATCCTCATCTTAATGCTTCTTCTATCAAGCAATAACAACGGCTCTCAAGTCCAGAGGGGAGGACTTTGCTGCGTCACGCACAGCGATCTGCTGCAAAGACTCTGCATGTTTGCTCCGAGCGCCTGGCCCACGCCGCTCAGATCAAAGCTGTGATAGGTCTACGGCACATTCCACAAAATATTTGCTTGATAACAGCTGGCAGATTTGCCATATAACAACATAATAGGAAAAATACCCTCATAAGGAAATCGTAAGCTCTCACTTCTCCTGAGTGGGCGCTTCTGGATGCGAAAGGCAATATTGTAACATGATGAAGTGGGTCATGAAAATGCAAGACAGATGTTATTTATTTCCTAGGGTGCTGGACACAGGGAATCCATGACTTAATGCTTAATGCACTGATAAAAATGTGCATTTATTGATAGAGTAGCAGGATATCAGAGTGCATGAGATGTGAATCTCAATGTGACGGAAAATATTTTGGTGAGTTCAGAGGTTTTTGATTAGAACATGTAAAGTTTTGTGATGGTCATCCAGCTTTGCTTGAGTGTACGAGTCTCTGTCGAGGAGGTATGCATGCTGAAATATTCTATTTGGAGAAACTAATCAGATAATTTATCCTAGACTGCAAAGAGATCTTGGAGTCTTTCTGTGAATTGATTAAATGTTAGTATGGTTTTTCAAAGTCTCTGTAACTGTAATCACATTGGAATTTAGGCTCTCTGAATGAACACATATATGTATTTGTCATTTGTAATAGTTGGGGAATTTGTGTATCCCACTGCTTTAGCATGAGAAGTGCACCAGTTTGATAATAATCATGCACATGAATCACCTGATACTGATCAACCTACAATTAACTGTACATGGTAATGCATCAAACAGGCTGTGTAGACATCGCTTGTGATCTAATCGCTCCTCATTTGTTCAATGTATGCTAAGAATGTCTTACAGGATTAAAGTGCTACAATACCATTTGTAATGTTGAGAGGTACAATGTAAAGGCAAACAAAGAGGTACAGTACTAAGGTCCCGGAAAACTGAGTACAGTAGATATATTTGACATGTAAGGCAGTAGATATACTAAGGGAAAGGAACAGTGGTGCCTGTTAAAGTGAAGGCTGAGAAAGAGGCAGATTGATTTTGGTGCATGCTTTCATAGCCTTCCTATCTAGAAAGTTTGATCTCTCTTCAAGATAAGAGAGGCACACCTGTGTTCTGGGAAGGAAATTCAAAATGGAATGGACAGTCCACAGCCTTGGCACATTCCAAATCAATAAGTAACCCTGGGCCCCCTCTTGCACATGTGAGAACCATCACAAGGCTAACTCCTTCATTCTCAGGCTAGGGCCTTCTGCTTGTCAGCAGGGTTTCAGCGGTGAGGAAGAATGAGACACACCAACCAGATGTAGAGACTGCGCTACTCTACCATGTGGGAATATTTACATCCCTCTCGGTGTTGAACAAAAGATGAAAGTCAACGAGATCCATTTGAGCTGGGTTTATGACACATTTTAGCAAATTTGCAGGAGAACTTTAAATGCTGTGTAAAACCTGTTCCACAGCATGCTAGGCCACCCTATTAAGTCTGGGATCCACTAGTCATAAGAGGTGGATAAGAGTATGGACTGTATGGATCACTGTGTAGAACAGACATGCATGCTTTCTGGAGAGGAAGAACCCTAGGAGGCCGATGAAAGCAGAACACCATTTTATTGTGGAAAAGCAACATTGGGAAAGTCTATTCTGGCACATGGTTTCTTTTTATATTACAAAAAAGGAAAGGCTACAAATTGTGATCATTTATACAAATACAACAACTTTCCAAAAATAAAACTTTAATTTAGTAAACTCTCTGAGTGCTCTGTGAGCCATATTCTCCAATAACCCACTGCTTTGAAATCCCTGAGCAGAGACACAGAATGAAACACTTCCGATTTCAGTCACACTAATTTGTTCATGAACAGTTTACATACAAGAGAAATTAGAAACGTGATGGGAGATTTGCATGTATCCGTGTGTGTGTGTTTGTGTAAAGGAGTTGTGATTATCAAACTCAAACTTTTACTGTTACATCTAAAGAGGTGATCTTAGCCAAGTACATCACAGTGTTAACACAGTCACAACCACCACAATTGCCACACTCACAGCCAACTGTACCGAAACTGCTATCAAACCATGTGAAATACCAGATTAGTAGTGTATTCCTACCGACAGAGACACAGAAACACACCAGGTGGAGGGCTTGTAATGTTAGTGTAGAAAGAAGGTGACTTCCATGACAACTATCCCATCTACAAAGCACTGTACTTGACCACTTACGAAGTATTCAGACAGAGGAAGATCCCATCCTTCATTAATCCCATTCAAAATTATTATAAAAATAATCATATTCAAATGTTCCTTTAAGAAAAAAAAAATGAAAAAAATCTTATATGTATATTTAGGTATTGGCCAAAAAGTCAAACATTGTGGTTCAGATTACACTTCAGAATACTGTGCGATGTTTCATTAAATTGTAGTTGCACCATATTGTCTGTGATGGACTCTTACCAAACATCTTCCTTAATTACAGATTTGAAACACAGTTCCAGCTGGTTTATATCACAAATAAATATTTCATATGCAGTAAAACACAGACAAGGTAGGCATACAGCTGAGCACAGATGGATATCCCTACCACACCCCCACACAATGCCATAAGAGGACTTCTGATAGTCCAATGTACATCAAATAATCTATTAATTAACTGTGTTTTGATATGCTGACTACAAAATAGAAAGAATGTATAAAACTGAAATGTTAGTTCAGGAAGAGGGAGGGATCAGGGCAAAATACTTCCAATTACTTTCGAATTTGACCTAAGCCAGACTTGCAGAGCCCTCAGCCTCCCTTCCAAGTCTGACTGCAGATCTGTCACACCAGTAACTGCACACCGGTAACTGTCGCTTCTTGAATCATATATTAAGATTAATTTATACAAACAAATACAAGAAAATTAACATTTCAAAAAAGTATTACAGTTAAAGATTCCCTCAGACATACTATGGCTGTGCATTGTTATAAAAAGGAGTGCTTGGGTTAGATTGCTATTTGGTTATGAGAACTCAAGAGATTGCTCGAGTCTTTTTCTTGTAATGTTCAAGACATCAGCACATGAGTCTGTATCTGTAAAAGAACAGCCCATTCTCTCTGTTCCTAGACTGTCTGAATTTTCTCAAAGCAGTTCAGCTGAAGTAGGTAAATACAGGTACCTAGCGCATAACATCTTCCTGTACCCAGCCTCTAAGAGCGGATTTAGTACCCAAGGACACACTAGTTGCACACAAAGGAGCAAGTTATCATACTGTACCAGTCTGTTTCAAAGCTCAATGGAGTCATGGTAAAGTATGATCTCATATCTCTGCTACATTTAGAAGTGTAATGTTGTTTAGTTGTGCACCTTCGAATAGTAAGGCATAACAGAGAATAACTGAAACTGAAAAATGTTTACTTAAATAAACACCACATGTACATTAATGGATTTACTTATTTTTTAACTTTCCTTCAAATGAGCTTGTTTTGTAGGAATGTATTCATCAAATGAATGGGATTATTATTATTATTTGTTAAAAAAGGTATCCAAAATCAGAGTCTTTTTCCCTTTTATCTGTTATCACTTTTCAACAACATGCTACCTAATCTGCTATTAAATTTACAGATATGGAAGTTAGGGGATTTGTTTCACATAGGAAGTTTGTGAAACAATTTCCCTTTGGCAATATCACCGGATTAATTTCAGTTTCCAGAAATATTGCCTTGAAATCACATTTTGACTTCATGGTCAAAACAAAACATAGCTACTAAACCTGTTTCTTCCCATTATTTGCCTTAACTTCCACTTATGTGCACAGAAGTTTTGACCAATACTTCATTAAGTGGTAGTAGAAGTGGAATAATATCTAATGTACTAATGTATCTTCCTTCCGATTCTGAACGCTCTGGGCTTTCATTGTTTCTTCAGCTTTGAAACTTGCACTGCCCCTGGACAGATTTGGCCCTAAAAGACCTATTTATTCATAAAAATGACGAAACAATTATAAAAGAACTAGATTTCAAGTATGTATCTATGGCCCTCTTCAAGTTAAGTGTTCCAATAAAGAATCACAGATCCTGTGAAGGGGGTTTCTAGAAAGGCATCCAAGAGTTGCGTGCTTCACAAGGACAAGACCCTCAGAGAGTCCCTTCTGGCCTGGGGAGAGCTGGGGCGTGTGAGTATGCCAGTCATAGCCTATGCTGTCCCTCTCTCCTTATGTCCTCCCTCCATCTCTCCTCAGTGATGAGTAGGGGTATGGGGCTGTGTCCTTCCCCAGGCTTGGTGCACAGATGGTGGGCTGGCTGCTGAGTTCACAGCCGCCTCATGGCCCCATGGTCCCCAAGCCCTGTTTCTCCATGATGTTCCATAACTTGCGCAGGTTGGACTGGGTGATGGTGTCGTCCGGCTTCAGCTGCAGGGCTCGGAGGTAGTTGGCCTCTGCCTCCTGTAGTTTACCGTTGAGGTGGAGGATCGCTCCCAGGTTCATCAAGGCTGCAGGATACTGAAGTAAAAACAAAGAAATGAATTCATTCAGTGACAATTCATTGTATTTTACAGTACAACACGGTGAGATATCCTGGTTCAGCTGCTGCCATAAACACTTTATTAGGTTGGCAATCATGTGCTCTGTGTAGACAGATTATTTCATTGCATGGAACATTCAGAAATGAGAAAGTCATGAGGCTGAAAGCCAATGGGTGAATGTTAGGAGATAAATAATGCAAATAAGTGTCATATCTACTTTCTGTTTGAATACATCTACACTTTTAGGCTATGCATAATTGAACAGGGGGTACTTCTCTAAGGAGATTGCGTAACAGTCTGCCATCAAACACTGTAAATGTTGATCAAGCCATGTTTGAAGTTTAAACAAAGAGACAGGTGTCAGCCATTAGTAAAAAGTATTCCGTAATTTAGATGATGCTGTCACCACTTTGACAGGACATCCTTTCATCTATGAAGTTCCACAGTTTTGGCATGACATTTGACGGGCCTAGCCTCAAGACCGCCCTGTGTACGACCAAAAAACCCTGTGTGACACCGTGCCAGTCAAAGCGTGAGTCACCAGGACTAGAGCACAAAAGTGTTCACTGTATGATCCAAACAAGCCCACAGAGTCACCAGTGACCCAAAGAGTGTCTACACATCCGATCTCTATTTCAACCCTGAGATTGGAAAATATATTCCCCTCTGCACTTACCGCTACTGTACTAGTCCACAGCTACAGTACATACTATAGCAGGGTGTTGGTTAATAGTATGAAATGCGAGTTTTTGGTTTTATTTAATAAAAAATGTATACAATTTGAGATCATGTTATGAAGTCCTGGTGTTTTTCTGACTTCTCACGAGGTCTCATGAAAAGTTGTGTGTTCATGTCATGAGTACATGCATGCCATGGGTTGCCAACATTATTAAAAAAAAATGTTCAAGCCAACTGTCAAGCTGTGAGGTAGAGGAGCTGTGTAGATAACCATTTAAACTAACATACCTGTCATATCTTTGTTAGAGTGAGATTTATATTGACCTGGTGATGGTGTAGCCATCATTGTAATCCTGAGGGCTTGGACAGTCAAACACAGACAGCCCTCCATTTTCCAGAGCATTTGCCTTGGGTGATCCACACTGTGCTGTGTAGGAGATCAGCTCTGGGCTAGCCTGCTCTACAACACTCATCATCTCTGTTTTCCCAGTGTCAAAGGTAGATGAGTGATGTGCCATGCATGAGAATTTCAATGGGAACAATATGTCCAATAGTTCTTCTCCTCTCATAGGGGAAATTAAATTGATTAATAAATCAAACGGCCTCTGGAATGATCCCGTCGTCCCATAGGCGGCCCCTCTCACCCCCTGACAGACATAAAATCACACATTTGCTCCAGACTTCCTAGCCAAAGTAAAGGCTGGTATGGCCTAAATTCCCACTAATGCTGACTCAAATGTGTTTGAGCCTTTAATTGTCAGATAAAAATGTACACTATTTCTGAGTTAATTCTGCTTTTGTAACGTCACCTTGGCCTGGGTACAATATAGGACGACACAATTATAGACATGCTCCCCAAGCTATAGCAATCTGTCTCCCCGAGCAACCAGATTTGAGCTAGAAGGGCACTTTGAACCAGGACCAGGATTGACTAGCCGTTATTTAACCCCTTAAATTGAATATCAAGTTACGCGGACCAATTTGTAAAATGTAATCTGTGCAAGAGACCCATTTTAAGATTGCAAATATGATTTGAAAGGGCCACACATCCATGCAAGCCCCAGCACATATTATGATATATGGGCTCCACGTGTGTTATTGTTCCTGTGTGGAGCAGAAGGGCTTCCTACTGTTTTTGAGGTCCAAGCCCCCATGGAACACCAACAGAGATGGCCTGTGAGGCTGGGGCTGAACCCCTTCAGAGGTAAAGGAGTCACCCAGACCACAGAGTATCTGAACCCTGGGTGGTGGCTCTGGTTTCCACACTCCGACATTCAGAGGTAGCAAACCACAAGCCGCAAAGAGGAACAAAAACACCATTCCATATAGATTCCCTGGTCCACTCCTGTGTTTGTGTTTGAATGGATCCTGAAACGATTCATCAGTATAAACATTCGATATGTTTATATTGTATATTATAAATATCTTCATACAGTATGCTACAATTTGGGGTTAGGTCCACAATACACACTTCCATAGATGAATGTGCAACATTGTGCGAATGCTGACCCTCCTGCTTCCTTATTCAGTACAGCTCAGTTAAAGCGTCAGATCCCACACCGCAGCCCGCAGCCTCTCTCCCTGACCTTGACCCCCACCAGACCCTTCCTCCCCAGCCTCTCTCCCTCCTAACCCTTGACCCCTACTGGACCCTGCCTCCCCCGAAACCCTCCACACTCCAGCATCTCCCCCATTCCATTTCCTCAGGCATGCAGTTATAGGACAGATGTGGAGTATATCAGTTGGGCATCGGGGAAAACAGCTGCTTTAAACCATGGAAGTACAGTTTAGGAGGGAGGGGGTAGACCAGTAACAAACCTACTTAATCCTCAGAGTATACCAGGTGGGGCATATCTAAGGGAGGGAGGGTCTAGTAGACATGAATCCCACAGATGCTGCTGTTTTAAGGGGACCACTGCTGGGGGAGTACCTCTGTCAGGCTCCAGTAACTTTGGTGGAAACCACTGATGGGATGGAGCTACACAGCATTTCAGTTAAAGAACACTCAAATGGAATTGAAGTGTCGTTAATAAATGCCAGTCTTAAGGAAGCATGAGCAGTCAGCCAACAGCATACTGAACTATAGTGTTAAATAACAAATACAGATTGACAAGAAACATGGTTTAAGTCAAGTCCTTTCTGATAGAACAAAGGATAACTGTAAGGAAGATGAAAGATTGTCCTCAATCATATTATGGCCTACCTTATAAACAACCCTAATGGAGAATTGCCTTCCAAACAAAGTGATGACATTCGGCTTAAATCAACTCTGTTTTTGAGCTTGGACAAAAGTGTTTCGATTTGCGGATGCCCAAAAAGCTCAAATACAAAGCTCAATGGATGATGATCTTCCAGAAATAAACATGAATACTGGGAAGACAACATATAATCTAGCTGGCTGCTATGATGCCCTGCTTACTTTCAGTCATCGTTGACATTTGGAAAGTCTAAATCAAGTCTAAGATTAAGATTTACCAACTAATAAACAGGTCGTTAAAAACAAAGCACTTCCACCTCTCAGAGTCAAAGAGAAACAACCTCTAAATCCTGCATCAACATGGCCTACACGACAAGGCAGAGCAACTGAAGACTGTCTGCAGCAAAATGACAGTAAAAGCCTCTTCCCCACAGCAGGGGGATCTGGGTTAATCATATTAATGTCGCTGACTTATGGATATGAGCTCTCTGTTTCACCTTTGACTCTCTGGTGGCTCAAGACTCTGGTAATGTATTCCTTTCAACACAGACAATAATGAGGGCTGTGCTACTGCTTGGAGAGGTGGGGAGTGGTACTTGATTAGGAATTCAGAATACAAGGTTGGCTCGTATAGGAAGAACTCTGGATATTGTACATGTTTATCACCGATCCTTCTAAGCAGCATTATCAAATGAATAGGATTGATGAGAGAGCCACTTGGTTAACACAATGTGCAAACTGTGTATTTTGTACTAAACGTATTGACATTTTAAACTGGCTCAGCACAACGTCTAGTAGTCCGACACTTTCCAGATACCCTTTGCTACTCAAGAAGTAATTTCTTCTAATCAGGAATATAGCAGAAATGCCAAAAACCTATATGCCCATGAATCACTGGAAGACAAACAAGTTATACATTCCCTGTCAAACGAAAGTCTACTCGTTTTCAAGTCACCAAAGCCCCATGACTAAGTGTTATTATCATTATTCTTCCCACCATCAAATTACCCCCGCCTGTTCTTTGAAGTCTCTGATTGATGTTGCACTAACAAACCTTTAAGCTGGGTACCAACCAAGCCAGAGTCTTTCTGATCTGATCCTTCACAATGGGGGCCATTGTAAGAGAACCTTCGGGGCAGCCGAGGGCTGTTGATTGCTCCGAGAGCCACCCAGCCTGTGATTGCAGCTGAGCGTCCATCATGGTGAGTAATAACGGGGTCATTAGGACGGTACTCACGTTGGGTCTCAGGCTCGCAGCTCGTCCGTAATACTTCTCAGCTGCCTCGTTCAGACTGGCCTGTCTGCGGAGCAAAAACACGGAAAGGAACCATCAGTCATCTTTATTGTTCGGACTTCAGAGGGTGACCGTGACCCCTGAGTGTTCATTGGTCACTGTGGGCCAGGGACAGGGCAGAGCTGGGACACTTGGAGCCAGTCCCACAGGCTGACAACAAACCCAAGTCTGTCGGCAGGGCCTGTGTAGTTAACAGTCTGATGACGTTCACTTCATTACCAGGTCACAATCTTTGACCAGCTAAGTTTGTACAAAGAGAAGGATCTTTTATTCATAACAAACAACTTCAAAGACTATTATGGCCCCTTGTGGTTCGTGGTGCATCAGTGTTCGTGGTTGGTACGAAGATGTTGGATCAATATTTCATGATTAGCAATATGGATGAAAGATTCATGAGAAAGAAGTGTGAGGAAAGGATGCTTGGATGGTGGTACTTTTGACAATATGTAAACAGTCTAGATCGGAATGAGGGAACGCAGTTCTTGCATCACAGCATGAGGGAGTAGGTCTGCCACAAGTCCAATAATAGAACTGGCAGTGACTACAGGTACACCTCAGGACCTATGAGTCCTCACTTCATCCCCGAGGACCCGAGGAATTTAATGTCTGTAGTTGCTCCTATAAAACCCATCGTCGAAGCAGGAATGTCTTCCACAGCTCCATACCCAACCGCTTCTATGCCCTTTTTTACCTGGCTGCATGACTCCCCCTTCCCTTCAGCCAAAAAGCTTTTCCGTTTATCAATACCCCTATAAATCAAAAATAATTTTACAGCTCACAGCTGCGTTTCACTGATGGTAGCAATTGTCTCATTGCAAACAGTTTAACTTTGACAGAGTCAAGGACAGGCCCAACACGAGCTGGCCCCAGATCCCTGAGTCGTTATGATAAAAGGGAGGCCAGACCGTTTGAACTGGGCTTAGGAAGTCTGGCCCTATTAAAAGACTGTCCTCCGTAGGGCTGCAGGGAGAAGGCGAACCGTGACATTGGACGACCAAGAATGCACCATGGATACATCCTTACCTGGGTAAAATAATGGTTCATCGTCATCTTTGACAGGTGAAGGCTGAGAGGGACGGGTGGAAATATATATGCATGAAAAACAAATGAGGCCGGAAAAAAAGACGACACTTGATACTCCTGTAGGTTGTTCAAAGCATCCAAACCTTGGAGCTCCACATGGGACCGTTGCAGTTAAGTCACAGCAGTAGTCCAGTAGTGGCTGGACAGCAGACGTGTATTTGGATGCTTTCCACATGAGGTAAGTCAGACTGTGGTGCGGCGAACTGAGCTGTAGAGGTGCTCTGGGGTGAACCGATACGAAGAACATTTGGAGACTGTCACAACTGCAGGTATACATTACATGTCTTTTCAAAGTATATGCTTCTCTCCGAACCTCCCTGATGAGTCAATGTGTATTTTATTTGTTGGCTAAACGTACATTTCTCCAGTTTTTGTCTCCAAACCACAATTGTGTGTTCATGTGCCAGAATAACATTTAGATAATAGTATTTAAGAAAGAATATCTTAAGAATTACAGTAATCCAAGTCTATAATGTCATCATCACATTTCTAAACACATTCTTGGATGTTTGATAGAAGGTGGCCACTCTGTGGTCACCATAGTGATTGGTCCTCCCAATTTTTGTGGGATTGTGTTTAACCGGAGCAAAGGACGACGAGAGCTAACAACCAGTTCAACCAGCACTGACCCTCATTCTAGACCCAAACCTCACACTTCATCTAGACCAGCACTAACCCTCATTCTAGACCAGCCCTAACCCTTGGGGGGAAAAATACACCCTCACTAATATACAGATGTTTTATTAGGCTCACTGCAGACACAACGACTCACCAATCATTAATCTGACTGCATCCCTTACAACTAAGGTCAGTCTGAAAAACATTCCCTTTCAGCACCAGACAGCTATCTGAGTGTAGATCTAACTATAGCTGACGTCTCTGTCTACAACGACGAGACACTTTTTTTGCACAACTTCTCAAACTAATGACCTTGTATTCTGTCTGGATGTTCTGGACTTGGCAAGCATCGTTACGGAATCACACAGTCAACAGTCTGGCTCCCAGAGGGACTTGGGCCCTGAAAGGCTAGCATTAGCACATTCCCCAGGGCCTGAGCACTTGAGCGGCCCTCCCTCCCCACACCGGCCTCCACTTCCTCCACCGGCTTCCACTCTGAGGGTCCGTTTGGAATAACGTGCTGATTGTTTAAAGAAGGCTGGGGGAAGCGGAGAGAGGAAGCAAACTTGTCAGAGGCTGCAGAGGCCCCGGAGAGCAATAAGAGACGCTAGCACATCTAAGGGGCCTTCCCTCCGCTAACCTTTACTCCGTCCTTACTCCCCCTCCACTCCTCCCCCGTACACATTCACTTGCATCGCCACCAACTGAGGGTCTTCCATGTCTGGGTCCAAAAAAAACACATAAAGAACATGAGCTCCAGAAGAGCCAGACCCCATGCCAGCAGGGCGGTGGGGAGCACGAGCCCCAGCCCCTGGTTCTCTTCGGCTGCCAGGGGTCTGGATCCCGGAAGGGGCTCTCCGCGGAGAGGGAGGCCTCAGAGGAGCACATCACCCTGGATCAGAGTTAGTGTGTGGGAGTGAGGCACCAGATGAGTGCAGACAGAAGTTACAAACGGCTGAATGACGACGTCTTTTTAATGGATTTCGTCAAATAGACTGAAGAGCTCAATGTCCCTCTACAGGACTGGAACGATTCTAGACATGTTGACTTGTACTGACGGCTTTCACAGTAATAACTTCCCTTGTAATTCTCCCTGGATAGATTCAAGCAAGTCAATCTCCAAACTAGGAAATATAATATTGTTGGCGCCAAGCGCCCTCAGCCTGTGTGGCACACTGTAACTTGGCACATGGCTCTATTTACACATTTCCACTCGCGGCTTGAGTTGGAACACACCAACAGCTTGCGGCCTCCAGGAGCACTCTGACTCAGACTCACGAGATGAACCTTGCTCTGGTTTGGAGGCTGCCTTTCATGAATGAGAGAGAGAGAGAGAGGGAGGGGAGGGGAGAGGGACAGACACGGAGGCAGCGGGAGGAGAAAGGGTTTGGGAGAGAGAGAGGGAGTGAGAGAAATAGAGGAAGGAAGGGACAGAGTGAAAGAAAGAAAGAAAGTGAAGGGGGGGAGGGCGAGGGCGAGGGGAAAAGTCATGTAGCTGTGCGATTTGCGTTCAGACGAGCAGCTCCCTGGCTGGTGCAGCAGTTGAGGAGGGGATCTCAAGGGTGTAATCCTGGGGGATCAAGTGCACACTCGCAAACCTCCATACACTCCCCCTCCATCAACAACCTAACCTCCCTGGTCTGAGTGTGACTACTGGACTGAGTGGTGGAGGATGACAAGCTACTACCAGTTTGGGTGGCCCTGGCAGTGCTCACAGTAAACCCGTAACACCAGCAAATCCTTGCTCTCCCAACTGCACAGAACAGGTGGCGGTGTCACCACCATACCTCCTCGTCTACTTGGTTTCAAAGTTTCCTTTCAGGACATTTCCGTTGGGACTATAAACCCTTCCTTTAAAACCCTCACCTCAGCATGTGCGCTGCGCTGAAGACAACGTCAAACTCCCCGCTATCCAGGCGGGCTGCCTTCTGTGCCATCTCCGCCGCTTCCAGCAGACGAGACTCTTCCAGTAAAAACTGACCTGGTGGAGGGGAGGAGAGAGAGAGGGAGAGAAAACGGTATCATAATACAATGGGAGTCCATCAGAAGGAAGGCTAAGGCCTCGGCCTGGAAATGTTGCCTTTGGCCTGGGGAGGTAGGTAGCCGTGTCCTTACTCCTAATGATTGGCTGAAACATGAGATCCAAGCACATTGGCCCATCTTTGCTTGGCCTTCACTCAGGCCCATTTGGCGTGGTGTAGATGTGTGCAGATGTAGATAGACTGAGACCTAGCTATCATCAAGACTGTTTGAAGCCATAGTTAGTCTCCCTGTAGGTGTTCTGGCAACCAGGCCATTTCTATGCATATTAGGTGCAGCTGATTGGACATAGCCAGGGTCTGGAGGCCTCTCAGGAGGCTGGATATTAGACCCTGGATGGGGGCGTAAACCAAAGGTGGACTCCCATAGAGGGTCAAGTTGAGACAGGCATAATACCATGTTGATCTTGGTGAGCTCCTCCATTGGAGCTAGCCAGTAGACACAGACCACTGGGCGAAACCAAGCATACTTTCTTAAATAGCTGTGGAGGAAACTGGACCCTGCGCTGCAGGCCTGAGGTGCGGGAGCTCTCCGTGGCCCTGACGGAGCTCTACAGACCCAGGCCAGCGCAGCCATGGAAGCGGATGGATTTCTTCGAATCGGCGATGCGTTATTGGAGCGGTTAGGAACATTTGACAGCAACCCCCGTGAAACATCCAGGAAAAGAACAGGATTTCACTGGGCAGTCACTCTCAAATGAGAAGGATGTGTGTGACCGGAGAGGGGGATCAAATGGGGTGTGTGTGATACACTGTGTGCGAAGCTGCTGGTCGAGTTTTTTGGGGAAGGCCTACACATGCACAGATACACACGTGCGCACACACACACTTCTTACATAATAGTGTGGGCACCGTATGCAAAAACTTCAATGGAGCACAGTGTCATGTCTAGGGTGACGGTGCAAAACAGTGGATAGATGAACAGCCTCATTCCCTATAGTATAGGTTTACCTTAATGGTGAAGACATGTAAAACAACAGTCATAGGCACTCACCATAATGCATGTAGCAATTGCCTTTCATGGGGTCCAGTTGGATTGCCTTCAGAAAGTACCTCTCTGCTTCAGTCTTCTGGCCCTGAGAGGAGCAGTTAAACACGCTGTCATTATTTGCTTCAAGTTCTGCCATATTCGTTTCAACGAGAAACTTTCCCGGCCACAAACCTACTGTGACATTTAATCTTAATAAGCGGACATAAAACACATGCACTGGTGTTATTCTTTCAACACGTGCGTGTCCTCCTGAGAAAGATTTACAGTCAAGAGTACACAATGTCCCGCTTGGCACAGTCGACTACACAGTGGACGTAGTGCACTCATTCATTACACAATTATATCTGTTCAAATAACACTCGCTTGACCACAGAGAGACTGTGTGTGGCCCCCGCACCATCATCTGGGGAAGAGAGAGAGACACACAGAACAGGACACCAATATGAATGTATGACTTTAAGTGTGTTCTTTTTTAGTTAACCTTTTGGTTACAGGTTATTTAAAAAAATATATTGATTATTGACCCATGGAAACCAAATCCATTTCTATATTTACACTGAAGAAGAAAGACAACAAAAAAAACTTTCTACTAAAGCATTTATCGGTTATGAAAGAGGCACATGTGAGAGAGCCAGTCCTGACGGAGTAGAAGAGGTTTACAGGAGTCGGGCCAGCTGCTCTCACACAGTGCTGGACTCAGCTGGACGTCAGCTGCACTCAAATCAACAATCAACCATCAACAGTGCATGTTTGCCTCACTAAGCTAATAGCAGTTATCATGAACGCTGCATAAAAAAAATAGTAATCATAACACAAGACTACACTGGAGCACACATCTATGTCCTTTTGTGAGGAAAATGATCAAACAAACTAGATATTACATCCCAATCCCAGAATACATTTGAATGTGATTGAATGTGATTAAGCTGTGTAGAGTGAACACACTTAATTCGAAATTCAAATGCTTTGAATAATTATTTCTCCCCCCAAAATGCAATTACAGCTTGGTTGCTGTAGGTTTACCCTTCAATAACTTAACCATTTTCTACATTTAATATTTGCAGTTTTCCTTCCTGAGGTAAAACATTGATTACATTCTACTAAGAATAGTGTCTATGTTTACCACACGTTCTGGCATGAACGTGAGTGTAAGAGCTCCACTCTGAGGGGAATCATCTTTGTACAGTTTGTTTTCACACTCCAAATACCCTCAAGTATGAAGCTAGTTGATAAGGGGCAGCTGCAACATTCTAAACTCAGACAGTGTTTTCGCAGCAACACATAACAGTGCACGGGGGCAAGCGGCATGAATAATCCATAGTTACAGCTGACACAGAGAAAAACAGAAGGGAAGATAGCGGTCCAGTCTAGTTCTCTAGACGAAGAGGTATGCAGAACTCAACATAGTCTGATGCAAATTAAAAGGATGGATTTTTTTACATTCATTGTTCATGTTGTCCTCATCATCTTTTAATTCCTCCTCGCTTTGTTTGTTACTTAGGTGTTTGCCGAGTCATCTTCTGCTGCCTGGCTGGAAGATTAATCATTCTGAGCCCCTTTGCTCTCATGTCTACCTATCGAATCGTTCTGCCTGTCAAACCCAGCCTCGGCTCAGTTGTTAGTGGTTAGTATGCAGGTCTGGCTCTGGCCTGGAAAGGAACCAAGTACCAAGTACATACCTCTGACACAAATGCTGTTGGATGAGCTGTCTGCCTGAAATCTGTTCTCTCTGAAGCTATTTGGTGAGATGGACAACGTACTGAAAATATCTGAAATACAGCCAGCCCTCCGAAAGGTCAATAGGTAAATGTCAACCTCCCAATAACTATATCCCCTCCTCACCTAACCTGAGCTCGCTGTGTGACTCTAATATCCTGTTTTCACATACGGGGAGAGCTGTTGGTGCTGACCCTCTAATCTGCGGGTGCCATCAGCCACTGAGCAGATGCGGTCAACGCTCCCTCTATCAGGAGCTTCTCAGGCTGTTCCTGTGGGCTTGATGAATGAATCCTGATTCTGATTAGACCAGGAAATGACTTGGGTCCAATACGACCGACATCAGCAGGGAGTCATTCATCACAAACCTCGCCACACCCACACCCCCACCACTGCCAGGGTGTCCAGAGGTGCAGCAGGGTCCGCACAGCGGGGGGATGACATCAATATCCCCTGCTTGTTACTGACTCCCCCCTGCCCTCTCATACTCTTCCCCCCTCCCCCTCTACTCCCACCACCCCAGCATCTGCTTTCCCCTCAGAACCCCCTTCAATCCCCCGCTGCCTCACCCCGGCACAAAACCGTGCCCCCTGCCCTTTCCCTAACCTCCCCGTGCCACGGCCCCAGCCCCCCGACTCAGATCCTAGCCGCTGCCCTGCCACGATCTGAACCCACGCCCCCTGACAGGATGGAGGCTTCCCATCACTCACTGGGGGGGGGGGGAGGGTCACTCAGACTGTGTTGGGTTTGATCAAGACTAAACACGGTTGTCAGAGAGTACACAAGGGTACCAGCAGGATGGCTCTAAGGAACAGTGAGACTGATGGAAGTAGAGCTCATCAAAACATTCCGGAACTCCCATGTATCCCAAGGTAAAATAGTGAGGTCAAGTTTTTACAATATAGGGAAAAACTATTAGTTGGGGGACAGGACAGAATAATCGGAGGCTGATGAGTGTCGATAGTTCTGTGGCTTTTAAAACACTCATAGTTTGTGTCCATCATTCTACCTCCGAGCTTGAGCTAAGGATTTCTATCTTCACTCTGGACCTCAAAAGAGCCTCTGCTCAACTCCTGTCTGTGTAAAGGCTAACAAGACTGTAAACCTGTCAGAAAGACTCTTTCCTCCCTCATAAGGCAGAGACACCTTCGTTTTTTTTCTTAGTCTCGGAGGAGGGGAGAGGGGAGGAGAGGAGAGAAGAGAAAGGAGAATGTGCATCTCAGTTCTCACCTGCCTGCTTCTAAGAATCAATAACTCTTGCTTAGGCCAAACTCCTTCACGCCTCGGTGAGTTCTCTTTCTCCTCAGTGAAAAAGTGAATCAACACAAGAGCATCGCACTTTTCTATATATTGAATTGTGTTGCTTCCCCAGAGTTCTGCACGGACAAAGGTCAGTTTCATATATATACCTCCGTGTCCAGGGGCTTTCGTTAGAATCCAATTCACGTCAGCTTACCAAGCATCTTTCATCGCCACCACCTAAAGACATTCTTTAAACCGACTGCTAAATCTTTTGAGACAGAGAAGATCCCAAAGCAATAAGGACAATCCACCATCCATCTGTAACCATTATATCCTTGTGAGGAACATCATAGAGACTGATGAAGATAATCTTTTGTGTGTAAAGGAGATGGAAGGAGTGTAGTGTGTCGTGGTGTGGTAAGGAGCCATATGTGTGTGTCTGGCATGCTTAGTACTTAACATATACTGTGCATTTACAGCGTTTTTTTCTTTCTTTCTCACTCACTTCCTAGGAGGAAAAAGAGTAATCAGTACTTAAATATGATTTAAATGTAAATAAATGAGAAATACAATTTTGATATATTTGTCTTTCTTTACACAACTGAAAGTGAAAAACTTTATTATATGTCAATATTTTTTACTGTAGTATACTACTGTACTAGCGTATACAGTAGATTCAAGTTTAATTCATTCTGAAGTAAACGTAGAATATTACGGTTTGATAATGCAAAGTTGTATGTACTAAACACACTGTCCAATCATCTCGAATAAATCAGGATATATTTTCTGGTATTGCTGCATTTACTTTCAGCATGCCCCAAATAGGGAGGTAGGAAGGATATCATTTTACCGACTGAGCCTGATCCCTCTAACCCCTCAACAGAAGGGGACTTAAGTAGAGCTCAGATTCAGGGATGGAAATGAGACGAGACATGTGCAGGAGGGGCCCAGTCAGTCGGCGGTGCTCAGAGCCCATCCGAGCTCCGAGGGCCTTTGAACACGTGTGTATCCTGCCATCAGAGGCCAGACTCTGGCCGAGAGTGGCGTCAACCTGGGGAGAGAGGCGACACCTCCATCCTGTTGATCCCCATCTAACACTCTGCCATACCTCCTCCCCTCGCTGACCCCGCCCACTCCACCCTGGCCCTACTCTGTCTGGGACGGATCGGCTCTGTCACTGTGAGCTCACACACTTCATGCCGCACTCCCCCTCCTCCTCCTCCTCCCACCTCCCATTCCTCAGTCCCCTTTGTGCCAGTCCAGCACACAAACAGCCCTCTCTACTCCAACTCCAAGTCATCCGTATAACCTGAAGGATCAGGAGTCAGACAAACCTGGCCCAGGGCGAGGAGGTGGACAGTAGACAAAGTGGGAGGGGGATGAAAGGAAAGGACAGGTAGGATGAGGCAGGAGAGGAAGAGAGAAGAGGACGGAGGGGTAGACGTAGTTGCTCCAGGGCTGTCTCTCCACAGCAATCTGCAACCTTTGTGTCAGACATTGACTGCATGTCAATACACAGGGCCTGTTAAAGGAGTTGTTGAGCATTAGGCAGGGGATGTGGTAACAGAAAACAAAGGCACGTTGTGACATTGGCACCCAATCAGACACCTCAATCAGACGCCTATCCCCTCAGGAGGATGGAGTACCTTCAGAAACCCAATATGATTCACACACACACACACACGCGTGTACATGCACACACAGACACGCGCGCACACACACACGAGCCATTGATTAAGTGTGGAGATGGGCTGGTTTTCCCTCTCCAGGCTACATGCTCCTAAAGTAGGAGAGACTGCCGCTGACGAGCGAACAGCAGGGGAAAGTGAGCAGAGCAGGCCAAAGAAAACAGGGAAAGGAGAGGAGGAAGATGAGAAGAAGATGACAAGGCTTACCGTGACGGCTAGTAGCTTGCCGTAGGTGAGGTGAGCTGGAATGTGGTCTGGTTTGGATCTCAGAGACTCCCTGTACCAGTGTTCTGCTTCAGACAACTTGTTCAGCCTCATGTAGGCCTCTCCTGTAGCGAGAAGGAAATGCGGAGGTCAGGGGTCAAGAGTTTGAGGAACCAACCATATTCTTATTGTTGGAACGGAAAACAACATGAAGGGAGGCGACCGAGCAGGGAGACATGCCATCGCTTCGGTCGTTCCTGAGACCCAATCAGAAGCCTGCCATTTCATTTGATGGGAAAAAAAAGCTTTGCTGAGGTCAGGCCTGAGCTTAGTTAAGATAACGATTTAATTGCAGTGTCTGTGATGAATATCGACTCAATAAGATCATCTTAGAGCAAAACACCATTAGTTGCTTTATTTATGTAAAGTCCCGTGTCACAATAATAAACCGTTCGTGCAGGATCAGTGAGGGTCACGTAAAAATAAATATCTGCCATGCTCCGGCTCAGTGTTGGACAGCGATGAGAGGAGCGCTGCCTGACACCATGTCTGACTTCACCGTGGCGATGGTAGAGATAAGGATCTGATGACATGACACAGCACGTGTCACCTCCTTCCACCTGACAAAACATGGCCCTCTCCTTTCTTCCCACCATCACTTTCGGAGGACACCGGTAACAGGGCACAACAAGCCAAAACAATGTTGGAAGTGTAATGACTTAGTAAAAACCAGAGGAGCCAGAGGATATAGCAGCTGCTAGGGTTTCTATATAAACACAGAAACACTCTTTTCGATCCACACCCACGGCCAATTAGAGGACATGTAATCTAGACTAGTGGAGGATTGAGTGTAATCAGTTCTCTGACGATGGACTGAGATTAGCAGCAGGTGGCCGGTGATTACTGATGAACTTTTGCCCTCTGATATGATCTGACCCCACTGTCTTTAAGGGACTAGTGTGACCTAATATGCATCAATAAAGGCTACATTAAAAAATATAATAATAATAATTGGAATAGAGATTCTTTCAACAGATGTAAGCGAGTATGTAGCTCAAGTGAATTATTATTTAAGCTGTTATCCATTAGCACAAATGTGTATGATCAGGTCAAGGGGGTAGAACTAGAGAACATACATTAATACCTGATGTTACCCAAATTGAATAACACTAATGGGATTACAATAAGATCATAATCATTAATATCAGTAACATTTTAATATGCAACAGCAAAAGAAAAAAGCAAACATAGGACATGCATTTGTCTTGCAAACTCTACAACATAAAGCTTCACATGGGGCATGCCCACATAGTTGATGCCGAATCACAAGTGACAATTCCACGGAATTGGAAACCACCATCTTCGGGTAGAACATTCCATGGCACACAAGAGACTGGGAGACCAGCAAAGAGCGGTTGACTGCCAAGTTTCGACGGGAATCAAACTTTGTTAACCCGCCTTTCCCTCCCTCTTGCTGTCTCCCTACAAGCGTCAGATTGATTAGCCTCGTAAAAAGATAGGATGGATGACAGGTATTCACAAGTTCCCTCAAGGAGATTAATCCAAGGAGCTAAATCCAGCCACACAGCGCCTTGCTATGATGGACTCCCACAGCCAGTGCAGCTTTGAAACTGGTGAGGGCTTTTCTAGTCAACATTGTGACACATCCCAGCACCTCTGTCAAGATGCATTTGGCTCCACTGGTGAGCCCAATGTTGGGTGGAATTACACTTCTCCAACGAGAGAGTGAGAGGGTGCGTGTGGGAGAGGGAGAGAGAGAGAGAGAGAGAGAGAGAGAGAGAGAGAGAGAGAGAGAGAGAGAGAGAGAGAGAGAGAGAGAGAGAGCGAGAGAGAGAGAGAGAGAGAGAGAGAGAGAGAGAGACAGAAAGAGAGAGACTTTGCAAAAGCTCAGAATGGCTTTTGACTGACAAGAATGTGAGTGGAAGCAGAGGTCACCTGAAATAGAATATTATTGTTTTTTCCAAATCAAAAGTCACAACTTAGTCTACAGCTGTTTTCACATGACTGTAACTCGAGTGCAAAGGTTATTATTGCAGCGGGAGGTGAATTATCAGCGTTAATGCACTTTAGAAACCCCAACATCAGGGCTCAATGGGAGCGTTGAGCTGCCACTACACAGTCAGACTTTGAAGCTGCTTCCCGTGTATTTCTGAGAATGTCTAATCCCGGTGCTCAATTTAAAAGACCTTCCGAAAAATAGAGCACCCTCAAAACTAACAGCCTGAAGGCGCAGTACCTTCAAAAACCTACAGTCTTAGAAACCGCAGTCTACCTGATATACCAACAGTCTACTATCAGAAATCCACAGTCTCCTTTCAAACCCACAGTCCACCTCAGGAGAGAGCTCATGCTTCAGCGAACGGAGCGGCTAAGACCTGGTGCAATCAGTGCTGCTAAATCCTGCAAACTTTAGATGGAGTGAGGGTCGACTAACCCTGCCAAAGAGAAATTATACACAGCCAACAGCAGATTTAACTGTTACAAATGACCCCAGTATCCAGTGAAACCCCCAATCACTTCAATCCCTTCGTTATCGTGTTTGCAGCTTACGTGGTTCAATGTACAAAACTGGACTTACCCATCATGTTGTAGAGGCTTTGAGGTGCAAACTGTCTTGGCATTTTCTGTATTGCTTCTTTATACACCGAAAGGGCTTCCTGTGAACGACAAGAGAGAGACCTCCGGTTTGAGACAAGCGGCCAGTTGGGAATCATTTGTCACATCTCTCCGACAAAGTCCCTCTTGCTACAGCACCACAGAGTACTCGGTGGTTTCTCCAGCCTACCTCCTGGTGGCCCTGCTCGTGCAGCAGCTTGCCCAGGTTGTACAGGCAGCTGGTGACAGAGCTCTTGTGGGCATGCGGATCCTTCAGGTTCTCGTCGGGGATGTCGGCGCAGGTCAGGAAGGTTCTCCTAGCCTCGTCTAGATGGCCCTGGTTCATCTGGATGATGCCTGTGTTTAGGTAGGCCGCTATGGAGAGGGAGAGAGGGAGAGAGGGAGAGAGGGAGAGAGGGAGAGAGGGAGACAGACGGAGCAAGACCGACAGAGAGACGGAGGGTTAGAAAGAGAAAGAACGCAAGACAGGGAGAAAGAGCTGCATGACTAACTTTTGCCCAGAACATCCACTCTATGCTAATATATATTCCAGACTCAGGGGACCAGACTGGTTGTGCTTGAGTGGAGAGTGGAACAGGCTCTGTCAAGAGTCTCTGAGCGGGTGCCATGGTAAGATGTACAGTATGAGTTCTGTTAAAGCTTTCTCCTCTACTGCACCTCAGAGTCATCCGTCTTAAAGGTCCAGTGACATGCTCAGAGAAGCTTTCTAATGTCAATAATACCGTCTGAACAATGCTGATCAGATTACTCAAAAGGCTGTTGACAGTTATCATGCTTTTGGTTGCACCAACAACATAAGAGAAGAGCAGAAACATGGACATTCTTCCCTCCAGCGGTAGCTTTGAATACCTTACACTGTAAAACCAATTTTGTTCCAGTTGTCAATCAGCCATTATAGTACAACCTTGAACAATTTCTTTGTTCTATCTAAACCTTACTTCTTTTCACTTTCCTTCAATCTCCACCACTTTAGTTAATTAATTAGCGTTATCACCAGTAAAAGATAATTAAATGTTGAGTGAAAATTACAGTTTAATCATCATCTTGATTGAGATCGTAATTACTCTTTGCATGACAAGGAAGAGAGAACTATGGAAGGGCTATCTGATTATCTGACTTGGGTTGTTACTGTACCACAAACAATAGGACATTGCTGATGACATGACCAGAACATAGGAGGAGTGATTCATCTGAATATGAATACATGACTTCTGATAACTACGGGGCTGAAAAAATAATTTGCCGTTGTTTGTTAACAGCTGCATGAACAGTGCTATTTCAACAAGAGAGAGAGGAGAGGCAGGACAAATAAACGCTAAAATAGAGGAGAGGGGGAGAGGCAGAGAGGGGGGGGGGGGGAGAGAAAGAGATGAATGATGAAAGGGGGCCCTGACCTGAATTCATAAGTAATGGAATTCTGCCACAGTTTAATCAGTGACATGAGGTGCCATCAAAAGACGGTCTGCAGGCTGCTGAATCCAGTAATGTAGCTGTCTGTGTTTTCCACCTCCCCGCTCTTTCTTCACCTTGGCTTACCCTCTCTCTCACACGCAGCCCCTTGCACCCTCTCTCACCCTCAACCCCATTTCCTGTTGCCTGGAAACGGCAACAACCTCAAAAGCTTGAGATTGACCATAAAGAGAGAAGCTGTACTTACAAGCCAGAGTTGGACGGCTTCCAATGGCCAGCTTATAGTAGTGCAGCGCCTCAGAGAACTTGTTGTTCTCTTGAAGCAGCAAACCGCTGAAACAGAAGAAAACAATCCTTGAACCTGAAAGACAAAGACTACAGAGACGTGTGGAAATGCAGCAAAAGTCGGTGACTGTCTGCCCTTCAAGGTAGACCCGAACAGAGTACAAGTTTATAGTCCAACTTCTCAGATAAGGTGAACTTGAGCAACAACAAAAAAGACATTGGTGTACATTGGTGAATCAAAGGATGCACTTAAAACCCCTCCTGTCTGGGAGTCTGGTCTGTTCCCCCCCCCCCCCCCCCCAAAAAAAAAAAAAAAAACACAACCCACAATGATTAATCACAGCATTGTCACAGAGCACACCCAGGGGAGTACAGGAGTGCACTTTCTCTGTCTGAAGAGCTGGGATCAACTGACACAGCGACACGTGTGGAAGCACATACACGGGTAGTTTCTAGGACAGAACGGACAAAAAGGTAGAAGAGGGCTCCATGAGCATACTCACAGGTTATACAGCATGTCGGCCATGTTCCTGCGGTAGTACAGGGCGTTCCTGTAGGCCTGCTCGGCCTCCTCCATCTTGCCCTGGTTCTTCAGGACATTTCCAAGGTTACCCCATGCTGACGGAGGAGGGAGAAGGTCAGTCACAACGCTGCTGCCACCCTCACTCACTGTAAACACCACTCTGCTTCCCTCTCTTCACCCCGGACAAACAGCTGTCGTGTCTCAGCTCTGCCCCAGAATCGGAAAGGAAAGTGAGCTCCAGTTGCAGACGCAGCTGTGGCCTCTCAACTCTGTCCCTTCACAGCCCGAGGCCAGCATGATGAACACAAGAAATATAATCTGTGATACTGAATTTCAATGTCAGAATATAGGATAAGATCAAAAAAAATATACATTATGGTTTACTAACCAGTGCAATTAAATATGAGATTCATAGTAGTAAAAAATAAATCCTCAAAACTCTGAACTGTGGTTAGTTTACTACAAACGTCCTCCATTAGAAGAAGGCACATTTGAATGTGTCCAACCGCAGGGCTAACAAGGTCAACATGTTTACACCGGGAGAGGGCTGCAGGCGTGAGATATTTCTGAAGAAGCAGTGTGTTACATTATTCAGTGTTGATGTAGCGACAGTCTGTATGAGAACGGCACGGCAACACGTTCTGTCACATGCTTAAAAGCCCCATCCCTACTCTGTACACTCCATAATGTAACATCGCTAAGAGGTTGTGTGCTAATTTGTCTGTATCTAAGTGTGTGTGAATGTGTGTGAGGATGCATATGTAGCCTACGCATATATAAATAAGCGAGTGTCTGTCAGTGAACATGCATGCATTTAAGAGTGTATGTGTGTGTGAGTCCAGTGTGTGTGTGTGTGTGTGAGAGTCCAGTGGATGAGTCCAGTGTGTGCGTCCTGTGTGCGTGTGTGAGTCCAGTGTGTGCGTCCTGTGTGTGTGTATGTGTGAGTCCAGTGTGTGCGTGTGTGAGTCCAGTGTGTGTGTGAGTCCAGTGTGTGCGTGTGTGAGTCCAGTGTGTGTGTGAGTCCAGTGTGTGTATGTGTGAGTCCAGTGTGTGCGTGTGTGAGTCCAGTGTGTGCGTCCAGTGTGTGCGTGTGTGAGTCCAGTGTGTGTGTGAGTCCAGTGTGTGCGTGTGTGAGTCCAGTGTGTGTGTGAGTCCAGTGTGTGTATGTGTGAGTCCAGTGTGTGCGTGTGTGAGTCCAGTGTGTGCGTCCAGTGTGTGCGTGTGTGAGTCCAGTGTGTGTGTGAGTCCAGTGTGTGCGTGTGTGAGTCCAGTGTGTGTGTGAGTCCAGTGTGCGCGTGTGTTACCTTTCGCCGGGTTCACGTAAATCCCTGACTTGTACAGCATCTCCTCGTTCTTCCAGTCCTGGTTCCTCAGGACAGTCTTGAGGCTCAGCAGCAGCACCAGAGCAGCGCTGCAGTACAGCAGCAGGGTCCTCGCCGACCTCCTCCTCACGCGCACACACAACGCCCGCAGCCCCACCGACACCAGCAGGCAGAAGCCCATGCTGGGGATGTACAGCACCCTCTCGGCCACCACGAAGCCCACGTAGAAGAACAGGTTGGTGGCAGGGAGGAAGGGGATGGCCAGCAGGCCCAGGGAGAACACCACCACGTTCTCCGTGGTGGGGAGGGGAGTCCTGGGCGGCGCGGGGTGCTTTTTGGTACCGTTCTGTGTGCAGGCGTGAGGTTCCGCGTGAGAGTTTGTGTGTTCCTGCTCAGGGGGGTGGTAGCTGTGTCCGTTCGTGGCAGACTTGCCGTTAGTCACGCAGTGAGCTTTGCCGTTGGTCTCCTTGCCCTTGGCCTGGCGAGTGCGCAGACCCATCCAGGCCAGGAGGACCAAGCACACATAGAAGGCCACGCTGTGAAGGTTCCTCCAATCGCCAAAGCCCCTGATCAGAGGCACGGCGTCCATGGACCAATCAAAGCTCAGGGTGTCGGGGCAGAGGAGGAGCCAGAGATTGACTGCGGGCAGATAGAGGAAGGTGAGCGCCCGCGTGAGCAGGGAGGGGGAGTCAGCCGCAGGGTTGTCCGAGTTGGAGAAGTTCGGGGGTTTGTTGCCCATCCAGTACAGCCTGCAGGCCAGCAGGACGGCCCCGCAGACGGCCAACAGCAGCACGCTCAGCAGCAGGTGGACGTTTCTCCTCTGGAAGACACGAAACACAAGCACACGGCTGAAACACAGCCGCCAGGCAACACTGGCAACAGGAGCTAAACTGTTTTGAGAGCGGACAGCCAAAGTCGTTTTCTGGTTGGTTTGTGATTTTTCGGACTGTCTGAGTTGGATTTCGCGCCAAATCGTAAATTGAGCGTAAGACTGAGTATAATGTTGATTTCTGACCTCACGTCAACTGCAACAACAACAGAACATTCTACAGTTATTTAAAGCCTAAAACAGTGGACATTTGTGTAATGCAATCTGGAACTAAAGCTGTTGTTCATGCACCATTTGGCCAGCCAAGAGTTTTAAGCAGCTTTAAAGCATGTTTCCAGAAACAAGAAATACAATGCTTTTGCTGTAACTGTTTCATTTCTGGGTGTTCAAACTGGTTTTAATTACCTCTGTACAGGAATATATCAGTTAACAGTCAGTTTCATTGTTAAGGGAAATTGTGACTGTTGCAGCCAAAACAACCACGGTTGAATGAACTGACTGTTACAATTGAATGTGAACAAGTGGACCTCAGGTTATTTAATACATTTCAATTAATCTCTGTTGTCTTTTCACGCAGCACACCTGGCCAACATGGATACGTCAAAATGAAATGTAAAATACGACCCTGCAGATGACTCCACCTCCATTGCAGGCAAGATATTAAACACTTTAGAAATTCCCCCATGGAAATGATCATGAAGTATTTATGGAGTGTTTGAATCTTTTACACTTTGCTGGGGGAGATCGTGAGTTTGGACTATATAGCTCCCAATAGGACTGTTCCACCATTAAGATCAACTAGCCTTTCTTACGGTGTTTATTTTGGAAAGGTCTCTCCTGCTAAAAATCTTTATAGCTTCCTTTTAACAATAACGCTAGCTAGAACATGCAGGTCAACATCCCTTTTTTCCGCACACTTACACTGGAACTGAAGTCACACAATACACATTAACACACACACACACACACACACACACTATAGACCAACGCTCAAGACGGTGTCAATAGAAGGGTCAGGCAGCCTCTCACAACCAGAGCCTGGAGCGCTAGAACATCTCCAGTGGTCCCCATCACTCCCCAGAGATCTCACCATAAGAAACTCACACATACTGTATACATTTCCAACCCAGCACTAATTTCCTGCTAAGATCTGTGCACATATCCCTACGCACCATGGAAAGTCCCGTCAATTCTAAACAACGATGACACAAAATGACATCAGTCTATTATAGTGTGTCCTTTATCTCTGGCGGCCTAGGGGAATGACATGACACGTCTATGATTGTGCACTGCTCTGGGACTGGCCTATCGATTCCTGTCCTGTCTTTTGTCCGGACTGATTGATTCAGAGAGCAGAGGCATGTATGCTCAGGGGGAACCCGACCAGGGGACAACTCTTCCTCTCATCACACTAATGAATAGAACTGACAAAGAGAGGAGAGGAGCAGAGAGGAGATCAGAGAGGAGGCCCCATCATTAACAGTGACCAGCCATTAATAGTGCCCCCAGTTGGGGGAAAAAACAGTTTTATGATTTCATGTATTATTGTTCTACTTCATGTTTCTTATACCTAGAAATACACCGATGCTAACTCAATCTGTCCCTGCTGGGTAGAATCATCTGACACTGATGCCCGGTGTTGTGTAGAGAGGCTCCCAATTGAAACCCTGTGTAAGGTCAGCCCTGTCAGAGGCACGGGGAGGAGCCTGACAAACCGCTCTCTATTCCAGAGGTCCCTCTGTTGCCTGGCAACGGAAAGGTCGGCGGTTCAATCCATGGCCCGATCCCTCGATGACGCGAGAACTGCTGTCAGGAGTGTGAGGTCGGCTCCGGGGTGAAGCACAGAGGATGGGGAGGTGATCAGGAAGGAGGGAGGACACAGGAAGCCACAGAGCAGCTCTAGAACAGAGATGATCACTTTGCAGAACCCGGTAGGCTACCCCTCAGCCTTACCCCCTTTGGAAAGACCTTCCCTTCAGTCTACTTCCCTACCATCTTCTATGGAAACACAATACACTTGTCCTATGCAGGGAATTAATTACTGTCCTGAAAGGCAACAGGACAACGTTTATCACTCTATACTATAGTGTGTAGTCTGCCTCTGGACCTCATAGGAAACTCTGAGGACTAGGGTGAGGGTAGAGTCGCCTTTACAATCAACAAGTCAGTTGCGTTATACAGGATTCTGCAATAGATACACTGTTCTCAACAGAAATAGTAGGTCAACATCACTAGATGGATGTTTGGAGGGCAGGTAGACTACCTCTGGTCCTGAGGTTAATGCCAGAGCTGTGGATGACAGTCTCCTGGGATAGAGACTGGAAGGAATGCACCAGGAATAGTTGAGCTGACAGCTAAGGGATTAACTCATGTCTGACTTATAACAGGAATAAACAGCCAACATAGCATTATGGTCAATGTCATTGCCCTCTCACCCTCTCTGTCACTGTGACACAGACACTCTGCATCTTACCCTTTAAAGATGGCCTTCATAGTGACACACCACTATCACTATAAGAGGCTTATGGAAAAGATCCTTCCTATGCTGGACAGCCAAAAGGACAACCATTGTGACAGGGCAGGCATGGGTAGATATGTCAGGGTATGTGTAGTGTCACATACATGACAGAAGCAACTTGGTCCTACAGAGAGATGTTCAATACAAGGTCTAACAATTGTATTAGTGCTATGAGTTCTGAGGGGAGTGTAAACTAAGCAAAAAATATGTTGCTGTGGAGCTATGTTGGATGTAGCACAGACAAATTCTAGCTTCGAACTGAAATATTACAGGTATAAAGTGGATCGCATGAACAGGACAGTTATGCTTTAATACAGATATAAATCAACAGGAAGAGTAATGCAAAAAGATTCTTCTCTCTAGCACCATTACACACAGATTGCCTGTCTAACATCTTTCGTCTGAACTTCCCATGAACCTGTTGGACATCCTCTTTAAAACTCAAACACATTCATCTCTCCAAACAATTACTAGCGGAATGCCGCTTTGTAGCCTCACAATAGAAATAACTCAGACGACCTACTCGAAATAAGAGCGTGTGTACTGAACAGTGCAGCAGCCTCAAAACAGGGCGTCAACCAGCAAGGTCAGAATCATGGTGTTAATACTATCACCACCACTGGAGATCCAGACTGGCATGCGAGGGGCTCCACAGCAGGGCTCTCCCTAATTAGGGGCTTAAGACGCCCTGTCCTCCAGCCCCACCAGGGGGGAGATGCAGTTGGAGAGGACACAGAGGGGCTCCATGAGATGGGAAATGGGACTAGGGTCGAGTCCCATTGAGCTGGCTCGAACCCACCCTAAGCTGCACGGCAGTCCACCCAAGAACCAGACCTCACCCACCTGGAGAGCCAGGGAGCGGGTCTGTTCTGGCAAGGCAGGGCACACAGTGGTGAGGCTCATCTGGCTGTGAGTAACTGATTGCCATATACGCTACCTGGCCCTGTGACAAATGACTATGTCATCCAGACTCCTCTCTTGCCCTGCTGTGGTACACTACACACACATCACCATGCCTGCTAACCACAACCACACTGCCTGCTTCGTATTTGCATACAGTATGTTTGGCAGATAGTCTCTGCTAAATGCAAGCCAAGCCTTAAGGCAGTTTCAACAACATGGAACAGACCTTTATTAACATTTCCATGGAAAACATGTGTGGCCCTTGGCCCTTGCCATTATATTCTCAACAAACCGGAGCTGTTTCAGGCTGAGCAGTCAGACTGACAGTGCAGGGTAGATTCAGACTGGTGGGCTGGGGTACCGTCAGCATGTTGCAGACCTCTGTACACTGACTGTGGAGCTGTCACCATGATCTCTTTAAGCAAACAAACACAAGCATCTCCCTAATATGCCTCCCATTAAAAATGTCTGCCTTTCAAAAGCACAAGTTCAATTACGGGGCCCAGCATGAGGTCCGAGGGCCCTGGCCCCATTCTGCTGAGGGCCCAGAAATTCCAGTTTTGTCCCCTTTTGTCCATAATCCAGTTTAGCTTGAAATAAGTGGTTTAGCACAACCCGGTAGGAGGCAGGAAGCCTTTGTGTCCCTCTTTTCTGTTCCTTTTTATTTCAGGCTCAATCAGTTCGGAACTGAAACAATTGACTCTTTTATGAGGCAGGCATGTGAAGAAAATATCCTTGGAGATGAAGTGCAAAATAGACTAATTACAGAAACTCCGTTTATTCTCTTTGCACGCCTTTCTTCCAAACACTTGGGGTGGAAAATGAGCGGGAAAACATTTCAATCAGAAAGGGTTTCAAGAGCGACTGGTGAGCGGAGAGAGATACGTGCTGTGCCATTGATTAGACCCTGGGTCTGGAATGGGCCCTCAAAGAAAAATAAATCATTTGTGGCAACTCAAGTTTTTTCTCACACACACGCACGCACGCACACACACACACACACACATTGAAGCACACATCTCCTTCACTCATTGACACATGGCCCCATACTAATTTGCCCAGCACCAATCCGGACTAGTTGAGGCAAAGGTCCTTTGTGTCACCTTGGATTGCCCACCTACCAAGCAGATACTGGGATAGGAAGCAGGGGTGAATCAGATCAGATACTGTACCCTGGTCTGACCTATCCATTCATCCTGGCCTTCACTCAAACCCAGTATCAACAGAGATAATCCCTCTCAGAAGGACTAGGAAGGATGTAGCCTAGGTCGTATGGATAAAACAAACCTACTAGACATTTACAAGGTGCTCTGTGAATAACATAATACATTCAAATAGAAATGCAAATCCAAGTACTCCAGGACTGACAAGGAGCTCATATCCATCACTCGTCATGGAAACCAGAGACAACCATCCAACCCCTTTTCATGTAGAGACACACTCTGCATCTGAAGGAGAACTCCCAGGCTACGTTTTCACACGATGGGAAAGATCCTCGCTAAAGATCACAGCATCAACAGCAGAGGGTTTGAGGGAAGTGACACCTCCCCCACATTCGATCAAACGAATATGACACGTTCACAGCTGCAGCGGGTTACGTGATAACAATGTGGACGTCTGCATGGCATGAAGGTCAACCACAACCAGTGCACCCCCAACCCTCCCTAACCCCAACCCTTATCAGCCATGTTGAAAGGGTTCTGTCAGCAAGGACAGCAACTCATAGTGTAAAACACATGACAGAACATGATAAGAACTGGGGCTATATTGCTTCCTTAATGTGTTGAGAATTAGGAACAGCTCTCGCACAGTGTATTCAAGATAACTCCAATTGTTCCACTTTGACTACTTGGAACTATATAACTACATAATGAAGAGACTTTAAATGCTCCAATTAAGTCACCAACTTTTATGGCTTGTTATGGAAATTGGGGCAGAGCTTGAGGATTGTTCTGCATTTAATGATGTTGTCCCCATGATTAGAGAGAAAGACGGAGCATGTTACTCTGTAGAATAACAGACACCGAGTACATACATGTAAGTGTCTGTTCCCGGAGTTAGGTGGAAATCAAAGTAGGTTGTGAGAATGTAAAAACTGACAGTTGTAAAATTGACACATGGATGATGTCAGAACCTTGAAATTGATCACCCTTTACACATGGCCAAGCGTGACCTGACCTCACGTGGACCATGTTTGTCGGGGTCAAGGACCACATGTTCTCAGGGTTTAAACGGTCAACCTCCTCAGCAGGAACCTGCTCAGCAGTGCTCTTGTTCAAAGCGTTTAACCTGAATGACCTCATCTCACAGCGAACACAGTCAGCTGACTCTGGAACCCATAATCCACCATTCACCTGGGAGGGGGAGGAGTCAATGATGGAACCAGCCCAGACAGAGGCAGGGAGCAGGCCAAAGAGGAGCAGGAATCTGCTTGAAATAAAACCTGACATGTATTGACTGTGAAACATTAAAGATGAGAGGAATGAAAATACTGATTTCCAGGAGAAAAGAAGGGCTTTGATGGAGGGACGAGGAAAGAGGGCAGCTCTTCAAGCAACTCGGCATCCACCTGACCAAATGAATGGTATCTAGATGATACGCCACGACAAGTTAAGCAGCAAAGCTGAATTTTTATGTTTGCTTCTGGCTGTGATTAGGCTCTGGCTGTGATTAGGCTCTGTGTGAGAGTCTGTAAGCAGGTCTAACCTCAGGTAGATCTCCCGGAGGAGATTCCATATTGGATACCCTGAATGGACCCCAGCAGATGTTCAGATGGTCAGGTCACATTTACGAAAATCCCCATAGCAACCCTTGTACATGACCCATAGGATTCTAGCACTAACCTCTATCTTTCTCTGTCTCTTCCTAGCTCTAATTACATACACCCCTTGTCACATGGACAGACAGAGACGATTACACACGGTCCCATTTGATGTTCCCTCTAATCATCCATTTCACATATTTCACACATGCACAGGCACCACACACACACGCACACAATGTGTGGAAATTGATCTTTGCCAAAGACATATGAGCCAGGTTGGAGGGTCAGTGGGTTCTCTCTCCCTTTCTACCTCCTCCTATAATCAGAGCCCATTAGTGCCCTCAGCAGCAGTCGCAATCAGCCGCAGCAATCTGAAGACCCTCTCTGGGTTTGTGTTAGGGCAAGTGGGACTCTATAAACCCTCTCTGGGAACAGGGCTAAGGAAGGGGCTCTGGAAAGTCTGGGTTGGAGCTGTGTTAGAGGCCAGTGCCGAAGGAGGGTTAGAGGGAGAGAAGTTAAGGGAGGGAGGAAATGACACCCAGCACAGGTCTTGGGAATATGAACAGCCAATCAATGAAAAGATATTCCATTGGTAAGTTTGAGGGAGACTGTAACTTGAGATTATAAGAGCTATAAAGCACTTTATTCCAAAGTAATAATATCAATATTGCTAGATATAAATGAGAAGTTAATACAACAGTTGACTGGAACAATCTAGGAGGTCAAGTACTGACATTATTTTGGCTTGAAGAATCGCTGACTGTCTAATGTTCAAACTGCATGGTCAGAATCTATCAGCAGCAAATTCAAGATCACGTCAATCGCAATTCATCAAAGTCCCTTAAAACAAGGTCAACTGAAACAGCTTTGCATATCTTCATCAGTAGCAGATATTCGCCACGGCCCTTTAGAGAAGAGGGGAAAGGGTCAAAGAAACCAAATGAAAACAGTGAAATGATAGGGAAAACCAGTCTTCAAACAATTCACCAAAAACATTTATTGAGTGAAACCAAAATAAGGGTCCAGAATATAAACTGACAGCCCCCAAATCTTACTTTTTCCTTCCCTGTGTTTATGTACTCTGGGCAGCCCTGCAGTATTCCAAAAGGCTGGGGTCACAGGGGATGTGGAGACAGAGAACGGCTCGGTACCTGATGATAACTCAACCAGATTCTGAATAAGGAATATGAAATGACAAAGACCTGCTTGGTCTTGAGCAGAGTCAACCCTCTGCATGGAGATCCCCCCCCCCTCCTCAGTACAACGGGAGGTCAGGCATCCTCAATACATGAAGGCTTTCCATGGCAGAATACAGTTGTGGTCTTTAAGACAGACTAAAGCACCATGCAGAAGGACAAATATGTTAGAGTTTCCACGATGGCAAAGGGATAACAAATTTGAGAGACAGAAAATATGAGAAAAAAGAGTGAGGAGTAAAGAGTTGCTTAGTAGATTAATCGACTAAGAATAATACTGAGAGCACACTCTTCAATCCAGTGTAAGATGAATACTGTGTTTACAGTATCAAAAATAAGAGATCATATCCACCCTGTGTCATGAAGAGTAATTACGTGAGATGTAAACATTGTGTTGCTTATAAAGCAAACCTTTGATCAGCCTGAGAGTGAAGCATTTGAATCAAAGATGGTCCTAATTCTGCTGGAGAGGTGGGATGCTGTCTTTGTTACTGGGGGAAGATTTTCCACAATTTGTATTGGTGTTTACAAGCAGACTGTCCACTGTGGCTTGGCTACACCACTGTGATAATCATTCCAGTGTGTCACTATGGAGAATATGAGAAATGAGTCTGGGCCAAAGACGATTTATCCCAAATTGCCGGCTGAATGTTTGGGGACAAGAACTGCAACTCAGCAACAAACAAAATATGAGTGTCTGAGTGAAAATAACAGAGAGAGAGAAAAAAAAGAGAGAGAGAAAAAAAAAGAGAGAGAGAGAGAGAGAGAGAGAGAGAGAGAGAGAGAGAGAGAGAGAGAGAGAGAGAGAGAGAAAGATAGAGAGTGAGAGAGAGTGAGAGCGAGAGCGAGAGCGAGAGCGAGAGAGAAAAGACAGATGGAGAGCAGATGTGGAAGATCACTCCATCTTTCACGTCTGTATGGAGAGCTCAACTCTACACGTCTAATGACAGAGTTGAGTATACCATAGCTGTCAACCAGACCAAGATCCCAGTTATTCATTATTGTGCTTACAGGCCAGTCAGCCTGCTATGACGTGGTACGTCGTCTGGGAGGGACACTAAGCATGAGCACTGTGACACTGACAGATATGACTAGGTTGATGCTGGGTCTGGTGAAGGGGTAGGGAGTGGGACTGAGGCTGGGTTTGGTGTAAAGGCTGGGATCACAGACTGGGAACCCAGAAGGCCTTACATGGCCTGGGCCCCATGGACATCGGAAATCATCACAGTAATCACAGAATATATATACATTTATATATATATATATATTTTTTTTAACTCATGCCGTCACATCTGATTGAAGTGTCACCCACTTCATAGGATAAGTCATACCTAGAAGTATTTTAGATGCCAATGGAAGTTCTAGCTGTAAATAACGATGTACGGTAAACAGAGAGAGAGATAGAGGTGCTGTACAGTGTGGACATGCAGCATCCTAAAATAGACCAACTGCTAAAACACACTGCTTTTTGCACTGCATTACAATAATGGTATCTTGTACATTTGTATTTTTTGTAATATTTGTATTTTTGTATTTTTATATTGTAATTTACGGCAACTTATATTTTATTTTATTGTATATTTAATTCTATATTAATCCCACTTAGTACTGCTAGTTTATGTACCCTTAGTATAGATAGTCCACATATTAAAATTGTAGGTATATGTTTATTGTATGCACCTTCCTGCCAAAGCAAATTCCTTGTCTGTGCAAACTTTCATGGCGAATAAATCCCATTCTGATTCTGCTTCATGGTTCACTGAGAAATAAAACACTGCTTCTGACCCTGGGATGTCAAGTTCAACATCTTGCTCTCCCTCTGTCTTTCTTCTCTCTCACTCTCCCTCTTTCTCTCTTTCTATCTCACAAATACACACACACAAACAGATACAGAGAGGCAGAGAGAGACCTCACAATAAGTGCATCCATCCTAGCGGCTCACAAAGGAGCTAGTTTTGGCTGGATGATTTTACACTCAGATGTGAAAAAGGACAAAGGGAACCCTAAACAACTGAGATTGTGATGAAGTAATTGAATCAAGACGGAATACGCATTTAATAATGAATAGAAAGATTAATTGCTTTCAGTTCCAAACAGTGATTTTCTATAATACAAGCCGTTACGCTGAAAAACCCATTAACCTAAGGGCATTTTCTGTACTTTGAAAGACGACATATTGACATGCTATTTTTTAACCATCAAAATACACAAGGAACTGGCCTTCACACAGCCTGAATACGCAGACAGTCTGCTAAGATCGGAGTCATTGTGAAACAGCAGGTCTGTATTCAGTTTAGACAGATGTGTCCCTTTTTGTGTTCCCTCCTCCTGACATTCTGTCTGTTTGTCCCTCTCTCCCTCTCTCTGTCTCTCCCTCTCTCCGTCTGTGTCTCTCCCTCCGCCATGGGGAGGGTCAGGGTCAGGAGTGTTTGGTTGTCACGGACACCATGTGTGTCAGGTTGTCTTATCTCTGACGAGTGTAAGCCGGCCATGAGCTGCCACAGCGCAGTGGCTTCCCATCATGCTCAGGGGGTCTCCGAGCCTCGCCACGCATCCTGAAGCCCGGCAGGGCAGAACAGGAGGCGTCCTGGGAACTCGCACTGACCTCAACATTGTTTGGCACGGCGCTCTATGGCACTCCTCCACATCCGAACGGGTGGGTGCGAGGGCGAGCGGCAGGTGTCTGAGGGTAGGTGAGTGGGGGTAGGCTGGAGGGGGGGTCAGGTGGGAGGAAGAAGACGGGCTGCGTCCACCAGGCCCACTCCATCACATGCTGACAACGGCCATTAGAGCATGGAGGAGCCATCTGTGAAGCTGCGGCTAAACTGGGGAAGGCTCTGTTTCACTTCGACATGTTACACTGCAAGGGCATGCATCTTTTACTGTGCACACAAACACACACACAGCGCGTGTTTTGGCCCCCATCCCCGGGTGTACGACACACTCCCACCTGTGCTCGGCCTCCTTGTCTTTGATGGATCCCTGTGGCCTCACCAGCTCCAGGAACACCTGAGCGCCTGGCTGGGCTAAACTGGTCACGCTCCAACCCCCCCACGGACACATTAAGAGCACAGACACCGTGTCCTTGCAGGGTAGCAACAGAGCACTACATGTGACAGGTGTGAAATGATTTGTTTATGAAAGAAAGAAAAAAACATGACAGATATTCTGGTGTCATACTTGGGAGTAGTGTTGGTCTGGGTTAGGGGAGTTCAACATGGATGAATGAGCTCTACAGACAGCTTCCAGACTGCCCCTGACCTTTAATGGAGAGCACTGTATGAGGAATGAAGATGACGTTACAGTGACAGATCTTGGTGCCCCACAGTGACAATTCAATCCAGCCATCTCTCAGGCAGGAGGCCTTGTGTCCTTGTGGCATAACAGGACATTTCTGTTTACTGTGGCAGGGGAGGGGAAATCGCATCACCACAGACTAAGCCCTTTTTTTGGACAGCCAAAAATGGAGGGCGCCATGTTTCTGAGTGGGTATTGTCTTGTCTTGCGTCCTTCTCTTCAAGACAAGGCTCACCCAGGAGCAGTAAATCACACAAGGCTGTGAAGACCATGACTGAACACAGTCCCTTATTCAGGCTATTACAAAGAAGCTGCTCCGTTTGTCCGTTTTGGATGGTTCAACTGGGAAAGTTACACTATGTTGGAACTTTCGGAAGTTGAAAGTACAGAAAAAACCCTCCTTTTAAACTAAATCAGGGCCATTCATCAAAAGAAAACAATTCTAATTTCAGTGTCACATAAAATGTTTACCCAAAGTATGTTTACACAAAAATCATGGGGTAAACAATATTTTGTCTGTTTTTTTGTCTTACCAACTCACTCGAATTACAGAACTATGTCACACAGTTGTCGAAACATTTACTTTAATAGCTAACCAACAAAGAAATGTGTTGTGGAAAAACAGCCCAGATGCCAAGTCCCGAGGAGAAGTTTTACTGCACCACATTAATGAATCAACATTGTGAGATCATATTGAATAGCACAACTCAAATGCCAAACTAGGTGTACTAATCGTATCTAGCTTCAGTATCTGTTATTGAAAATGAGCCTGTTAACCAGTTCCACACAGAAAATTAGCTCATAAAGAGCATTTTTTTCCACATAAAGATAGCTCAGTTACACGACACTTTTAGCTGCTGCCAACATGTCTTATACTGGGATACTAGTAAAGTATTTGGTAGGAGCTAGCATGCTTTTATAAAACACAACAATTATATTCAAAGGCCATACACTGTTGTAAAAGAGGAGCCTGAACAAACAAATCTGACAACTTTAAATATGATTTCTGAGTTTTTAGTAGCCTACAGTACAAGTCTTAGCTGCATGATTTCAAAGGATTCCTCATTGTAGCTAGTCTTGTAGCTCCGTACCTTCAGAGTAGCTACATAACTCTATAAAGCTGTTGGATTTCCCCTGTGTAAACTATGGACATGTTCCCATCCATACAGACACCTCAATGGAGTGTGAAAGGAAATAAGCCTGCGCAAATGTTTGTGGCAGGATAACAGGTTGTTAGCCATCAACCCCCCCCCGCCGCCGCCCCCAATCAGCTGATTAGACAGACAGAAACCATGCATGGTTGCAGAACGTCAACCGAAGGCAGCTCTTTAAAGTTCCGTGACGGCGAGATGGCTGACTTTCATTGGCTGTAGGAGACCCATGGTGGTTGTTTTTCCTTCCAGAGGGGCGGTGAGCGGCAGGAGGAAGCCCTCCAAGAGTTCTCTCAGGTCTCTCAATAAAACCTCCCCTGTGCCCTGGGACCCGAGGCTGCCAGGAGCTGCAAACCTACATGTGCTCCTTCGCTTACTGTACAGAACACTCCGTCCGACTCGCTTCCCTCTTCCCCTCCATGGTTCTCTCTCACACTCTTCTTTCTCTCTCCCCACAGCGTTTGTGTTTCTCTTTCTCCTCGAGACGGTTTTCTGCTCGACTAAAACAAAACGCCGAATGCACAACGTCGGCGTATTCCACGGCAAAGAAACAGAGACATAATTTTAACAACACTACACAACATTATAGCTCTGGATGAGAGCTTCTGCTAAATGACTAAATGTATAGTGGTGAGCATGTTCATTTGTCACCTGCTCTCTTCTCAAACTGATACTTCAGCAGATTTCAAATGCTTTCTTGCGAGAGAAAATGCTTTCTTGCAAGTGTCTTCAATTAGAATGAATGGTGTTTCTAATATGCACCACTCACTTAGCATACCTAAACCGAAATTCATCCTAGTGAGCATATAACTGACTGTTTCACAGTGCGCTGGGAAATGCGAGAGTGCTCAGTCGTCAGAGACAGCAGGCAGAAAAATTGTGTCGATATCCAAACTGACATTCTAGAATATACTAATTGCTGACCTAAAATCCATTCTCCAGCGTACAGGCTAGCGCTAACCCAGCCTCACTCCCATTTTGCCCTGAGGAAAACCTCCTATTGATTATTATCACTCGTGACGAGTGGTTTACGCATACCAGACTCATGCTAACTCGGGTGGTGCTGCCAGCTCCTAAAGCATGCCACTGACAAATCAGGCCTCAGCTGTGCTCCAAATCAATCACATCTAAATGGAAACTGGTGACGTGTAGTAAATCTGGTGCACACATAATGTGCCAGGGCATGAGATGAGCCCAGGCCCAGGTCCTGCCAGCCTTGTGTAAGCTGCCTCTCCTTCCCCAGGGAAGGCCTCCACTGGCAGGGTGGACCTATTACTGTGGTCCATTACGAGCAAACACAGAGACAGTCAGCTATAGGCTATCCTCTCCTTGAGCAATATTACCCATCTCCCCTCATCAGCCTCTCTCCGTATGGCCCTTTCTCTCTCTCTTTCTTTCTCACTCTCTCTCTCACTCTCCCTCTAACTCTCCCTCTCACTCTCTCTCTCACTCTCTCTCTCTCTCACTCTCTCTCTCACTCTCTCTCACTCTCCCTCTAACTCTCTCTCTCACTCTCTCTCTCTCTCTCTCTCTCGGTCTCCGCAGCACTCCTCCACACCCCAGTCTTTCTAAAAGACACGTTGTGTCCTCAGCCTGTGTATGTCAGGGTGTTCCAGTGCCATCAGCTCCTCTGGACTCCCTCCCGCTACATTTGTGCACATGTCTGCTTCGATCTGGCCTGACGGGCACAGAGCAGGGGCGGTCACATGACCAGAGAACAGACGCTAAGCACTCCTGACAGGGCGCAGTTGAGAAAAAATCAAATTATTGATGGCTGGTGTGCTTCAACAGAAAACCAGAACCAGGGAGCCTTTGTGAGAGATCTTGCTTTTCAGTTTAATTTGACACACAAGCGCACACACTTAGATGCTGATAGATTCCAAGGCTAATGTTTTGCATGTAAACACAAAACTCCTTGAACATTTGCTTTCATCGTAGCATCATTCATCTCAATAACATTCACTTTACCCTAGTGGCAGACACGTCATTAGCAAATCATCATCCAACTAGCCTGGATGTAATTACTCGCTTATTAGTTAAGTGTTTCTTAATTGGGCTTAAAGACACTGTTAACGCAAGATGAAACACTTGTACATTCAAGATGACAGTCAGATAGGACCACTGGAAGTCTCACTCCACTAACATGGCTCCTTGTCACACTCCACTCATGTCAAATGCACAGCAAAACCAGGACCAGAGTATGACCATAGCTTCCCACTGACTATGGCTGTGTGTGTGTGCGTTGTGTATACAAGAGTATGGGCCTGTTGACTCAAATAAACAAACAGGAGACATGCATTCTCTTTCTTTTCCCAGCTTGTATATTTAACTAGCATAGCGGGGGGGAAACAACAGCTCAATCCGAATCACACAGCTGTACATACATTGGAAAAATGTTTTCCAAATCACATCCCAACGCAAAGGCAAACACACAATGTGAATATCCCCTTTCTGTTTGCGGCCTGCCACTGGGGGCAGCCGGGGTAGGGGAAACAGGAAATGGGAGCCATGCATAACAACCACGGCGTGGACCAACTGTTTACCTTGCAGTAGAGGAGCGTGACGACCTGCCGCAGCTTGAGCCGGTGGAAGACGCAGACGTCGTAGAGGGCGGCCACCGCTAGCACCGTCACCCCCTGCTCCTTCCACAGCATGCTGCAGGCGGCACAGCCCAGGCAGCCCAGGAGCCAGACCCCCCCCGGGCAGCCCGAGGACAGCCCCTCCACGCTGCCCCCAACGTGGCTCCCGCTTCGCCGGCAGCAGTGACGCACGTAGCACAACAGGGACAGCAGGAAGAAGAGGGCGGCTCCAATGTCTGCCCGCCCCACGATCCCGGCCACGGCCTCCGTGTGGACGGGGTGGGAGGCGAACAGTAGCCCGGCCAGCAGGCTCCAGAGGCCCTCCCCCAGGAGCAGGCAGGCCAGCCGGGTGAAGAGCGCCGTCACGGCCCCGTGCAGACCCACGTTGACCAGGTGGTATCCCCAGGGCTCCAGCCCCCCAAGGGCATGGTTGAGGCGGAAGGAGAGGGTGCAGAGCGGGCGGTAGGACTTGTGGCTGCCGCTGTGGGTGAGCAGGGTGCCCCAGAAGTCGTCATAGAAGATGTTGATCCACGGGGTGTCTGGGAGAAGGTCCTGGTTGGTTTTGATTGCGCGGCTGTGGAGAGACGGAGAGAACAAGAGAGAAGGGGAGGGGGGGTTAGAGGGATCTTTCATTTTATCGCACCTTTTTTCATTCTGTCATGTCTCTAACAAAACTCCTGGTTCTCCTGATTAGAGGGGAGGGACACAAAATCTTGAGGCGAAGAACAAGCTGTTCAGGAGCATACATTACGCACCGTTGGAGCGTAATGGAGGTTTTTTCTTTTTTTTTATATGAAGAATGATGCAGCTTTAATAGGGACATCCAGTCCTGAGAGTGGGCATAAACACTGACGTGAAGTGAAGTCTGAGACTCATGGAGCCGGGGGAAATGAATACAGCCATAGTTAGTTCCCACTGACGGCTGTGGACACACCACACCCTTGCCCCAACACAAATAGTCACACAGAGGGAGAGGGAAGGGGGGTCGCCATATAAGCTGCATGGGGACTGAGGGACCAGACCTGTCAATCACGCGTTTGTCTGCAGCTGAGAGCTGGTTATCTCCAAAACAGACCCACCACAATGGGTTGAGAAAGAAGCAGAGCGAGGGATGGGGGAAGCCCGCGGAGGACGGAGGGTGATTAACATGTTTGCATTTGGGGATTTAAGAGCAGCAGGGTCCACAGACAGAATAGGCAGTGTTGATCAGATGTGAGGGACCTCTCTCAGGACCAGGCTGAGGAACCGAGGGGCCCCCCTGGTAGCTCTACGTCAGCCTTCAGCGGGGAGAGGAGGACCGCGCTCCAACGGAAACAGGGACCAGGGAAAGACCTGCTCCTCCTCGTCCCAACAGGGGTAGGTCGACTAGGAGTTCCTCGGTGCTTGTCTGCCCTGGTACAAAAACAGACCTCGCATCCCTTTGTCTGGAGAGCGGAGATGATAGCCATGGAGATGACAGCCATTGAGATGACGCGTGTCCTTGGAGAGCAACGTGTGAGCTCGAGCACAGGCGTGTAATTAACCATGCCTGATGGATGGGACAGGACACGTGTGATAACACACCGGGATGTAATCAGCCCCATGGTGGCCACATTAGCACAAGCAATTAGACACAGAGAGGGAGGAGAGGGGGGGGGGGGGGGGGGGGGGAGAGAAGCAAACAGACAACCGTACAAACACAATAACAAAAGGCAGACAAAGAAAGCTCTCGATGGGAAGTCAAATAAAGAGAGAGACTTAGAGAGCGATAGAAAGAGAGAGAGAAAGAGAGAAAAGTGTAAAGGAGCAATCTATAATATTCTATTTTAGGCTATTTCATCGAATATGTTTCTACATACACTACAGTCACCAATACATCAAAAACATCTCATCCTGGGCCACTAGCAGCAAGCCTATTGGGTCTCGTTGAAGAACAATTATGGGATGGCTTATCCTCTGTCTGAGACACGAATAAATGCAACTTTGTCCTTGGTACATGTAGCATTATTGGAAGGCAGAGATAGATTTGCGAAGGACATGCAGTCTTGTTGGACGTGGCTGGATGTCATGGAGAAGCAACTCTGGTTTCTCTGAGTCCTCAGCCAGCAGGGTGGTGCTGGGCTGCAGAATGCCAGCGGACTTTAGGGCCCAGGGCTGCAGAATGCCAGCGGACTTTAGGGCCCAGGGCTGCAGGCCTACTGCTGGGTTTGTGACTCAGATATGCCAGTTTATTTTCTCTGGCCCATTTGTCAAGTAAAATCTTCACTCTACCGCAAGATGCTCACATAAGAAGCATTAGGGTTCAATTACATCTTTGAACCATTTTGGAGACAAGTGTGTGTGTTTTTTTTTTCATTGCCCATTGCGGTGGGGCCAAAGAGGCCAGATACAGTGTGTATTGCATCTCAACCACTGCGACTGGAGCCGAGACAGAGGTGGAGACCCAAGCCAGCCTGTCAAACCACTACAAGCACTGTGGCTTCCTGAGTCACGCAGCCGAAGGCTCACCTCTCAGATAGTCATCTTACAACAGGCAGGCAACACTCCTGAGCTCTGTGGTTACCAGTCAGTCCCGGGAGGAGATTTACATTTACATTTAGTCATTTAGCAGACGCTCTTATCCAGAGCGACTTACAGTAAGTACAGGGACATTCCCCCCGAGGCAAGTAGGGTGAAGTGCCTTGCCCAAGGACACAACGTAATTTTGCACGGCCGGGAATCGAACTGGCAACCTTCAGATTACTAGCCCGACTCCCTCACCACTCAGCCATCTGACTCCCTGATGGAGATGGAGGGATGTAGAAAGCAGGGAGAGAGCAAGAAGTCTTAAACCCACGTTGCCACAGCGACTACTAAGACCATATACTGGAATTCTGAAGTCAGGCTAACACATTGATATAGCCTAGCGTGTCTTTTTCCTGACAGTTAGGCTTCCAGTGCATGGTCATTCATCCCAGGGCATGGTCATTCATGCGAGATGGTCCTTCTTAAGTCTTGTGATCGAGGATGGACATCATCCCAGGCAGGTTCAGCCTTGCTGAGAAGCCTGCTGGAGTGAAGAGGAAGATTGGGTTTCTCTCTGTGGCTAGGAGGCAGGCGGCAGCCAAGACAGGCAGGACCTCTCAGCGCACTGCAAACCTTTTCCAGCCGGGAGCACATTCCTGCTCCAACCGCACGCCTGCCTGTCGGGTCTCAGAGGATCGCCTGGATCATGTGATCACTCCCAGAATCCCTATTCCCTCGTACAATCCCTTCTCTACCTCCATCCTCCACCAGATATCCAACCCAGCCTCCTTTCCCATGCCCCTCCCCCCTAATCTCAAACCCCTCCACTTGCCATTGTATCCCCCCCCCCCCCCCCCCCCCCCAACTGTCCTTTGACCTTCCACAAAATGGCAATCAGTATCCTCTTCTCCAGCCAACCTCCTTTCACCCAGCCAAGCCCTTGAAAGGTTTTCATTCTTCAAGTCACTAGCCTTCTCTTCACTTGGAAGGTTCTTTGCAAATGTGTCTCATGTTATTCTAATGCCCCTGGATCATATTGCATCAAAACAAACATGCGAGTTGTTAGGCTAATATAAAAGATTAGTGAAACATTCTGAAAGAAACTGTAGATCTTGCAGATGCCAGACAGTTGACAGAGCTGTGTGTAATTCAGTGCTTACAATAGATAAACCTACGCATTTCTGTGGTAGAGGCAGAAACAATATCACTGTGGAGTTAAAAGCAGTCTGTAAACCTCAATGTTTTTAGACAAGTGCTGCATGACTTCATCCAAACAAAGACGTGAGATCCCACCATCCAGAAAAACAAACCTTGTAATGTGCGCCTGGTGTTCATATCATAGGCATGACTAACCATACTCACTGACTCCAAGTCTTTTCAAAGAGGTTCAGTTTCCATACAACTAGTTAACCAAGGGACTGCAATATACTGTACTGCCTGTACTGTATCACACCTAACTCTCATCAGCTAAACAATAAGGAGCTATAACAAAGGTATCCACTTTGACAGTACAAATATGTGTTTTTGCATAGTTTCAAGAGGAAAGGTTGATGTAGCAGGAAATAGTATTGTCCTAAAAGAAATGGCATTGATGTAGAAAAGCTTTCTTGTATACAGTTCTGATCTTGCTAGCGGTGTGCTAGTCCCTCGCACTGTTCCCGGGGGAGCTGGTGTGATGAATACATGAGCAGGGTTTGGTGAAGAACACAATCCCTCTGACTGTGGGATGCCACGTTAAAAGATCATCTCAGATTGAAGATTGATTGACTTTTCCATCGCGTCTGTGGAAATCGGAGAGGTCAGCAGGCCGGCAGAGGCCACAGACAGCAGAGGAGATATTAGATTGGAAAGAAGAGCTGGATTAGTCCAGCTATGCATTTAAGATGAGGGGATGGATCTGAAAGAAAATGTGAAAAAATCCCTTTTGTAAGTGAAAAAGGGAGTGAGAGGAAAAAAGCTCATGTATTGCCTTCTTATAATCCAGCACATTATATTTTATTTTATTATATTTTCGAAAATATATTTCACAAGCATAGAAAGCCTTTTGCACAGAAAGAAAGACAATATAGGCAATGTAGTCTTCCACAAAACAATCTACAATAGTTGTCTATTTATGCCAGCATGTGAACACAGGGAAAAGGAACAACACTGGCATAAGAGAAGAGTGATCTGGACAGTGCCAAGTATGTGTCATCACGCTGTTTCAGTATCTGAAAGAAAGCAGCCATATTTCCAGAATGCCCACAGAGGCCTCTGGGTCATCCACCCAGCAGTGCCACCAGCTCCATTGTCTCGGGTTTCTTCCCATGAGCATTCTAGCAGATCAATAACCACATGCCCAGGGCTGCAAACGAGGGGAGGAGGGATTTGGGGAGAAAATGCTTTCTGTACTTTTGTAATTGGGGAAAAATACAGAGAACTTTCATGGCAAAGATACAATGGAAATTTACTGGACCTTCCTTCGTTTTTGAATCCCTTAGCGTATCTCTATGGTAGACATCAATGTGCCAGTGTTTAATTATTCCATTAGAGATCCAATATAAATGGGATGTTGGTGAATCGGCCAAATCATGAAATAACAGCATTATATCTAATTTCCAACCAAATCAGGAAAAAACACAAGCTTCCTTTCCAAAACAAATTGTGTTCTTATGAGCAAGTCTGGCCAACATTTAACTAAATCTATTCCGCAGAGGTACTCAACACGTTCATCAAAAAGCTTTTCTACTTGTCCTATAACTTACATCGATGTTTGATTTGAGTTGTGTGAAGGAGAGAGTAGATTTCTAGCCAATTCAATGAATTAAATGTTCGGTCAGTCAGTCACTTACCAGTGACACATATGTCACATTTTAATGTCAAATTCATAGACTCAGGACTCCCAAGAAACCATAATCAGGTTTACAGCTCTCAAAACAGTTTTCTAAAACTGTTAGGATTTTTTTGTATAGGGATTTGAATTCATCATGGCTGTTAGACTGAACAAGGGTCTAACTTTCCTGCCTCCCAAGTTCAGGTATCCTACAATCATCATTTCTCAGCAGTGCCAGTTTCCGGGGCGAACATCTGAAGTTGCGTGGCGGTCAGAGGCCCTTACCAGGTGTGAGGGCCACTTACAGGAGCAGAGTGAGGGAGGTACAGCAGGCTGGGTGATAAACAGCCTGATTATTACATCTCATAAATCTGTCAGCATGCACCAGGTTACTGCCGCTGGACTGGGACAACATGGTACCATGAAGCCCCTTTCCATTTCAATCTCTGGCTCCATATTGCCCCTCTCGGAGCAGCTCTTGAGCTGACCAGTGTTGTGGGCAGGTGGAGGAGAGGAGGGATGGTCGTTCCCTGAGGGTATATAAGATGGATGCCCTTTGCCTGGTATACTCATTAGCACACATATTATACACATGCGCTCGCACAAACACACACACACACACACACACACACACCGGAGACCATGACAGGTTGGTGGCGATACATTGGCCCTGCTTTTTAGATTGTGATCAAGAACACTCCAATACACAAACAATTTAACTTAGTTTAACAAAGAGGCCAATTGTACAACTCAATCTGTTTAGTGACAGAATTTACCGACTGCAGAGCACTTAAGACTCTTAATACTGGGAGATTCAGACAAATAAGCTTTATCAGATAACTCTTATCCTTTACTTATCAGTTAAACTATGTTGGCTTACTCTGGCAAGTGTTTCAAGGTCTTTTTCTCCCTCCCCCAGGTTGACCCATGCCTAATGCTGCACCAGACAAGCAGAGGTCTGGCTGGGGGGCCTCCCAGCAGCAGCCCTCTTCTCCACAGGGGTGGCTTTGTCACGCTGAGACCTTTCTGGACGCGCTGTAATAAATTTGTCTTGACTTTTGTTCCCCTTGTGTTTCGGAAGTTCCTCTCTCTCCCTCTCCCATGGACAGGAATATTAATATAGAGAGCTTTTCTCCTCTCTCTCTCCCTCCCTCCCTCCTCTCTCTCTCTCTCTCTCTCTTTTCCTCTCCCTCTCTCTCTCTTCCTCTCTCTCCCTCTCTCCCTCTCTGTTTCTCTCTCTCTCTCTCCTCTCCCCCCGTGTGTCCACTGGTTGCGTGCAAGCACCATCCTGTCCCTTCCGCAGGTCTGTTTCATCACTTGGGCTGAGGGGTTGATGACCCAGAGGATGACTCTGGGATGGATAGATGGGCCACTCTTTCACCAGACGGGACGAGAGCTGCAGCCTAGACCCCCTGTCAGAGCCGCGCTGGGCCAGCCCCAGCAGCCTGTGTCGCCAGGCAGGCGACACCTTACCAGGCCCAGACTGGGCCGTGCCTCTGCCCGCCCCACCCGATGTCAGGGAGGCTTTATGGGCCACAGCAAATACTCAGGCTGGGCCCGGCCATGGCACGCCACTACTGACCCCTCCGCCCCTCTGATGTTTTATGGCTGGAGCGTGAGTGCCGGGAGATAGAGGGAGAGAGAGACAGAATGCCAGCCGAGCAGAAAGGAGAAGACAGGTTTAGCACTCTGACCTCCTCAGGAACCGCCTCACACATGAATCAGTGCCTTTTCCTACAGGCCTGTCCTCTTACTCAAAGAGTCCAGCAACCCACAACATGATTCGGTTACCGTCGTCGGGAACGTAACTGATTTAAATTCAACCATCTTGAAACCCATTACAGAAAAACCACTCTCGCCATTGCATGTAATTATTCACGATAAACATTCGCCTTCTTTAATGGAATCTTTTTCGTAAACAGAGCACCGCGTCTCTGTGCCATGTTTTTTTTCCGTAACCCAAGGAGACCACAGAATTGAGTGGTGGCATATGGGAGGTTCCATATGTGGACATATTCATTATGTAAATGAAAAGGTGGGAGGGGGGGGGGGATTTCCAATGTACTCTTTGTGATCTCATTAGATTCTATCACAGCATGCCTGTGTTCACATGGCCTCCCACCCATCCATACTCTCTGGTCCTCTACCATTAGTGCTGCTGGCCTTAATTGAAGGCACATGTGCAAGGAGATCTCCCCCACAGACAGCCATGAGAGGGATGGCAAGGCTCTCCGTACTACAGAGGAGGGCCTGGGCCAGCCTCGCCTCGCCTGCGTCGCGGGCGGGCGGATCTCTCCAGTCCTGTATCCCTCCAGTGTTACCCCGGTTAGTCCAGCATGTACCTAGGACCCCATCCAGCCTTAGCTGCTGCTGCTGCTGCTGTTGCGTGAGACTGCAGAGCTTGGTAATCCTATAAACATGTCTAAGAGGAACCCAACTAGCCACTTAAGTGTTTTTAATGCTTTGTCTTCCACATGGTGTCAATTTGCATTTTTGTGAAGGAGCTCATTTAAGCATTTCAGACTTTATAGCCACCAAATCACACAGACCGCACGGCCTTCCTCATTCACTCCCATGTTTTACTGTTGTTTGATTTCACTATTTACTTTTCCATTTATAAGCAGTGAATCCTTCCATGTAGAAATTACAACAAATAAACAACACTGGGGTCAGACAATGAATGGCGTGACAGGCTATGTTAAATTACATAACTTAAGAACGTATTTTAGTATGAGCAGCAAAACTCTAGTCTAAAGGAACGAATGTGGAACTTCTGAAGCAACAACATCCCTCACACATGGCAAGTAAACCCTCAAGCAGACAGATTAAAACACTTTTATCAATCAAGCAAACAGAAAAGGTTATTGCTCCAGTGCATCATGAGGGCCCATTCAAAGGATGCCTGAATGACATATATGTACACTGACCCAAACCTGCTCTCTTTCCTGTGTCTAATTGACATTACAAGGATACTGTAGGGTTGGATTTTCACTTTCTAATCCATTTGAAGTCAATAGTCAATTCTGGGCAATTCTACTCAGTTCATTTTTCTTGGCTCAATCGATTCACAAGCCAAGATGTACTGCAACAGCAAGCATAATCCTGTTAAATAAGCCATCTCTGCCTTATAGGAAATGATTATGTGCAATGGGCTCTTCATGGTTGTTGGGCCATAAAAGATCACATTCTGCTAGGACGGTAATATAGATTATGTTACAGAGAGACTAAATGGAATGTGAACAGAGAGAGCTTAGAGCTTAAATACTGTTTGGGTGACATCATTAGCATTGAGCTATCCTGGAAAATACTATGCTCGAATCAATAGCCTGAGATCGATGTGTTTTATCTGACGGATAAGCCTCACCATGGAGAGGAATCCCACAGCTGAGAATCTCATCCTGTGATGGAGGATTCATCAGCAAAACAGATTCACGGATTTCATTGGCTCGAGTACCTACAATCAGTTGTGGATCTGCTAGCGGATTTGGTAACTGCACAGGATAGTCCCGGAGTTCAGGAATCAAAAGATCATATTTTTTTTACTTAAGTTTTAAGAGGAATCCAGATTTTAAATTTTGACTGCTGAGCCAATGACGTTGGAGATGACAGAGGCACATGAATACATATTGTGTATTCATGTGTTCATTGAGTGGCTGGATTGATCTGATTGTTCCCTATTTGTATTCCCTTGATCAAGGGTGCTACAAGTTTACCATGAGTAAAATTGGATTCAGCATAAAAAAAAATACAAATGAAGACAATTAATTTCACACAGGTCAGGTAAACCATCAAAGACTATCACTCAAAGAATGTTTTCTTCCCACTGATTTCTCAGGAAGTCTGGTGGATTGTTATAAAATATTTGCCAAAGCAAGTACACCCTGAACTACTTGCGAAATGCAAACATCTTTTCTTATCAAGGAGCTATGCCTAAGCAGCCTCAGGATGTAGCTCTTACACATTGTATAAACATCAAAGCAGCGTGCTTGACAAAGTAGATTTCCTAATTAGCACCAGCACTGCAGGAGCCCATATGGTTAGGGTGAGGCATAAGGCTGGCATGTACAGTGCTAAACTACTGCCTAGGCAAAGATTTTCAACATTACAGACAGTAGCATGAACAGGCCTAGCTATTATTAAGACTAAATTGCTGGTGATTTACAGTCTAACACTGTTAGCATAAACAAGCCTCAACCAAATTGGAAACACTTGATTCTGCTCATCCCTCTTTAGCTGCCATGGCACTTGTGGTGCATCATGGTAATTGTAGAGAAATCCTCCACCTCCTTTTAGTAAGACCGACTCTTTCCTGTCAGTCCGTTGGCACTGGTGGATAAATATCTATGTCAGCACCCAATTTATGAAATTACAACTTTGACAAGGGATTTGAAATGCCCTTCTTTGCAATCTCTACAGTATGTTTACTTTGATATGTAGTATATCAAGCATGGGCATGTCATTAAGGCTGCTTCATGTGTCCACAGCATGTCTCGTGTGACTTCAACAGAGCAGGCGGCCACCCTTGGAGGCCTGAAGGGCTCAACAGAAGTTTTAGAAATTAGCATGGCCCCCGGCATCATGAAAGCAGGGGGGGGAAAAAGTCTCCCAACATGTGTGTGACACATCAAACAGCTTCCTCCATACAGCCAAGCCCCATAATAAGCCCTTCACATGTATAGGGATTTATGGGAGCTATGTCGGCCATGTTAGAAGAGAGAGACGGTGGAGGGGTATATATTATGTTGCAGACGTGTTTATTATGATTTCCAGACTTCTGAGGACATTTTTGGCTCTTTTATTCAACAGAGAACAGGGACATAAGTCTCCAGATCACAAACTTTAATTCCCAGTTTCGGTCCATGTGCTTGGCTTCTTGTGGTCGGGGACGGAGGGACCCAGCCAGTCTCATGCTGGGGTGTTATGGAGGAGCCTGTCATTACCTACACTACAGCAGTATGGTGTTTCTTTCCACAGCCAGTGGTAAAGGTACAGTACACAATAAGACGCATTCAATTCAAGCCTCAAAAAACCCGAAGTCTTTACACTCAAAGTAATTAGTATTCCACCACTGCTACCTGTACAAAGAATGACAAAAATCCTTAAAATCCCAAGTTATTTATCCACATGGTCCACCCAATTCAATACACAGCCTTAAATCGTCAGCACATAACAAAAAGACCATAAGCTACAAGAAAATGAAATACCTCCTTTTCCATTGCTCTATTTAAGCACATTCACGCAAGTAGAAAGAACGGCATTCGTGGCATTTCTGAAATACTTGTGTGTTTATGCGAGAGCATATAGTAGGTGGAGGGAGCAGAGGGGGAGGGAGGGGATGCAGAGGAACCAGCCTCTCAGCCAAGTGGACAAAAGAACAAGCATAGCTGCTGTGTTCGTAGGCTGGCTGTGTGAATGGCCCAGACAAAGGCCCTGAGAGAAGGGAGGGAGAGAGCGCTGCGTCTGGGCCCAAGATGAGGAGGGACACACGGGGCTTGGACTGGAGAGGGAGGGAGAGCCAGGCCTGGGGAGGGAGGGAGAGGCAGGGATAGGGCTGGTCCCTCGCCCACGCAGGGGAGGCTCGGCCTTACAGAACCACTGAGGCGGGACCATGTGTGGTCCATTATCACACCCCGCAGGCACGCCATCCCCGCCCCCCTCCATGGAGAGACTGATGCCCCCTCGCTGCCCCTTCCTGGCCGGCAAGAAAGGGGGAAAAGGACAAAGGCCCTCAGAGAAAGAGAGAGGACCATCGAAGAGGAGCGAGGGAAGGAGAGCCACCGTGTAGGAGGGAGATCTTAGGGGGGGGGGGGGGGAGGTCGGGATCTTTGTGGACTTCCGCTTCTTCAGGGAGCAACAATGACGGTGACAGGTGACAGAGGAGGACAGAGGGAGGACAGGGGTACGACAGAGAAAGGGAGTAGGAGGTAGAGAGGTGGGGGGGTAGACAAAGGGGTCAGATGGAGGAGAGGGGACAGGGCAAAGGGTCGGAGGGTGGAGGTGGCTGGTGTGCTGAGGACACAGAGGTCCTCCCACGGAGCGGGCGTCTTTCCGACGAGTGCACCGCGGGAATGGCGTCTTTCGTTTCAAAGTGAACTCGTTAGCTCTGTTAGACACCGCGATCCCATACGAGTTATCACAAGCTCATTAACGCACACAATGGTTATTCATTATGAATTATAACCATGCATGAAAAGGGTGTGTATTTGCCTGAAAAATTGGACTTCCGACATTCAATGAGCTGCAGCAGTGCTTTACATAAGCATATATAGTCAAACCGTATACTGTATTCCAGAAAGACGCCCACGTTTCCACTCCTGTAAGAATCCATGCAGCGCCCCTTCCTCATGAGACATCCGACGCTTTCACACAGACACAGAAGGAAACAGATGGGGGAGCACTGTCCTTCATCAGATCCCAGATACACACACACACACGCACGCACACACACACCGCCCGGCCCCTGCCTGCGTCATCCCGCTCCTCACTGTTTCCAGGTCAGTCGCCGAGACAGTGAACGCTGCCTCGCTCAGGAAACATTGCCTTAAAGAATTAAGGTCAGCTGCCCTGCTCTTCCCAGCCTGAGGATCAGAGATCAGGGGGGGGGGGAGACTGGAAGAGCAGAAGGATAGCTGACGTTGCTCCCGTCACCCTCCCCTGACTGGCCTTGTAGGCCGCCGCTTACACAACAGGCTTCCTGTGGTATTATGAGCTGCTTAGAGAGGATGATGGGGGTCAGGGGAGGCTCGCAGTCCGGATCTGGGCCAGGCTTGCTCTGCTCTCACGTCCACCAATGCCGGCACCCTGCGAGCTAAGCATGCACGCTCTCGCAAGCATGCACGTACACACAGTCACACCATGCTGTTACGGCCACTAATGCGCTCATTTCAAAGAAGAGCAGGAAATTCACATACAGGACGCAGACTTTGGTATAGTAGGGGGTCAGGTCAAGGCAAATAAGCACCTCATATAGGGTCAACGCCAACCCTCTGGCAGAAAAGCCGGACATCTCCCTCAAGTCATCTCAGTGTTGCCAATAAGGTTGCATGATATGACTCACTGATGTCTCCCTGCAGCTTTGAAAATAAGTCAAATCAACAAGTCTAAAAATAGAGGTGGTGATTCTGAACACTGCAACATCTGGAAATAGCTGTCTTACGCACAGCCTATTTCACCATAGTTATGACTATAAACTATGTTTTCAGCCCATCTGTGTGTGTACATGTGTGCATGCTATCTGTATATGGTAGTAAAAAGCTTGTTGCTAAACAGTTTTACTGTGTACTCGCCCGTAAAGAGGGAAACGGCAAAGAAAGTTAACGACAGAGAGAGCAGGAAGATGACTGGCCACCCAGGGGCTGATGGAATGGGGTTGGGGACTCACCCGAAACCTACTCCATCATGGTGAACCATCAAACACAAGAAATGCTACATTCGCCTATGGTCTGCATTGTTCGGCCATGTTTCTGTTTAGTGGGTAGCAATCCTGCTTTACGTTATGTAACACGTAGAGAGGAGAAGAGATCACTGTGGAGAAGTTGTCAGTCTGTTTTCTGGTTTCCTGTGTGGAATACCCCTCCTAGTTTGTTCCTGAACAAAACATGTTTCTCACACTACTCATCCACACAGGAGAACCAGAACCAGACCTCTCTGGATGGGCCAGACGTATAAACCTCTCCCCACATCCTCAAGCTCGTACGTCCCTGAGCCGCCTCTGTTCAGAGATAAGGAAATGACACGCGAATGTAAGCGCAGCGGATATCAAAGTGTTGGGATTCAGATACGGCAGGGAGGTGAACTCCTACTTTCTCCAGGCGCTGGTCTGAGTAATGAAGTGACATATATGAGTAAACTGGCAGCGAGACAAACTCGTAAACACACGGTGCACTTTCAGCACACAGCACCGACAGTAATATATCATGTGCAACCTACATACAATAATAATAATAACAAAGCTGGAGGAAACGCAGACGGCATTCCTGCTGGAATCCTCTTCTTACAGAGTCATTTGTTATCGCAGGTGGCCCAATTCCACCCCCTTGTTCATTCAATGATCTCCTTAAACAAAGATTTTTTTTAAATCGAAACAATATTAGAGTTTTTTCTTTGTTCTAATGAAGGCTGCCATTCATAATGAAAATCACCGCACTGGTAGACTAGGAATAAGTCAGCGTTTGTGTCAAAATGCTCTTGACAACTACATTCATGGATGTAGATTAGATGTGGGTTTTAATCCCTTTGTTACATTCTAGGTCAAACTGGGGTGGGGGGTGGGGTTTTCCTCCACCTAGAGCGTAGTGCGAGCAAGGCTGCAGTACTCCAGGCAGACAAGCAAACAAGACATCCATGTGGTCTTCCCGCCGCGGGCCCCTCCCCCACCCCGCCCCTCAGACACACCAGGAGCAAACCCTGGCACAGTGACCTACTAACCACACACCCATGGGAAAACACCCACCAGCACACACAGTGGGTTTCTAATAAAGTCAGCAGCAGGGATGGGCTCGTGTCTGGAAAGGTAGAGTTGTGCAAAGTGTCTCCCCAAAACCGTCATCGTTTAATGAGTTCCCTCAGTGCCATGGTGCCAGGGCTGAAAGACAGGCAGGCCTGGTCCCAACACGCAGCTGGCCAGGGCTGGCCAGGGCTGTGAGAGCAGGCATGGAAAACTGGAACAGTATGGAGCCCGCGAGGAGAAAAGACAAAGAAACACAGCTTGATGTAATTCATCATGAGTTTCTTGTGTGAAGTGTGTCCACCACTGCTCCATTTTCACTGTTCCTTTAGTATACTGTCAGGAAGAAGTACTTTTACTCGTGGAATCACTTGGTGTGAGTGTATAAAGCCAGCTGCTAGGCGGTCCAGCCAAGGACACTTCGGGCCTAGGAACGCCACGGTGCTTTTCAGCTAAGGAAAGACCTTCACACTACAGTACCATCCATTCCATCTGATCCAAAACTCACAAAGTAATGCTATTTCATGTTAGTTGTACTGAAATCACACACCCGCATATAATGGTGCAATGGGATGAGAGCGTTTTGATTTCACGTGAGGACTGAATCTCTTCAAAGTAACCCGGAGATGAGGAGCCTTGAGCGTTGTTTTCAGTAGAGCTCGTTCCTGCATTGTCCAAGGCGGCGGTGACGAGTGAGAGAACCATCGAGGCCTTCTTTTCGTGTGGCTGGGCGTGACACGTTCTAAGTCAGTGACAAGTCACGCAGGACTGGGAGCGGTGAGAGCAGAGAGAAGGCTCATTTTTCACATTAACTGGCATCGCCGTGGTAACAGTGTCCTCTTCATCTGAAAAGCAACCGAAAATGCCAAGTCCATGATACACCAGACCCAACTAGAATTTATTTACATTCCATGCCCCATTTGACTTGGTTTTTCATCAAAACAAAGACTGTGTTAACTGAGCTCCACCCATGCTTAAATCGAAACATAAAACCTTTCTAAAATAACGTGCAAAATGTACAACTTAAGACAACTATTTATTGGATGGTGGCACACCCAACCAGCCAATAATGGACAATGAAAATGCTCTGTAATACGTGCTATATTTATGTTGGGTTTACAAAAATGAAACGGTACAGAAGCAAACTTCTAGCAACATTGGCAACGCAAGACTGTCTGACTCAGGGCCTTTACTGTATACTACAGATATGTTTTGAGAAAGGATCTAATGAATACACGATGTGTACTAGCCTGAGAATTGGATATGCAACTACTGGAAACAATTAATAGCTCTTTTATGTGTTCCTTCCAGCTGTGCTGTAACTTGGATCCTCTTTTGTTCGAGAATTGCAAACAGCTCACTCACTGGAATGCTAGATGAGAAGAAAATGCCAAATATCTCATAGTTATGTCAGTTATGACAACCAGTGCAGTGCCCGTTTGAATGCAATATTTTTATGATCTGGGAAAGGGGGAGTGTATCCTGCCGCGGGGAAGGATACCACATTGGATTGATCCATGTCTTCATCGCTTAGGGCAACTCAACATGCTGGCAAACAAGTTTATATTTATTTCTTGCGAACAGCTCATCCAAGGAACTTCACACTCCATCCCGCACATCCTTGGGTCCTGAGCAAGTCTGCTGGATTATCTTCATGCAGTGCCCGCTTCTCGAGAAAATAGAGCCACAGGTAGACACACACACACACAGATTCCTGCCCTTTTCATCACTCTCCTTTAAAGTACTAATTCACGTATTTCAAAAGAAAGATCTCGAGGTTCCTCAAAAAAGAATTTGGATGGAGTGGGATATAACAGTAGGATACAAACGATTAAAATGGTCATATCCACATCTGACAGGGTTAGAGACAGACAGTGGGGCTTTTGTTTGACAAGAAGCTAACAAGCTAATAAACAATGCTAATGCTAACATCCCATGCTTGCCGTTCCACACCACAGGGACCACCTGTTCATAGCCCTCATTACTGGCGACTGGGAGGTCTGTGTGTCTTAGAGCAGGCATATGAAACAGCCTCACTCATCCCTGAGGAATCCTGCAATAAAATCTCTCTCGCTGGGATCTCACAGATACGAGCTCATAAACCACAGGCTGCGTGGCTAAACTGAGCATAAACGACCTTCTCAGGAACACACCATCTCCAGCACTAGTCCACTGGGCCAATTGGGTTTAAGTGTTGGGAATTTAGTATGACAAGCTTAAAGCAAGAATACATGACTGCTCATACTGGGCGAAAAGATTACTAGCCCCATCACACAGCAGAACCAGTTTGGTCAACAATCCCTGAGCCAATCCTCAGAGATTATGGGTTTGCAGCACTGAGAGTCATCCAGCTGTGTAGTCGAGGAGGCCTTCTTGTGTAAGAACATGCCGATCCAGAAATAGAGAGGATCTCCACCAGACTAGACTCTCCTCATCACCCATCCCCAAAAATCTCTGATTATTGGGGCCATTGTTGACTGTGAGGAGTCCTTAGAGCGCCTCACTGATCCAATCCCCCCCGTTTCCCTTAATGACCCACAATTCCTGTCATTAAGCTGGGATAGAACATGGGTTGAGCTCTTTTCTGGCCAGATTGAGCAAGCACAAGGCCCAAGCTTATACCCTGCAGTCCTGATCTCATTTGGGAATGAGCAACACCTACTACAGAGTACAAACTCTTTAACCCAAAAGAAAGGAGAGTCAAAAGTGACAGTAGAGAGAGATTAACACACTGGAACAGGTAAAGTAGGTACTTGTGTACAAAGAGGGAAAAACTTACCATATGATGAACAATTCAACCCAGGCTGCCACTCAGATCTCTGATGGCAAAGTTCATCGCTCGCAAACTACACTGCTCTTTATCTGGGTCTTTATTCCCTGATTCAGATTTCTTAACCTTCTTAAACCTAAATCACAGAGTGCGGTCTTCCCACACATAAACCTTTGCAGGGCTTCCGTACTGATGCAGATATCCCATCCCATTTGGACTTAGTCAGAACCTAATCTGCCATGGATGAGCTCTCTGGAAGAAACGTAACAGCCTGAGAGGAATGCTACTTACTACAGATGAATCACATCAAGGGCAGGACACACACATTCCGTCTTGATCTGGGATTTACAGTAACTCCAACACTGCCTCCTCCAGACAGGGGCGGGGTCAGTGTAACGCTACTGTGACATCGGACACAGAGGAAGAGAACTCTGGGACTCCCTCTGCCTGGAGGTCCAGAGCTTGTTGCTTTCACATTTGGATACAGCTGTGGGGGGGGGGGGGGGGGGGGGGGAGGTTTAGCTCATAAGTTTGAGGCAGTCAACACTGTCGGGATGGTCCTGTCTAACTGATTTGTCAGCTTTGCTCACCACTGGAGGGTGATGAGGGTGAGCTGTTGCAGAATAATTGAATCGCTTGGGGGAAAGAGAGAGTTCCCCATTCAGCCATTTGACTGCTACTGAGAGCATTCCTGGAGCTTAGTAGATATTAAAAATTCAAGTCACCCAAACTAGGTTAACACACCAAACAGTTAGACATTCTCCTGAGCTCTGGGACAGCTTCGTCCAGCCTCAGACCAGACTCAAGGATTTGTGGTGGAAGGAGGGAGAGAATCTTCCAAAGAATAATAACATGAGAAGTTACTAACAGGTCATTCCTCCGTGTTAAACTCATGCCATTCTGTTCAAGATACGTATTGTGTTTCATTACCTTGATATCTCTTAAAATGACGGGAGTTCAAAATAATTATTTCTGTGGTACAGAAAACCACATGGTCATGTCTGTAAAAGTCAATGGGCTGTGCAAGAATATGGTCTGTCTGTTATGATATCACAACGGGAGAGAAAGCCTGCATGTTACAACACCAAAGCAATCTGAGAGACAAATACAAAATGGTTTGTTCTTCAGTACATCCACTTAATTGATCTGCAGTCCCTGGCCACCCCCTTAGTCTGCACTTGAGCTCAACTCAATTACCAGCTTTGTGCTGTGATGCTTCCCTGACCTGTTCTGCCCTGCTTTCATGTGGGAAGGTAAGATCATTTTCTGCCTGAAAAAAAGGACCTTGATGGAGCTGAATTCACAGCTTACTAACACACCCCGCCCCACACACACACACAATCACTAGGCGACAGAGGCATGCCTGTTCAGTTTCAAAATAAAATAGCTGAATGCTTTGTTTGGAGCACACTGGAGGGAGGACTCTGGTGGAACAGAGGAGTTTAAACTTGAAAGATAGCCGTGCTTTTGTTGACTTCAGAGCCCAACATCCAGCATGCGACACATACATCAACATGTCAATATCAGCATCACTGACCTTTGATGGGCAGCCAAGCAGGGAGAAGAGGAAGACCATGGACGAGTGAAAAGACTAAAAGTGAGAAGGGACCCAATTCATTTCTTTGATGAGTTCATGATCAGTCACACCAAAACCATTCAGTTGGGTTTCAGTAGGAGTGCACACATCATTAAGCAAACTGTCTCCGCTCGAGGGTAGTGTTACAGCATGATGTAGGCTGAACAATCAGGATCTCTGCGGATGCTCCGCTCTTCCTCTGATGCAACTGTGTTGCGTTGTCACAAACGTTCCAGTGCGTTCTGTGGCGTTCTGGGCCGTTGGTTTTAAACATCTTCCAGACTGTGGGATGGTGGCCCGTGGCCAAGTCCCCCCATGCATGGCTCAAGCTTCTGCTGACAGACTCAAGTACACACAGGCCGGTCATGCTGACCATGAACGCTGCATCTGAATGCTACGGATTCCCAATCTACCTGCTGGCACTTGCGATGCAGTGTGTGGTATGGACTCCTAGAGAGAGTCCTGAGGTGAGGGCAGGCCTGGGGGGGCCTGTTTTCATGCATGGCACATGTAAATATGTGCAAATAGCAGAGCTGACGCCTGGGTTCTGACAGTGAGCCCCAGAGTTGGCCCGCCTCCCATCTGATCCATGCCGCTATCAGACTGTAGCTGCTACTGCAGCAGCACCACTGACAGGTGCTTGGGCCCTGATCTGACACAGGTTGCCGCAGCACAGCCAGGACTGAGCTTTATGTGACAGTGGCTGCTGAGACAGCTGGCCAATCCTGGTAATGCAAGCAAGCACAGACTGTCAAACTCACTGACATGTTGGGAAAACAGTTTGACTTGCCAAGTGACACTATCTTTGATTAAATAGAGATATTATCTTATTTGTTTTCGACGACAGAGCTTCCCAGATATCCAGCATTTGAAAGGAGGGGAGATCCATACCCTGAGGTAGGCCACAACGTTTCCCAGGTTACGCAGTTTTACATCCTCCTCATCTCATATATTGTTTTTATTATTGTTGCTTGTTTTTCCACAGGTACACTTGCACTTATAGCAGTTCATGTTGTTTAATTGTAACTTGTTTAACTGCATGCTCTTACGGTTCTTATCTTGGAAGTCGCTTTGGATAAAAGCGTCTGCTAAATGAATAAATGTAAATGTAAATCTCATCGTTAAAGATCCCCCCCACCCCCCAAGATTAATTCTTTGGTTTGGAAGCCCCGACAAAAATAAATATGGCTTCTGTCATATCTGGGCATGTTTCTGCAGACGAATAGAATACAAGCCATAAATCCCCGTGGAGTATGATAATTAAGATCCGTATCCATTCCTGCTTTAAAGCAGTAAAGTCACTATATGAGAAATACTGCAGCTCAGACCATGAGGACACTTTTCTCCAGAGACTCCATTTTGAAACTTGGATCCTTATACCCCCCCTCCCCTCAAACAAAAACACGAGGATTCTGCCTCCTTCAAGCCCTTTGGGTCTTAGCAGAGTAATAGAGTTTTAACCACAAGAGAGGGTTAAAACCGGGATCAAGACCTGGGTCTCTCAGGGGGTTTAAACCTCTAATCTGGTTTGGCTGGACCCTAGTCCTCCTGCAGCAGCTGTCACCCATCATCTCTCCGAAGGCAGACGAATCTTCCCAGAATTAAAGCTTCACTAAAATTCCAGTTCTCTATTCTCTGTCCCAACCAGAAGACACCAACACCTAACTAGGGTGGTGCATCTAGCAGACCTCATTCTCCTCTCCAAACCTGATCAGGTTAGCAACTGCATGGTGTAGCCCAGTCTACCCCTGCTAGCCCTCTCCCTGGTTCGTCTGGCCCGAGACGATGATTAAAGGGACTTTAATGGGGCGGAACCAATAAACAATGGCAAGCATCTTACGAGAGAAGAAATGTAATACTGTGAAAACCTCTGATCTCAGATGACCTCTGAAGACCGAGCGTTATGTTCCGGGAGGACACGTTCCTTCTGACAGGCCTTTCCTTATAAATCAGGCTCAGATGAAGGGCGAGAGGGAGTAACGGCAGTTTATAGTTTGTGTTCTGAGGAAAGACAGAAGCTCTATCCACTGATGTGACATCCTGTATCCTGATCTTGGCAGAGCTGAGGAGAATCTGTCACACAAAAAACAGTGAAACCAGCCCTCCATGTTTGTAGGATTGTCCACACTGCAACCACTAGATCATATAAACTACAGCAGCTAGCATTCTAGAAGAACTGGAGCTAACCAGTCTCAGAGACCATGACCAGCGAAATACTGAAGTAACTCAGAGGTTGTCATGGGGCTGGGTGGTTGATAGCCAAGACCAAAAACTGAAATACATAAACATTTCATGAAAGCAACAGCCAACTGCTCAAGAATTCCCTGCAACATTGACAACAAGCCAAGAAGAAAGATGGGGGTTATTTCAATGACTAACGCTTAAATGTCAAACAGATATTTCTAAGATGTTCAATGAAACAGCTGTTGGCTACTAACTAAGGTCATTCTTCATCCAGTCCTATTGTTTCTCATGGGACACAAGGCCTTCCTGGTTGACCACAGGAGCCTGCATAGAGAATGAAGGATTTCAACACATTGCAAATGTTTGCACCAAAATCAAGGTTTCTGGCATATTGTGTTGCATGTTGCTTGTGCAATGTGGCACTTTTGAGACAGGATTCAGTCAATTGGACAGCACAGTTAAGTTGAACTTCGGAAGGCGGGACTTCCATCTGAAAATAGAAGCACACTGCTGAGACCCAAACAAACACATTTCAACACAAGGGCTCTGGGTTGGCTCATGGCAGATGTCTTTTTGAAGCCCTCCCGTCATAAAAACCCTCCTCAAAAGTCCCTCCTCAAGTCCTTTCAGAACCATAACGCCTCATATCTGTCTGGCCCAGCATCCCCGTATCAGAACAGAACCCCAGGAGAACAGCAACAGAACCTGGCAGAACGTGGAGCCGAATCTGGTAGCATGTTTTCCTCTAATCACCAGCCCCCTCTCCCACTCCACCATCAATGTTAAGGAAATTAGAAACACTTAAAATCCCATTGTGCGGACAAACAGTGTAGGCCCTGCCAACTCATCTGCTCCTCACGACACAGCGTATTAATCACTCCCCCTCTGCGTCTCTCCCCATCAGGCCTGTGGAGGGGAAGACAAGCCACAACCCCACACACACAGACACACACACACCTCTCTGATCTTTGCATGTCAGAGAACACATGCTGTGGGTCACACGTGATATGGTGGGGAGGGGGCTGGTGTTGAGGGGTTACGGTAGTGCACTTTCACTGCTTCATGCTAGTCAAATATTTAGCCTACCTCCGTGCTCCAAACATCAATAAATGAGAGCATACATCTTTTTGGGACCTTCTCCAGTCCTGGAGAGCATTTATAATGCATTATAGTGCCATTGTAGTCGAGGGACAACCCTCTATATTCCATTCTGGATTGGCTTTACTGTCAGACTGGGCTTTGTGACAGCAATGGGCCAGAGTTAAACTGAGATGCAGTACTTTACCTCTATGAGTCCAAGCCATCTAGGCTTCACTGGGAAACTGGGATACACACAGGATCAGCGGTAATCAAAGACTGCGGTCATGAAACGCGAGAGGAGACGCCGGCGTTCACAGGAGAGCTGACGTCATAGCTGTCGATCTGGTCCGTCCGAACAAAGCAAGGGGTGCGAGAGAGACGCCGCTGTACATGCCTCAGAGCTGGGGCTGGACAACCACATACCGTGGCCGCCATACTGATGTGTACGACAGCTAGGTCCAGCTGCAGTAGAGCCTACCGACCCAGCAGTCAAGCAGAGTGACGGGTACTCCACATTAGAGCACCAGGGATGTATTTGGGAATGACACCATGGTGAGGTAGGGAGAGAGAAAGAGAAACATCATGCTTAGACTGAAGCGTCCTCTGCTGATTTCGGTGGACCCTGGCCTCTCTTCTCAAACCAGTCAATCACCCTGGCTAATGGTTCTACCATGTGGTGATGAGGTGGGCCACAACCATGGCATGGGGAAGGTGGTAGATGTATGGGGAACGGAGGTAGTCTATAGCCTAGAGGCCAAGGAAATTTCAGGTCATGTGAGGGGCAGTTAGTTAATTAGGTGGTGAGATCTCTGACCTCATCAAGCTCAATATTGTATATTTTAATGGATTTCAATGCAATTCCTGTGTACAGGTGTGCTTGAATGGCCCAGGATGTTGCCTATTATTTTTGTCCTTAATGGGGGACTCAAAAGTCAAAAGTCCAAACATTTGAGTGCATACAGATGCGTAAAACACCAAATCAGAGCACAGATGTTTTTTCAAAACTCATGAACAGTAGCCAATAGGTATGTGGTGCAATGTGAGCATGCCCACCCTGTGCAGACAGATCAGTAAAATCCACTACTAAAGGCATCAGAACAGAGCCTGTGCACAGCACAGCAACGACCAACTCAGTAAGCCATCCTCTCTCTCGCTCCCTCCGTACCCCCTCTCTTTCTCGGACGCTCTCACCAGATCGGATGCCTATTTATTTTACTTGAGAGCATATTTAGGAAGTCTCATTAGTGTGTCAGACTGGCTGACAGCCCTCCACTTCACCCTCTCAAACTCTGGGGCTGAGAAGGAAAAAAACCAGCACGTCCTCTCTCATACACACTGCTCCTCACAGTCACACTCCAAAAATAAACCTGGCCTGGTGTCCTCCCCATGCCTGGGAGAAAGACCTCACGGGTCTGGATGGACCATGGAGGGGGAAGTCCCAGGCAAAGTTCAAAGGTGAACAGAAACAGCATGGTTCCAGATCTCACGGATCAGTGCAAAGTTAAAATAAACTCCTGGACTCGTGTTCACATTCAAAACACTGACCGGGACTAACACTTAGCAGTCTTTATTCATGGTATGAGAGAAGATAAGGGAGTGAAGGAGAACGAGAAAGAAAGAAAAAGAAAAGACGCGAAAGAAGAAGTGAAATGTGTTTTTTGAGAGAGCGAGCAAAACAAGAAGAAAAGAAAGAGAGAGAGAGCGGGGGATGAAATGTAATATTCTACAACATAAGCCATTCTCCATCTGGAGAAATGTCAGACTCGTCTGTAGCTCAAAGGCAGGAAAAACTGGATGAGAAACAATTCAATTTACACCAAATTAGATTCACAATGTTGTATAGCGCAGTACACAGAAAAGCTCAAAAAGGTCCAGAAAACATTCAAGTAACAACCAGCTGGTAGTGGGGTCGGGGGACTCTGAGACGAGGCTGGCTTTAGAAATGACTTAATGTCCAACCAGCTCGGGTTTCGTTCTCTCAGAACCCACACAGCCGCTTGATGAAAGGCCCCAGAGGACTGGCCTTACTGCGGGGGAGTCAACTCTTGCCCTCGATGTGATGAAAGACAGGAATCACACTTTCGGTCAGATGGGTCTTTCTCTGCTTAGCCCCATGACAGTACTGTCTGAGTGGGTGTAAACAAGCCCTGGTCTCCCCAAAGGGGAATCAAGCACGGACCGCAGGTAAATCACAGAGCAGGGCCCGGTGGACTCAACAGTTGCAATCAGAGACAGCTTGTCACAAAATGGGCTTCCTCCTTCAGTGGGGCCGGGGGTCTTTAAGGACAAAATGCACAGTACCAGTCAGCCTGTTCTGGGATCAGGAAGAGTCTCTATTCAGTCGAGGTGATGCGTTTCCTGCTTTCTCTTCTGACCAAACGTGGCATATAAGGATAGACTACAGCAAGGACACGGGAGCAAATAGAAAGTGCAGTTGTACAGGAAGTAAAGTAAAGAGGTAGGACAGGATGTAGAAAACAAGGTACTGTAGGACAGAATGTAGACCTTGTGAAGAGGGCTGTGTAGGACACGATGTAAGAAAAGAGGTAGGACAGGAAAAAGGGCCCATGTCCTACATGTGTCTTACCACAGTCAGGAGAAACTAAATACTGGAGTCATTACGATCAATCACCTCCACCACAATAAAAACAGAAACATAGCGAAAGCAAACAAACTGGCATTGTCCTTTCTGCTCCAAACCATGCTTTTCATTGGCTTAAGACGAGCCGTTTTAAGTCTTCTGCAAACAAGAACACATTAGCACAGTATAGGGCTTTGGATAAACATCTTATATTTCAAGCTAACCTTTTTTTTACAAGTTTGTGTTTCCAAACTCTTTATGCGCCCCTCTGTTCCTCCATCCCTTCACCCATGCCACCCGCTGATGAACTGGCATGAAACAGAAGCTTCTGTGGGCCGTGACGCTCTAGATCCAGTCCTGCCCATTAGCCAAGCCACGTACGCCAACAATACCCTGACCCAATTGGTTTGAACAAGCTGGTCAACGAAGGTGCCGCATCTTTACTCACATACCACTCTGAGGTTTTATTTCTTTGTTGGCCCAAAACAACAGAGCAACACATTCAGAGCACCCTACTGCCCCTGCCCTACCCCCGGGCAATAAGGCCCTTCATTAGCCCGGGATGAATACAAGACCTCTAAGCCCTCCACAATGGACAAAGGCCTTGGTCAGGCCAGGATGTGTCAGGCCCGTGTCACAGTACCAGTGCTGTGTGTGTGGATGACCAAGGCCACCGAGATGGAAAGGACTAATGGTGGGTGGGGGGGTGGGGGGGGGGAGGGGGAGGGGGGGTGGAAGCCTCATCTTTACTGAGAGCGGCAAACTATAGCATCCTTGTTCGAAATTGGCAACAAGCGTGTTTTTGTCTCTAACGGATTGGTTTCTGTGCTTACGCTCGCCCCCCCCCCCCCCCCCCCCCCCCCTCATCCATAGCCCTGTTAATCCCATTAATATGAAGGGAGCAGGGAGACCCATTAGAGTAACCCTGATGAAATCACATCATCCGAGGCCTGTGTGGATGACGGGCGGGCCGCTCCACTCCACTCCTGGCCATGAGAAGACGTCCCACATGCTGTGTGAAAGCAGAGCCTACAGGGAGCGGTGCATTATCACAGACATCGGCGTTAATTGTGCCAAAAGGACCCTAGCGTTCCTATACAAGTAGCTTAATTACCTATTATCTTTTGTTTAAAACCCAGACCAGCCTCTCAAGTCTTCAAGTCAGCTTAACTGCTTATGCCACATTACTGTGTTGGAGTGTTGAGGGGTTTTGCTATGCAATACTGGCCATGCGCAGGATTTCCAAGGGCCTGATGATTCAATCTTCAATTATTAGTGTCTAAGGTGATTAAGACTGTGTGTGTGTGTGTGTGTGTGTGTGTGTGTGTGAGTGTGTGTGTCAAAGCACATGATACATTCTGTGAGATAATCTGTTAGACTTTAATTAAATAGGCTGCACGGAGATTGTGAAATGGCAAACTGGGTACAGATTAAACTGTGGAGCTGCGTGCTTGAGTTAATCTCTACCGCGAGCTGCCCACCACAGGCCCAGAGCAGTAAACCCTCCAACTACATTTGACCACACACTCCTCCTCTCCTTGCAAAGAGGGCGGGGGATTGGCCTCCCTGCCGGCCGGCCTGCCTGCCTGCATCTGTCTGTCTGCCTGTCTGTCTGCCTGCCTGCCTGCCTGCATCTGTCTGCCTGTCTGTCTGTCTGCCTGCCTGCCTGCCTGCATCTGTCTGCCTGTCTGCCTGCCTGCCTGCCTGCCTGTCTGTCTGTCCCACACAACCCCACAAACTCCCATGGCAATCATCCAGTCAGTCACATACAGCAGGTCATCAACCTCACTCCCCTCGACAGAGTTGGCTCTGCACTATCCAATCTCTTTAATGGCTCATTCTAGTCAGCATCAGCAATCAGAGTCTGTAGGAGATTTGCCTTTAGCTTCTCCACAGCCCCTGAGTGATAGGGACAAGGCCATCTCAGATGACTGGACGGGAGGGAGGGACCACAGGTAGAGAGGTAGGAAGGCTACAGATGGAGGTGGAAGCTCACCTCAACAGGGACACAGCTGCCTGTCACGCAGAACAAACAGTTGTACAGTAGCTCACTGTTCACATACACACACACACACACTCTCTCACTCCCTGGGGAGCTAATTCTAAAGTGTTGAAAGTCAAAGTGAAAACCAGTGACCCAGAGTAGAAGGGCAAGAGAAGAGCTCTCTCCAGAGGCTGGTTAGACAGCTCGGTGCTAGACATTGTAAACCTTCTCCCTGCCCCATCACTCACAAGCCAGAGTGACGATACTGTGTTGCAACAGAGCACCGACACAACACAGTTTCATGTTCCAAATTGATATACTTAATTTTTAAGTGTGCACTTATCTGAGGTCATCTTCCTTCCCTAAGCAGAGGACATAAAGATAAGTAGGAAATCTTTTATTTTTATTTTTATTATACCTAAAATCAATCACCGAGGCGAGAGAAAATGATACTTGGGGTTGTTGACAGTGAGAAAAATGATCTTCACATCTCGTCAAGCATTTCTCATGCCCCTAAATCTGAACTGATTCTCCACTAAAATGCTTCGAGTAATTTGGGAGGGTTTGCAGGGAGGGAAAGCGTTGCACAACCTCTCATTAATAGTATTTTTAGAAACAAATATGCCTATGAGAGTCTCCGTTATCTTGCCTTTGTGGTGAGGGTGAAAATAACATACAATTTAAACTACTTCCATATCTTCTGGGAAAGAGAATTATGTAGAGATGTGAAGGCAAGTATCTGCGGCTGGATCCAAGCTGAACTCTCTAAGCTATAGATAGATCTGGCCTGGATCTAGATACAATATAAGACCAGTTCCCTTACCACACAGTATCCTTGTATATGAACAGGAAATAATATAGGATATCATCAGACTGCATTGATAAATACAGGAGATTGAATCTGAGATGAGTCAAACCAGGAGATGTACTTTTCTGGCCAGTGTTGGGAATCATGAAGGTTTAAAAAAATATATATAAAAAGAAAAAAACATTGTTTATATCATACAGTGCAATTTATGGATACAGTCTTCCATCTCTCTGTCTTCTCTCTGTCTTCTCTCTGTCTCTCACTCTGTCTCTCACTCTGTCTCTCTCTTTGTCTCTCACTCTCTGTCTCTCACTCTGTCTCTCTCTCTCCCCCCTCTGTTTCATGTCATGGAGGATCTCCGAGATCGCTTCATAACTTCAGTGTCATGTCATCTGGAACCCTGACGTCTCCATCTCTGTCCTGGTCCCACTCAACATAACACAACACTCCCCCACGAGAGCCCACCTCAAAACCTAACACTACTAAGGCCAGCAAACCCTCAGAGCCCCACAAATAGCATCTGGAAAAAGACGGGAGAGAGAGGGACACAGAGAGTGAGACCAAATAGAGAGAGAGCGAGAGAGCGGGGGGGGGGGGTGGCTGCCGCGCAGTGAGTCCAACTGAAGGGTGGTAATTACAGGGAGAGATGGGGGAGATGCTCAGACTACTGGGGTGACGCCCTTGGGCTCTAGACTCTTGACATCACCACAACGCCAGCCTAGCTTAGAGCACAACAGGAGAGGAATCGCCACTGAACAGCAGGTCAAGCCAGCTTAAGTTATTTTGATGATCTGTCTGACCAGAACCATTACAAATTCTACAGATCTGGACACTATAATTACATTGATTGCCATTACATGCATTTGCTGCAAGCGAATTCAAAGACGCGCACACACAGACACGTTATGAGGCTAAGGGTGTTAGCGCTGGTTAAAGCTACTTAGAAAATTGTGTCATCAAACATTGAGATTAATTATAGTTTGATACGTCTGTTCATTCCTGAGGAGAAATAATCCATTCAGACCATTCGTCAAAACATCCACAAGGAAACATCAACCTTTTACTCCACGTTTTCCAAACATGTGGGCATGTTGTGTGATGTGAGCAAAACAATGTGATGACAGATTAATACCCTACAAGTATCCTCACAAGTTAATTATCATGGAATGTCACTCCTTGTCTACCTAATATAAGTGATCATTTTACCAGGTTTGTTATAACTTTAGGCAACAAACATCCTTACAAAACCAACAGTGCTGACTATACAATACAGGTGGCTCTAACCTGACCACAGTCACCATACAACCAAAGAATTAGCCAGGTCATCACAGCAGACTCTAAATTAGAGTCTGGGCATGTTTATAGAGTCCCAAAGATTGGGTGATAATTCTGCTTTGACATTTATCTGTTCTCTCTCCTTCCAGCAGCTCCTTTCTTCTCTCCTACGCCTCCGCAGTTCCGAAGGTTGTTAACCAGACACAAATGACCTTTGTGACGTACTACCGTCATTTTGCCATGTGGGTGTCAAGGCTGTGTCTGATCATGATGAGCAGTCCCAGATGGACTCCACTACAGCTGATCACACGCCAGGGACATATCTCATCTGACAGGGCCCTACGCACCACAACTGAAAAAGTATTTTGGGAACAGACTTTTTTTTTTTTTTTTGGGGGGGGGGGTTATTGTACTGGGAAAAACAAAACATGTTCTGAAATCGTGTATTTTAGAAAGCATTTCAAGTCTAAACACCACAAGCTACAAATTTGAAATAATGTCATCCTTGTTTATTCCACTACGATTACACTATATGGTCGAACTGAAAAGCCAAACAGTGAATACTGACCTGGACACTCCTGAGGGCCGACAACTATATAAGCTGAACGATGCATCTAACCAAGAATATTCTCATGCCAGACATTCACAAACATACACACACACACACACACACCGTGAATAGTGGAAAGTCCAAGAGGAAAGTGCTGACATCTGCTAACTGCGGGTCTAAAATAAACAATACTAAAACTGTACGATAGCGTAACATGACGATGTTTTTATCACGCTAATGTCAAAGTCAGCTACTACACAAGTTGTCTGGTAAGATCTTTTTTTGCTTAGTTGGAATATTCTCTAGTTAAATAAAATGGCTGTGTTGAGAGAGTGGGAAAACAGCGAGACAAAGAAGACAAGTGAGACAGAAAAAAAGACAAACATAAAGGCATGAAAATCAAGACAGAGAGGACAAGAGAGAGAGGACAAGAGAGAGAGGACAAGAGAGAGAGGACAAGACAGAGAGGACAAGAGAGAGAGGATGGAAGCCTTTGAGGCTTGTCTGCCCCCTGCCACATCACAGTCTTGGAGCAGCAGCCACCCAGTCTGCAGCATAACCCCTCGCTAAGTCAGCCTGCCTGTCAGCCATCCAGCGTGTCATCCATCCAACCACCCATCCAACCAGTCAGCACTACTCTCTCTATCCTCTTCATACTGCGGCCACTCCCTGACAGCTTTATGGAGTTCCAACACCTCCATAAACATGAGGGATGATCAGACCTGAGCACACAGTCCACGGCATTCTCCCTGCCACAGTGAAGTAGAGCAACGAGACAGGAGGACGTCTTCTGTTGTATCAACGTATGGTGATTTAGATTATAGGGAACACTTAAGAGGGAAAAGAAAGATTCCACAACCCCTCTTGCTGATGTTTTTTTTAACATACACAGGCTAAACAACATCCCCTAGGCTTTTATGGTCGCGACAGTACTAAGAACAGCGTGACTTCATTTGTGTCTGGGGAGGAAATGTATTCTCTTTAAATATTTGACAGGAGTCACGTTGGTTCTCTTTAAATAACTTGATATGAGTGAGCTGGAACCAGGATGCATTTGGATACAACAGCCACTTAACCGTCTTAAATCTAAAGGTTAACAGCAAGTAATACAGTACTGCAGTAGAAATCAGAATCAGAATTCGGTTTATTCGCCATGTATGTTACACAAACACAGAATTTACTGTGGCAGGAAGGTGCAGGAAGTAAACTATAGTACTAAACCATTGACTTACCAAAATACCAATATATTAAAATTCTCAGGTGATATTAGACAATAGACTACAAAACATTGAAAGTTATGTTAATAATTCTCCACTTTAAGTATGTATCCACAGCCTAACTTAGATAAGACAACTAATGTATATTTTTATCTACACTACTCAGTCTAGGCTATTACTTAGAGCATATAGGTCTTTGCAGCTCAATAGTTTCCCGTATTGACTGCTGATAGGCATACAACAAATGGAGACCTCTAGACTTCTGCTACATTTTCTTTCATATTATTCTGGGGTGAAATAGTTGTAGTTATTTAAACAACAAAAAAACAAAGGTTACATTTTGTGTAGCAAAGCAAGGTTACAATAAATCTAGAGAAGCCAAATGATGAAACAACTTTTAACTTACATTTTTAAGGTGGGCACAATGTATTCAGTGTTTACACAACACAATGTGTTGGCGTTGTGGAAACAGTAAACAAATTTGTAAAAGGGACTGCTATTTCATTCTGTTGCTAGTTAGCTGTAGTGAGCCGACCACGTTCCTATGTAGCCTAATCAACAGTGCGGGACTGTTGCACCGCACTCAGGATTTAAACTTCATGCATGATGTTGTTTACTGACTGTGCCTTGGCATTGCGATCTCTAAGCACGAGAGCCATAGGATCACATCTCGTTGCCAACAGATTTGTGAGCACGCCGTTATAGAAATACTCTCTGGATTAGACCAGACATGACGACGAGGATTCCATATGACTGTATTGATAGTGTGACCAGGTCAGACATGGCGACGCGGTGTCTGTGATGTCGGAGTGCGTGCTTCATTCATTAGATCTAGCCTACCTGTCATCGTAGCAGAAATCGGCACCCAAGGTGTTGATGTAGAGGACCAAAGCCACGGCGCTGCAAACCAATTCTGCAATCATTTCTCAAAAACAGAAAGCAAGGAAATAAAAACTCTAAGAAAGAACAGTAGAGAAAATCAAACTCGATCTCTATTCTCTATCTCCGTCTTTGTCAGTATGTTTTTTGCGAAAACAGAAATTCCAGTTCCCCATCCTCGAAGTGTTGAAAGTGAATTGCCTAGTCCAGACACCGTCCTCCTAACCCATTTTGAGCTAGAGGGAGACAGTTTTGATGCAACATGAATAGTAGCAAAAACGCCACCATCTCTGACTGCATTCGCACGCCTTTCTAGCGGAACTGTTCGTCTGATGCATAGCAGCGGTCGCTGGATAAACGTAGAGATTGACCCGCGTGTGGTAAGCGACCCTATGCGCAGGCGCAGTGCCCCTCCTCCTTGTGGACCGCACAATGAAGGATGCTAAACTCAGCGCGCTCAATGCACACCTTTCGTTCAAGAGATGGGGGGCTGGCCAAGCTACACGGACACGAGTCTATCAGAGCGTATAAAAATGAGCAGTTCTGTCAAAGCCGTTTAAATGCTCCTGACTGAACTGAGATACTCGCCGCAAATTATTCATTGCATTGGGGTTTCTCACAAATCCGTCTGCACTACAGAAATGTGTATACTTTGCCTTGTATTCATTCAGTGTCATATACAAATATTTCTGATGATCCTCATTTAACAAAAATTGAATAATAGAGATTTACAGTTTAAAGTAAGTTTGACACATGCAGAGTAGTTATTCAGATATAGGCTATACAGGCTATGAAGTGTAGGTTTAACACATTTATTTAAATGTGTTACACCTGGGGGGGGGGGGGGGGGTTGAAGTGTGACTGACTATCACAAGACTTCTAGGGGACCGTTGATGTGTCCAGTAGAGGGCTCTTCCTCGCGTCGGAGGCATCAAACAAATTGGAATGTCATTAAATCACAGTTGAACAGAATTCGAGTGCCATATGGAACATTTTTAGTACAACTCCCACTCATTCCTCTCTCTCTCTCTCTCTCTCTCTCTCTCTCTCTCTCTCTGTCTCTCTCTCTCTATCATTCCATATCTCTATATTTCCATCTCAGGTTTAAAAGTGTTGAAACACCATAGCATGGGGCTTAGAGGGAAAATCAATATCCCTCAGCAAACACTATATTTAGGTTGTCAAGGTTTGTTCTCGATAGACCTTTTTCACCACATGTTGTCTACCCTTAACCTTTATGTGAGAAGAGAGATTTTACAGGGGGTCAAATTCCGAACTCCTGGGCCCCAAAAAGTGTTACTTCTTGTTGATATGACAGGAACTGTTCTTAGGCTTTTCCTCTGTTGTATGCAAGGCCGTAACCATGGAGTCAACATTGGGGGGGACCAATTACATTTTTAATGATTATTTCGGACAGTGTGCGTGGTTGCCGTTCGTAGCGTAGCACATTTATATTTGTATTTATATTTGTATTTATATTTTGATATCAATATATTGGGGGAGACATTTTGAACAGATTTGAATATTGGGGGGGGATGTGTCCCCAGTCCTGCTTGTATGTATCGTGTTCCTCTTCCCCAGTGTCTATCAGACGTCCCCGTATGCTCAGCAAGCTGTGCTCCAAACACGACTGCTCCAGATTCTGAGCCCCATATTGGGCGGCCATAAGGCACAACATCAGATCATTAGCTATAGCCACTGCTCACAGCATCCCCCTCAGACTTAGTGGCTGGCTCAGCAGTGAGTAGGTGGCAGTGAATCAGACTCTGACTACCAGGCTCTGAATCAAGGCTGCTGGTGTGATGCAGTGGGGTCGAGCAGGTGATGGATAGATGGATCGATAGATTGAGAGCGCAATGATGTGCCTTAATTTGAAGCTGCAAGCAGGAATACTGCCATTAACAGCAGTTGGTTATAGATAAGTCTTCATTGGTTAATACTAAATTGATCGTGCACACGTACAGTACAGGCACACGCACCTCATCTCACCCACACCAGTGTGATGATGATGCATCGAGAAAGACAATCCAATTTCAAAAGCATAATGACTGAACTGTCAGTTGTCCTCACTTCAATGAGCATCGGTCCTAATAAGGACTTCTCATAGACATCCCTGTCTCCAGATGGCAGCTCTCTCGTCAGTTTTGATAAGGGAAATTAATTAACTTCATACTCTTCCGATGACCACGAGTCATTCCAAGATGGTTGAATCAGTCCAACATCTCTGTTTCTAACGTTCGCAGTGGGCCTGTGAACTGGAAAGGCCTCCAGGGGTTTAGGTACACTGTTGTTTTTTCACAGCTCTGAAGGGAATAGGTCTGTCTTGATCTCTGACTGGGCAAGAGCGGTGGCTTCTGTTTTATGAGCAGTTCTGGGATGAATTCTGCTTTTATTCCCTGGGTAGAATCAGAGGAAGCTGGATTGTATGAGTCACGGTTAAATAACTTTAATATTTCCTCTCCTGGACCCACGCATGCAGCACTGACTGTCATATCTTCACAGAACTGACAGCCTCCTGACCATTAAAGTATGTGCACTTATATTGTAAAGTGTGTGAGTGTATGTGTGTGTGTGTGTGGGGGGGGGTCTGTTTGGCCCATATCCACCACAGTCAGCCTCCATCCTGCAGGCTGGGCCACTGGTTTTCGGGTTCGTACAGCTCCTAGAATCAGTCATCTTTTTGCTTCAGTAAACTGCACCTGCACACATTTGCAACACGTCGGGAAAGGTCAAGGTTGTAGGCAGACAAGATGAAGCACCACGATTATCCACAGCACAGAGAGACGCGGGGGACAGAGAGGAGGTGGAGAGAGGAGACAGGGAGAGGTGAAGCACAAGGAGAGCTGAGCCACGCATACATACACCTGATAAACCGGAGATTGTTTTCTACGTCGCACTGTACAGACATTAAGAAAATTGATCTGTTTTAGAAGATAAGGGACCCTCTTCCCCAGGTTTGTGACTAACATGCAGGATGCCTTGAAATGGCTGATTCTGCAAAGTATCACTTTGGATTGGTGAGGAAATGTACAATCTCTCACAGTTCACATAACTCAACAGCAGTTTAGAGCTACTGAACCAAGGGTAGCATTAGTCTCTTCTCCAGCCCAGCCAAGACCTCCCATCTGTTTATGCTATGTAGACATAGGCATGCCCAGAGGAATGCTGTGGCTTGCTCAAAATGCAATTTTCCCTCTCAACCAAGCCGAGGAAAGGGGATAACAGCAAGTTGTCTGGGGGTTAGAGTGGAGGCACACTTTCCGCAAATGTCTGGATAACCTGGCCTTGCTCCTTGTGCTCCTTTAGGCCAGCCACACCACTATGTCGCCCCACCCTCACCCCCCACACAACCACACCACCCTGTCCCTCCACACAGCCCTGTCTACTCCCAGCACAACCAAACAGCCACACAGTCCTGTTCCCCAAGCAATAATCACATAGCCCCACCCCCCAGTACAGTCACAATGGCCTAGGTCCATCTCCAACACACGTCTGTTCCTCACCCAGCATTTGCACAACTAGGAGAGCTCAGCTCTTACTTGTGTACGTAATCAAATTACACCACTGTATAGTTTCTCCATGGTTGAATCAACCTCCTTGCTCAAGACAATCAGGGTAAACCTTTGTCCTTGCTAACGTCTGTCTCCACATCCCACACTGGAGACCGACATCCAATCCCACAATAAGCACAATCTCTGGAAAGCTTCTACTGTAATCCTTTAAAACCTTATCTGAGGGCATCACACCATTTCACACAACTTGGCTCTTCTCAGATGTTGTGAGAAGATGTTTCTAGTTTTACCCTTATGGTTGAATATCTTGTCAGTTATCCCATGTTGTCTTCTGTGAAGATAATACATTTACATTTAGTCATTTAGCAGACGCTCTTATCCAGAGCGACTTACAGTAAGTACAGGGACATTCCCCCGAGGCAAGTAGGGTGAAGTGCCTTGTCCAAGGACACAACGTCATTTGGCAGAGCCGGGAATCGAACCGGTAACCTTCAGATTACTAGCCCGACTCCCTAACCGCTCAGCCACCTGACTCCTGATAATAGGGTAGTTTGCATCACCAGAGTCATGTAAGAGGCAACGGTGTGTTGGTTCATTATCTCAGCCTCTCTCCACTTTGTTTACATTGGTCAATGAGCTCCTATGATTGGCTGAGAGTGTTGTGGTTCGTTTTAAAGCAGGCTGCCGGGCAGGCTTGAAGTGATGGCTTATATCTCTTACGGTAGGACAGAAGAGAATTATGAATATTTGAGAGGAATTGGTTATGAGAGAGTGTGATAGATTGTAAATACAAATCATTTGAAAGTAATAGCACAACTGAAGCGGATGAAATAACATTAAAACTTAAATCAAAGTACATTTGTTCCCACACATAATGTCGCAGATGCCAACTTCTCAGCTCCACCCCAGTGATTAAAGCAAGCTGTGTGCCAGCCTGGGGAATGATGTGGGCTAGGGATGGGTAATAAGGCTGAACATAGTTGATGAGGATTCTGGCTGATGTGACTTCCAAGGATTTCAAAGGAGAGTCATGCTTTAAACTTCTCTCACATCTCCTCCTGTCTCCGACCTTGTATCCTCATCTCCTCTCACTCTTCCTGATATCGGATTAAATCATGGGACAGGGAATTATTTTTGGGGTGACTGTTACAGTCGAAATGTAAAATCCTTCAAGTCTGCCCTCCTTCATCATGTATGAAGCACTGCTCTCTTTAAAACAGGTCACTTTGAATGTCTGACGGATGTTAAAACTGATGGGATACGTGGGTTTGCAGGTTCTTGCCGTTGTGTGAAGCATTGATGACTCCCGAGAGGGACTGACCCGCTGCTGAAAACATGCTAATAGATTTATCGCGGAATGGGAACAGTGGAGAGGCACTGTAGCTACTGAATGCTAATACACTGGAGCGAGCCCTTGCATACTAATGGCTCCCAAGTTGGCTTCTTTTTTCTCTCGCACGAATGACAAAGATACACACTGTTGCATAGGTTAACAAACACACACACACGTAGTGAGCAAGGAAAATTGCACGACTGTACCCAAGCTCTCGAGACTCTTAATCCTGTATTGGGTGGGGGGGGGGGGGGGTAGAATGGTAGTAGGGGTGGTTGTCAAGGCGGTGCAGTCAAGATAAAAAATGAATAAATATCTCCTGCGGGCTGCCGTTCCCTTCCTTCCTGTCTGCCCCCTCTCTCTGCTCTCCTCTCCCTTCACTGCAGCATTCTCTGCCCAGCTGTAACGAAAGGAGAGGCATGGAGGCACTGCATCCACGTGCTGCTATGAATCCAAGACAGGATTGACATGGACATAAGCCTCATGAGCCCGTAATACCTCCCAGCATTTTACTCCGCACTGGATCCTCTGTGGCAGCAGTACATGCACTGTAATCTGCCGCAGAGTGCTGTGAACAAGGCTTAGTGCGCGGGAGAGAGTCTGTCGAGGAAGTGACACGTTGGGTGGGGAGTATAAGGGGGGTCTAGTTACTGTCAGGATTGATGGTCTGGAAAGGGCCTAAGGTGACCCCTGTGTTTATTAGTCTGACTTACTAGGAGTGATGGATGAGGTGAAACCTCAGATCAGTTTCTGGCCATAACCCTTAGATGATGGCTTATTGGTTAGACGGGTTTCTATGACAACCCATGTCAACACACTGGGACACGTCTGTAACATGTTTTGCTATCCTTAAAACTTTCTCCATAGAAGGGTTTTCAAAGGCTTTCAAAAGTCATTGTTATTTAGTTGTTGTAGAGCATGTTTCTCTGTAGTGACATATACAGAGCTTATATGGCATTTACTTGAGTTTATATGGCTTATATAGCAGCTTATTTCATGACATTTGACTGTTAAGTACTGCAAGGCCTTTGAGAGTTCCAAATTCCAAACCTTCTCTGACAAGTGTAAATTTAGAGCATCGGGAACAAGCTGACAGAATCTCTCCCACTGGAGAATGGTGTTGTTGAGGTCACCAGCCACAAGGAATGGAATTAAACAAAGCTTGAGTTGAACAAGACCACAATACCACAACCAAGACTGCATATAATACTTTCCATAACATATTATGACACTGAATTTAATGTTTCAAGTACACCACAAGAGTTTTACCATCAGACAGGGCTGATTTAACTTGACAGGTACTGATGGATTGTTGTTGAGACCTCCCAAAGCCCTATAATGTTATGAACCTTTGATAAGATCTATAGTACTGTTCCTTAGGGGGATTTCATGTTAAAGACAGCAGCAAAACAGGATAAGCATCAAACATTTGCACAGAAAATATTTATATTGGAAAAATTGAGCCACAAGAAACAAAAAAGCATTAACCAACAGCTAATGCCATTTACAAGTACACAAACGAAGTTTAACAAATACAAAAAGAAAACCCTGACAATACACAACCTAATAGACCTAATCTGAGACAGTCTGTTCACTCAGGTAAAAATGCTGTGTGAATGTGTTATTCATAGACACACTTCAAGCACACCTACTGCAAGCAGCCGATTGATTCCATTCTCAGCCGCTGATATATATGGTTCTCCTGAGATGTGCACTTTAACAGACGGTAGGGCAGACATGACAGAGTAATTACAAGGTACTGGCGAGACATACCCAAGGGCCCAGTTACATTCATCAATAGGTCATCAGTTAAGTATCATTATGAAGTATCATTATTAAGCAGACAGCTTATTTCCCTGTGAGACTCATACCGACATGTACATAAACCACGGTAACCGCTAAGAGCGATAAAGGTGAAGGAGAAAGTTCAAACCCTTCTATGACCAACAGTTAGATACTGCAGCATCTCCTTGAGAGAAACACTGACAAATACCCATGAACGTACTGGAATACATTGTTTCCGAAGACGATCGTGTATGCTTGTATGTGTGTGTGTTTTTGCGACTGTGTGCGTGTGTTTTTGTGAGTGTGTGTGTGTGTGCAACAGCCCCATCTGGAGAAATGACTGACCTGTAGCAGTATATAAATTATTCCGGAGAAGTTTCTTTTATGATATATACATATACACATACCAATATACCATTTTCCTATTTTTTGTGTCATACATGGGCATGAACTTACAGTATTTATATTCGGAGGGAAGCAGAGACCAGATGAGAAAGTTGTGGTACTGAAGCATGGCTGGATCAGCCTCATGGGCCTTCCTACAGGCTGAGTGTGCACTGTAGAATCAACTCTTTAAACCAAATTTGTTTTGGTCTATAACTCAACATTTTGCAACCAGAATGAAGTCCAGATCCCTGTCACAATTTGGCTTCCATCATGGAAACTTTAGAAGTTAAGAAATGTTTAGAGGGAAAAAAACCTTTAGAAGGTTAGACATGTCTGAGACCTTCAACAACTCTGGCAGCCAACAGAGACATGTTCTTCCTGCATGTTCAAGGTGAGGTTTCCAGTAGCTGCTCAATGTCAGGAGATGCAGCTGAAGTCAGTGAAAGCATTGTTTCCTAATAGGGCTGTGTTTCAGGGGCTTGCAAACTTCCGAGGTATCTTTCACAACATCCTGTGGTCTTCCTGTTGACTGTAAGATAAGGATGTGGCAGTGTTGGTTTTCTGTGTAGTGGCACTCTATTCCTGTGGCAGTATGAGGGTATGCTACAGGTCTCTAGGCTACAGGTACGTGGGTGTAGAGGAGATGAATGTACATTTGCACACACTGCACACAAACACGCAAGCACGCACACTAACACCGGGACAAAACTACAGGATGTGAAGACAAAATGCCCCAAGTAGCCCTTCTGTGCCTGGATAGAACATGTGGACATCTTGAAGTGTTTCATCTAATCAAGGCTGTTTTATTTATGTGGCAAGTTTCTCAGAAGTGGAAATCTGACTGATCCTTAGTCCAACCACCCCACCCACACACATAAAGTTCAGCCTGAATCCTGCCAGTCAAGTCCATTTGCCTCTTATCTTCCCTGGCTGACTTTCTGACTACATGTCAGTTCGTTTTTTCCATCTGGCTGCCTTTCTGCTTGCCTGAACACCGATTTCCCTACTTGCATGTGTGCCTTCCTACCGTCTTTACTTCCCTACCTGTCTCGGGCAGTGAGAGTCAGTCCTGTGCCCCCACTCTCCCCACCCTGCCTGTGGGCTAGTCTGCGGTCAGGGCTGCCCAGTTCTGAGGTCTCCTCCCTGGTGAAAGTGCACCTCCCACAGGACACACTGATTCCCTGTCATTAACTGGAATGATCATGTGAAGGTAAGCCTGGATGGCTCTGAGTGTGAACATGTGTGTTGGTGGGTGTCAGGAAGGAGCTGTTTTCCACACTGACACATAAACACTCTGGGCCACGAGCATCCAGAGACCAGGCAGGAGATGCTCTGCACATTACAGCCAGCGCTGTGCTCGTGAAAAAAGGAACCATGCTTTTTTATTAGGTTCCAATCGTTGCCAGCAGTTTCTCTCTGTCCCTCCTGCTCTCTGTCTGTTTGTTTGGAACAGGTAATGAACCTGGGTCCAGTCAGTGGATCAGACCAGAGGTCTGGCTAGGAGGAAGCTCTCAGATCCCAGTTCTCTCCTCCCTCACACTACCATTACAAAACCCCTGTTCAGCCATATATCTGCACTATCCCCACTAACATCATCTGGAGCAAATCTCCACTGTCTGACACCTAGACTTCTCTTTTCCCTGTTTCCATCTCTCTACTTCTGCGATGAAGTAGCTGCATGGTTGCTGTCATCTTAACCAGTCCTCTTCCCACTTATGTAAAATTCAAACCTTCCTTAATTCCCCAAGTTCCTTAATTTCCCAAACTAATGTTTTTGTAGTTTTCTTAAAAAATGTACATATAAATATTTGACGAGGTGAAAGAATTGTAATGATCTCCACCCAGAACCTGTCCTAAACCACATGTGGGAGGTAATGCACTGTAAACTTTATTCACATTTGGCAGAAGAAGTAGAACATCATATATATGTCTGTTTTCAGGCCAGACTTTGCTTATTTTGGTTTTTAAAGCTCCAGATACGTTTCATTTTGAAAGACTACAACATCGTTCCTCATTGCTTCAATGAGGCAAACAGGTGCAGATTCTGGCCCCTGACCAGGATAAACCACATGTTGGGGTTTTCAGGTTACTGCCAGTGAGATCTACAGTAGGCTTCTTCACCTCACACCTGTCCTTGTGTGTGTGTGTGTGTGTGTGTGTGTGCCAACAGACATAATGAAGGCTTCTCCAATGACAAATAGCTTTGATGACGTCGCTAGCTTGTTGGAATGTTTTAAACGGGGTGCTGGTCCAAATTTCTTAGAAGCATAGAGAACATTCTGATTCCCACAAAAGAGTCTCAATGGTTTGGTGTTGGGTCCTCAACCCAGAGACAGGGTGTACGGTGTAGCGGGTACCACTTGAGGAAACCCTGATATGCGTCTGTTATGTATAAGTCGCTCTGGATAAGAGTGTCTGCTAAATGACTAAATGTAAATGTGTTGGCTTCCGGACTCTCTGAACCAATTAGCCCGTTTGTTTATGTGTCACATACAGAATCTTCAATCTGAATGTTTTAATTAGTTCACTTGTCTTTTTTCTTACCTTGCCTTTTCAAATGCAAGTTTCTCATGAGTTAAATGCATAGCTTTAATTATTAAACAGATAGCTATCCTGCACCAAAATCCTGTTTCAATGATATGTGTGTGTCAGTATTACAGATAGTTCAGCACATCAAGTAAGGCTCATTAGAGATAAATAGGAAATGATGATGATGTCCTCTCATGGTTATTGTGTTGTGTCCAGGTCATCCATCTTGTGTCTAATTATATGGACATTAGAATTCATTTTGTGCATGAGAGCCCACCTGGAGTCCTGGTGATTTTCCATTAACATCAACCAAGGTAAAAGCCTGGTCTCACAGATACTACATCCTGATGACATTTAAACTGAAGGCAGCAAATGTCTCCTCTGTCTCTCGGATGGAGGAACGGTGTGTAATTAAGCAATTACAATGGGATCTATCATTATATGTAATTATAATACAGGCAGAAGAGCATGTCTGTCCCTGTGGGGGGGGGGGGGGGGGGGGGGGGGGCTATGGCAATGGAATCCAGAGGAGACAATGATAAGCTGATGTCCTCGCTGGAGAGGTCTGATGTGTGGAATAATTACTGTGACTCAACCTTGGACTCAGCCTCACCCCACCTCAGACTCAGATCCAACACTTTTGTGTGTGTGTGTGCAATGTAAGTGTTGTCTGTCCTTGATCATTCTAAAGACAGGCCAGAGGACTGTGAGAGGGGACTTGGGCTGTTTGCCAGTAAGGACACAGGCTGCTGCATCTCAGCCTGCACTCTGGGTGCTCCTCATTCTGATTTACTGCCCAATTTAGACTGCTAGAGGATAGCTGGATGCCGTGTTACCATCGTGCTCATAGGACTCATAGGACACACTTAAAACAAGATATATGAAGAGAACTGAGGAAAATACACAACAGAAATCTATATAGCAGGTGTGCGTACTTCTGTAGGTGGTCCGTGGAAATATATCTTGTTCAACGTGATGTCTTTCTGGTAGGAGCTTTTGCATAGAGGAACCTTTACCTAAACATTTCCCATGCTATCACAATGATCACAAAGCTAAAGCATCACAGACTAAAAATCAGTACAGAGCAATTTGCTCTATAAGGACAGACACAAACGGACCTCAAAGCTGTGAATATGGTGGTCTCCACCTTCAACATGTTTTCTAACAACCATAACCCCTAACTCGTAACCCTCGGCTGCTAGCCTTAGCCCACAATCACGGCCATGTAAGTGATGTGACTCAACTTTCCTGGTATCGTGATTATTTGATGTGAAAACACTGAGCGGGAACATACGTGATAGAGAAAGTCCTGGTGGATGCATCAAGTCTCCCTGGATCTTAGTGTACTTCATGCTGTAGAGCTCACCTCGCCCCCCCACCCCTCCTCCAAGAGGCTCACAGGATATATGATGACCATTAATGCACTGGGGGGGGGGGAGGATCTATTTTACTCCCAGCAGGCTTGAATAAACCAGTTCCCTGGTTCCAAGTGTTTATGAACTAAAAACATGACAAGAAGAAACTCCCTGCTGTTAGATAAAGTTCAACAGAAGTTCACATTATGTGACCTCCCTGTTACATGGCTGAAAATGTCTGACATACCAACCAAACCATCTCAGGTGACTCATTTGTCCTTGTAATGTATAAACAAAAGATGTCACCGGTTCGGTCAACATCTCCATCTGGAAACAAGAAGTCACATATTTTGATACCTGTCGTCAAAATAATAAGGTAGGCCTATTCTGGGAATCAGGTGGCTGAGGGGTTAGGGGATCGGGCTCGTAATCTGAAGGTTGCCAGTTCGATTCCCGGCCGTGCCAAATGACGTTGTGTCCTTGGGCAAGGCACTTCACCCTACTTGCCTCGGGGGAATGTCCCTGTACTTACTGTAAGTCGCTCTGGATAAGAGCGTCTGCTAAATGACTAAATGTAAATGTATTCTCCCTATATATACAGTAGATAGGGTATATATTTTACATGGACTTACAATCAGTGTACTTTATGGAACATGATAAGTTTTGAAGCATTCAAATTCAATCTTTTGGGAACCAAAATGTCATATGTTTTCTCCTTTGTCAGACAACGGCTCGTCTCTTTAACAGGTTCCTATCCCTGAAGAAAGAAGCTCCCATAATAATGTGACATCTAAAGCCCCCAGGGCCTCAAACATATGGTGTAATATTCAGACTGAAGATTATTCATCCAAAACAACACACACAGTCAACCTCCCTGTATTTTGTCTTGGCGCGTACAAAACTCTATATAGGTATTGGTATAATCCTACACTCCCTTCAACTTCAAATTTCTCCTTTCCCAAACTGTCTGACACCCCAGACAGACAAAGCAGTAGTGTTCTCCTCCTGATCTCATTCGACCTGAACACAGAGGAGGTAACGATACATCTATGTGGTTGTCTATCCCACTGACCCAGCCCCCCCATCCATCCTCCACAGGAGAGAGGGTGTGGGTCTAGCGGAGCAGCCCCGGGGGATGAGGGGGTTGGGGGAGGAGCTGGTGTCTCCTCTTCTGCAGCCCTGGTCCTGTCAGCTGCAGCTGGGATGAAGCCCACCACGACTTTGCCCCAGAAATCCCCAGATATGGGATCCCAGAGAGCTCCTAACTCTTTCCATGACAACATGACCACCATGAACAAAAATGAACATAGAATTCAATATAATTGTCTAACAACACAGAACCTTTCTGTAAATTGAATCCAAATGTGTGTGGGGGACAGTGGTCTCTGAGACAGGGTGCTGAAGCTGAGAAGCTGCCTGCAATGCAGGTCCTGGTGGCTGAATGACTCCATCTGAGTGTCACTGTTGTTTGAGAACATGACATTTAGTTTCCTTACTTGATTTTCACCACGTCAATGTTCAGTTTGAGTAGGGCCTGGGAAAAAAATAGAGGAGGTACTTACCAATGAATGCAATTTTGTTCAGTAAAGATTTAGAAAGCTTTAAAGTAAGAGACTTCCCTCTCATATTCCATACCTGTGTTTTCATGACACATTCAATCCCAAAATTTAGCTGATTTCAATTAAATCTTAACCCACTGTTAAAATGTTATTTCTATTTATACAGCTACAACAAATTCAGTACATTCAGTCCAACTGCATAGTCTTGCTGTCACAAACTCACTCATTTACCCACTAACTGACACACACTCACACAAACCAAAATACAAACGCAAATAATGCTGCTTGTTGAAACTCTTTCGTGAACTAAAAACGTTTAAATTCTTGCAGTGATGAAAAACTTTGAGCCAGCATTTAGGCCACGGACACTGTAAATAGGGCAAAATGATTGTAGTTACAGCACATCAGGCTATGTTGTGCAGGGAATGAGGACGAGTAGAGTAAGCAGATACAAAAGAAAACAAAAGGAGAGGCAGTCAGAAGCAGAGGCAGTGAGATGGAGAGGCAGTGAGAAGGAGAGGCAGTGAGAAGGAGAGGCAGTGAGATGGAGAGGCAGTGAGAAGGAGAGGCAGTGAGATGGAGAGGCAGTGAGAAGGAGAGGCAGTGAGAAAAAGAGGCAGTGAGAAGGAGAGGCAGTGAGACGGAGAGGCAGTGAGAAGAAGAGGCAGTGAGAAGGAGAGGCAGTGAGAAGAAGACAGGCACCACACAGTCAAAGATCTGAAAGCATGTACTGTATTACAGTGGTGTACATGCCTACTGCTATCTGCCTGATGCATGCATGTAGCCTTAATAAACCAGGAATGGCCAGGTGACCTCCAGGTGACCTCCAGGTGACCTCCAACTAGGCCTGGTCACCAGGGCTTTTTTATAAGGTGGAAATATTGGAAACAAGGTGTCAAACTGTTTTCCGATGATGTTTTCAAAGAAGAAGGGCAGTGAGCTAAATGATGTAATGCTCAAATCCATAGCACTGATTATTTTATATAACTAAGTTTCCCTCTTGTTAGTTTATTTTCAGTTCAGACCAAAAAATCAAAGGATGTTAGTTAATTGTGATCGTGTGAGTGTGTGTGTGTGCAACTGCATTAAATCCATCTCAAGTAACCACATAATTACTCCACATTAATCACACACATTAAAAAAATATACAATTTCTATACATGTTGTGGCATTGTAGCAGCTCTATTACATTCATTAATTTAGATTCGTACAGAGATCAGTGATAGTTCCATCCTTTCGGGGTGTGTGTGGGTGTGAGAGAGAGCGATAGAGAGAGAGAGAGAGAGAGAAAGAGAGAGAGAAAGATAGAAAGAGAGAAAGAGAGAAGAGAGAGAAAGAGAGAAAGAGAAAGAGAGAAAGAGAGAAAGAGAGAAAGAGAGAAAGAGAGAAAAAAGAAAGGTGCCTCTAGTTTTCAAGCAGCTCATCCTGATATAACACAGACACCTTCCCAGCTGTGCTGTTTGCACAGCAGACCTGTAATCATAAACATTGGCCCATTAAACACATACTGTAGGTATCCGTCAGACCAGACTAGCTTGGCAAAGTTCTCACCTTGATGACAACTGAGGGGAAAAATGAGTTGTGTGCAGCTGCATGCACATTACTGGGAGACTTATTCTAAGTCTTTTGGACATGAAGACTAATATTGCATCAGAAAAACAAATGGGTTGGGTTCCTCCAAGTTCGTTGTTTATGATCATTGACCAATGTACTTTTGTAAAGCTCTCTCTTGGAAGTCACTTTGGATAAAAGCGTCTGCTAAATGAATACATGTAAATGTAAATGTAAGTACTGCTGTCAGGAACTGCTGTTCGAAGGCCAGTCCTAGACACACCACTTAAAGAGCACAACTCAAAGTCAAACACAAGTACAGGGCTATAGATGGATGCACACTGGCATGTGCATTGACTCCATGTGGCAGAATGTGTAGACTGATGAGCTGTACTGTTTCAAACTGACGGCCACGGATCCTGGCCACGAGAGACTGCTGGCACCCCAGGTTTACCAGCTGCAGCAGGTGACCCAGACACAAGGACACTGTTATTGCCTTGTGTGAAGTTGAGTTGGGAGTTGTTAGTGTATTCCATGGAGAGGGAGAGAAAGACAGCCTTGTAGTATTTTCATATTGAACTCCTCTTTAAGCAAGAGTCTCATCATTAATAACGTCCTTAAGGACAGTTGGCACAGACAAAATAAGCAGAACTTCAGCCCCGGGAGTTGAACCGTTGGTGTGGTAAGAAGTTCTGTACAAGAACACAAGGGCTCTCTCATTTGATGTATGTTTTGCTGGTCATTCATCAACATTGGCTGGAGTCCTTTCAAATACATCTTCAGCCCTATAATACTTAGAAGCACAAAGAGCTGTCGTGCATAGCAAGGCTCCGCACTCCACAGGTCAATCAGAGTTAGCCAAACACATTCCTGCTCTGATACTTCTGCTGATGGATGTGTTCAATCTGGCATTGTTTCAGCCCAATGCTCACTTCACGAAAATAGGGGAACGATAACAAAAATAGAGATCTTATTGCATTCATACATTCGGAACATGCTAGGATCCATTGGGGTTTCGCTATGGCAATTCTGTACCTCAGGGGAATTCTTTGTTATTGTAGTAGTCTGAGAGCGCTTAGCTTAATGAGTAAATGCGATATTACACAGGGGAATTTACTTAAATGTTTACTAAATGAAGTACTGAAAAAAAATCTACATTTTCACACATGACTGGCTACCTGATTAATCACACAAAGTGGGGGGTTGTCTCTGGATAGCAGAATATAAAAACACAATCACAAAGAAATATTTGCACACATCTGGCCACTTATTAAACTCCTACATGTGAAACGCATGATGGGTTGGTTCAATATGTTGGAGACCTGAAAACCAAAAGGAGTTTTTTGGGATGGTTAGAAGGTTTTTGTAGGGTGAATGGTGTCCTTTACACGCACATACACACACACACACACACACACAAACTGAAAGTGTAGTCTGAAAGACAACCTAGTGATGTCTCTAAAGGGCAGCCAAAAATGAAGTATGTTACAGATCTTTTCTCAGTCACTTTACTGGATTACTTGGCAACATTATATGAACAGTCCCTGGACTTTCTGTTCAAAAGCAGCCAGACATTAATGAGGTGTTTGGAGTTTTTGAGCTATGTCATAACATAAACAGATTTTTGGCATACCTGTATAGATCACACTCAGACACTTCACAATGTACACTGCAGGCTGCAGAACAACAAAATGGTTCTTCTGGAAAACTCACACAACACTAATCCACGTCAGTGACTCTGAAGTATGAAGGCATTGATTTGAACAACTATCGAGAAAAGGAGCTCCCTGTGCAGATGGAGTCAGCAGGAAGGTGAAGTCACTCCAGGCCTCTTTTCTCCACCCAGGTACGGGGGATTTATGGAGCAGATGGCCCCCAGATTTCCACCTGGAACAAGAGGACACTTGATTCATGCTGTCTCAGTCTGCTTGATATCTCTTATCTTTTTCAAGAGCATTTTCCATTATATAAAATATAGAAAAAATAACAAGGAAGAAAAAAACAGAGACTGGAAACACATGTTGGACTGGAACTCCACCAGAACGGCCCCCGTTGGTTTTCCAAGTTCTAGTATGAAGAACATCAGTATAAAATGTCAGCTTTTTCATCAGTTAATCAGCACTTGAATTACTATTGTTTTGGTGAGGAGCAGGCAAAGAGAGGCTGGAGGGAAAACAATTTCTTCATGTACAAAACAGCACAATTAGGCTGTGGACAAAAAGACCAATACTAAAATGCCCAGTTGGTTGACCTTGGGCCATCTGATTGGTGACGAGGTAGGAAAGAGGAAACTTTTGTGAGGCAGCACAGGGCACCAGGTCTAAGGGGGATCATTGAAAGTCAAGTAACAGGTGTGGTAAGATCACCAGCCACTACAAACCATAAAAAGCCTCAGGTCTCTCCAACTGCAACACTTACCCATAAGTGCAGGAACGTGGCGTCTGACAGAGAGGCTGAGAGAGATCACATGTAGTCCCGTGTGTCAGATCCATGGTTGGATCCAGCAGCCACAAATGCAAAAGGTTGTAAACTATGACTTAACCTCACCAGGAGGGAGGCATTCTTATTATCAGCTATTTTCCTCAAAAGTCCACCTGAGGACGTGAACATTTGAACTGCTCTCTATGGCAGCATGGAGACATCTTGAATGGTGATTGGACCAGTCAAAGATGCAGACATGAGATACAGCAAGGACTGGTCCAGTTACTGTTCGCAAAAAAATCGAATAATATGGGGTTTTGGCCAGTAGTACTGTGCATCTATGGCAGAGGAATGTGAAAAATCTGTGATGAGGTGAATGCAGAATCAGAGACGGACTAAGCTTGGTAGTTCAATAGACACATGGAATACAGAATTACGCTTAGCTCCAGCAGAATCCCAGTGGCTGTTCTGACCTTCTGGCACAGTCATGTTCAGATACAATACAGGACTAACGGATTTCTGCTGATCAGGTCCAAACTGACTCCTGCTGCATTCACTCCTGTAAATGCAATTTATTTTCTCACAGTGTTTGTGTTCCCTCTGCCAAAGCCAGAGCCTGTTTGAGGACATTTCCTCAGCATTCCATGAGGTAACATTCAGCATGATTAATATTGCTCACATCTCTGCCCTAAATGTAACTCTTGGAACAGAAATTGTGGTCAAGAACATTTCATCCATCATGGATTAAAATATATATGTATATAAGACGATTACTAGGGAGTTGGTTGTGCACTGTGAACAGCCTGACATATTTCCCTTGGTTGCCCAAATACATCCATAACACACACTTCATTTATACAACTTCAAGGTAAGACGTATGTTTGAAATGCCTCATTTCATTCTCTGGACCAGAGTCAAAGCCTTAGTGGAGCGATGCATTAGCCCAGGCAGCAGTGGTCGTCTAAGCAGGTGAACCAGCATGGAAAATCAAGTCAATTTAATTGGCCACAGATGATGACTGTGCTATGTTCACTCAGTTATAGTGTTTAATGCCTCTAATTCAAATTGGCAAACAAACCAACCAAATCAAATGGAGTTCCTGCTGCTTCTGAAAGAGTGAAGCACCGTGGTGACCTGAAATATTAACCTCTTGGACAATGAAATCACTCAGTGGTCTCTGGGAAATTGTCAAAATGGTCTCACATTATTGTCAGTTTCAAGTCAAATAAAACAAAATTAAATATAATAATTTGTATTCTACACTGTGATGTAGTTTGTACAGTACTTTATGCAGTATTCCCTTCAGATGTACATTAGATTCTGAATACACAAGTACAGTGTACTATACCCATCTCAGAGCATCAGTCCACAATTTAAGGCTTGGAGGAGAAGTCTGTCACAATCTATTTTGGGACTAACAGAAACTGCGAGGTGGTTTCTGACGGTTGCCATCCAGATAGCAAACAAAAAAACATTATTTTGCTGGTCTGGATGACCAGTAGTCCAAGATCAAACCACTGTGTATTGTTTTGTCAAATCGGATTAACTGAGGTTTATGTTCTACACATCTGCACTAGGATGTCGTTCCAGCTACCTCTGTATAGCAACTCTTGGATGAGCTCTGACATGCCACACACAGAGACATTTTCATACTCACACCTTCCTTGACTGCCAACAGCTTCTCTCGTCAGCCAACACTAACTTCAGTATTTAAAGCTTTCAGGGTGAGTTAAGGACAGTTTATTTTTGCTCTTTCATCATCAAAGATAAAAACACTGTTGATAAGCTGGAGGTGGTAATGAACTGTTATTTCGTTAAATATGTTTTTTTTTTTTTAACTAAGACTACCACTTTGCCATAATACAACAGGCAGCTCAGAGTGGACTGTTTGAAGAAACACCGGCTTGATAGGACGGATATTGTAGACTGTGACAGGTCAGACAGGAAGCTGATTCAACAGGAGGGAAAGTGTGCCCCCCTCTGGTATTCCTCTAACATGGCCTCCACTGATACTAAACCATGCCACGTTCAGAATGACAACACAACAGCTCTTTCTCCAAGGTAGGTAGTCATCTGGGGTTAGAGTTAGACAATCTCTCCTCAGTCATAGGAGCCAGGTTCTCAGGGAACGGGGAGAGCACCAGTCCTGTCTCCAAGGTGCAGTAGAGGACCGAGAAGGATTCAGCGCAACTCTCTCCACTATAAACTACATACCTATTTCACAAAGCTCATCCAGAAAAGTCCTGAGTTATAACTTATCGGTTGACATTTGCAGTCACAGTCCCCAGCCAAAAGTTAATAGATCCAATTGTTTTAAATAATCTTTAAAGTTCTCAGCTGGACAAAAGGGCAGTATGCTAAATCATCACTGGTGTGAATAACAAAACATTCCCGGTGAAATACATATCTGGAAAGATTTTGTGACATCCTTGACTGTGTTCTTGTTAAACTGATAGAAAAATAAATCACACAGTTAAACCACTGCTAGAATAGGGCACAGATTACATAAATTGAAGCAATTCAATCTAATGTAAACATTTTGGAGAGTCCTAACCTGGATATACAGGTTCACATCTGAGGTGAGCCCTTTCAAAGCTGCAGGAGAGTTAGACAGGGAGACAGCTAATACCACCACTTATCCTTGTCTGACAGATCTGAATTATTATGGAAATTGTGTAGTCTCACGTCTTTAAACGTTCGTTGACTTCTCCAAGACGAGTTTAATAAAACAGTCAACATGTAAGCGGACCTCTTGGCCTTGGATAAGGTGAGGTTTGGAGGTTAAGCAACCCTCTGGATCTTTAAGTTTCAGTCTGAGGCCTTGGCTTTCAGGCACTAACCAGACACGATGCATAGTGCTAGCCTGGCATGGCCTGGCTGTAGCTGTCTGACTGTGCATGAGGTCATCTCTTCAAGGTACCGCATGCCACCCATACAGACAGCAGTGTCCACTCAGCTCCTGCCATCAGTGGGTGGTCTCTCTCTCTCCCTCTCTCTCTCTCTCTCTCTCTCTTTCTCTCTCTCTCTCTCTCTCTCTCCCAGCACCACACAGGTAGCTGGGTGCTCACATCATACCCCCGGTGGATCTGTGCTGACTGGCCATTCACCCATCACTCAGTTAGAGAACTTTCCGACAACCATGCACAGAGATCAAGCAGGAGGAAGACATCCAACAGCAAACACTGCCATACTGTCCATGGCCTGAGAGGTTGTGAAGTCCTGCTGCACATGCTGTCCCAGCTGCACCATTGTCAGGCCTGCACACTCTCTCTCCAGGGGAAAAAGCTGGTGGGTTTTGGCAGCTGTGGTTACTGTGGGTCAGAGTGGAAAGAATCAGTAGAAGGCTGGCTGTAGAAGAAGCTATACCTCTGAATTAAAACATTCCCTGCCCCCCGAAGGGAGATGGGGTTCTTACCACACTCTTATCCTGTTAAGTTTGAGGGCAATGCTAAATGTATTGTGACTGGAGTGGAATCCACATGTGATACACTAAGAGTCAAGAAAAAAAGATTACAACTTTTTGCATCAGTTTTGCTATACAGCTTGTAAAATAAAATAAAGTGCAATGAAATGAAAGATTCTCAAGATAAATCACAAAACAATTAGTTGAGTAACTGTGAGTAATAATCATTACCGAAGTTCATGTTCTTTTTCTGTATACATCTGTGTGGTCGAACGAAGTAAATAGTTCACACACATTTAGCTGCAAACATTATGCGTGGGCAGCTTGTCTCATGGCCAAAGAAAGCCAGTGTGTGTGCAGGCTGTCTCCTTCAGAAAAGGAAAACATTCACTACAGCACATGAATATACATAACCCCATACAATCTATGTAATTGTATACAATTCAGCACAAGGGATCATCTCGGTACATGCACATCCATTTCTTATTTTGTAGTCAGAGCGACAAACTTGTTCTTAAAATATTCTTTATTTGTGATCATGTATCTTCAAAGACACCACATTTCAAAACATTTCCACAACATACATTCCAATATGATTGGGGACTACCCTGACACACCATTGTCTAATAGATGAAGACACCATTCAGACCATGATTCTACAGGAGCCCCTATCCTGTGATACTATGGGATCAATCCAGTGGGCGTTAGTCTTACAAACTCTGGATAATCCGAGTCTGATACTCACAGGCCCTTTCAGTGGAGATTCTCCATCAACATGAAGAATTAGAGTTTAGGACTAGGTTAAATCTGTTTCTGGGAAACCAGCTCTTGGAGTCTGGAAATCCCCCTCACACAGAGTGCTTTCCTCTCCCACTGGAGTAGTGAGGTGAGGTGAACCCCACCTCTACGTTCCCAGGACATTTTTACACCATAGAGTGGAGGATCTTATAAAGTATTTATTTTGGCTAAATGTTACCGAAAAAATCCTCCAGAAACCCGGAGATGTAAACATAATTTCTATGCAGTCTCTTACTTTCATCCCTTTACTCTTCGGAAAAGAGGAATGACGAGCTTTTCAAGTTGTGATCACCCACACCCTATTAGAACAGGAGGCTTGTCAGAGCCTGGTGTGTTGACTGAGTTAACTACAGAGCACTGAGACCCTGACAGACTGCTGACTACAAGGGAGAAACAGAATCAGTTCAAGATGTTTAATAATAATAACCGAGACAGACGGATATGTAGAAATCTCTAGATATCAAATGTGATTTTATTTTTGACATACTGATGTGACACTGTACAGTGCAGACAAGCAGATACTTGCTATCTCACTTAAATTGTACCTCTTTAATTCATTACTAGGCCTCCTATGTTTGATTGGTTTCATCTTTATTCTTTCATTTAGATATTTTCCGATATTTCTCCTGAGCAATATCTCTCTCCAGCCGGTAATGATCTTCAAGTAGACTTCACTGATGGGCCGACACATATTACTTCCCAAATAATAACAGATATATTTAAATATGACTCATGGAATCCAGGAGAGAAATTAGACTTTGAAGTCAGACACAATAATACCATTGAGAAATTAAAATAAGTTATAATTGGATCAATAAGATATCTACAGGGACAGTATGTCAGGTAGTTGACATACTGTATCTAATAAAAGCCAACTCAAGCGTTTTATTTGTCAGGTTTCATTTCCAAGACGTATTAAAAAGGAAAGTCATAAAATGCAATGACACTGCCGACACATACTGAAAGAGTTAGTGATTTCCTCCTTAACCTTGTGTTGACTGTCTATCACAGAAATTCCACTGTTATTATACATGATAGTAAACTGAAATAACACTGTGATATGATAGAAAAGAAGAAGGAAATCGTGTGCAGTCGTGTAAGAAATAGGAAAAACGAAAAAGAAATGCTCGAAAAAGAGAGCCGTTGAAGAAGCGATTTACAAAGACCTGAGTCCACTGACCCAGGTGGAACTTTCAGACAGCCATCTGAGAAACTGGACCTAGCGGAACCTAAATGAGGCAAGACCAGGTGTGATTAAAATAGCATTTTCAACCGGTATGACCTCCAAGACCGAGCCGAGACTACTTCACCTGGCTCTCCCCCAGCTTCATAAATCAATCAGTTATTTATGGCCATGGCTATAAAGACTAGAGTAGACAGGGAATTTCATTTCTACATGAGCCTAGACTTTAAATGCAGTTCCATTTAATAGCAACCTCTTTGACTTAACTTGAAGAGATGAGGAGGCAATGGAAAGACTAGCTAGTAGCAGTCCACAGAGACTGGATGACAGGAAGTGAAGGGATGGAAGATTTCACCTCCTGTATTGTGTGTTCCAAGACCTTTCAGTACTATCATTCTAGTCCACTCGAGCCACATTACATTGAAATGCCACCTTGTCGCATTTTTTCAATTCAAATACAATATCGGCTGAATACCAACACATTTTCAGCTAGCTTAGCTAAGCCGGCAATATATTTCAAGCTTTTCCATTTAAAAACAAGTGCTAGTTTATTAATTCACTCACATTTCTACAAACCCCTTCAGGGAGGACACATAAGATGTTCTTTTACTGGGGAAAACATGTGACTTGTAATCCCCACTCCTCCTCAAACACCTTTCCACACCAAATGGCCTAGAGAAGAATAGCTTTGTAAATACTGCAGGATGTCACTGTGATCCAGCGATGGTGAGATGATAGTACAGGTGGTTCTGATTCTTGCTGAGTGGCATAATGGGATTGAACTATGACCCCAAGTACCAATGTCAGCCACACATTCATACCATCCAACTTTCCATTCATGCAACAGCAGCCACCGATGATCTGTTCAGTTATTTGTGGAGAACCAGTCATGGTATTCATCGAGTCAGGCCAACAAAGTTTGGCAAAACTGCAAGAGAAGTCTGAAGTGATTACACTGTAGAACTAACTGCCAAAAGACTGACATTTAGTGTGACATTCCAACACCACTAGTTGATCTGTACAATGTTCTGAATACATTCTGATGTGAAGGGGGCACATTCTGTGAAAAGTGTGAACCAAAAAGACCCTGTTACTGTCTGAAGAGAGTAGATAAAGTTTCACTGCTTTGCTTTAGTTTGATAGCCAAAAAACACAAGGTAAAGTTTAGTTCAGTTTTACAAAAGCCTTAACATATTTATACTGAAAACAGGACCATGGCATGATTGAAATAACACCTGCAATACATTTCTACATGCAAAATTTATCTTGAAGCTGTACAGGCCCCAACATTGGCTTTTATCCCCCATTGAAAGCGAACTCAAACTCCTGTGGTTTAAAGGGACTTGTGAGCTGGTGAGCCAAACAAAGATAAAAAGATAATGTTTTCACTTGCCCAGGTTATTGTTGGGAGCTGAAATTAAAGGATTTTTAGGCACTCAGGCAGATGTTAAAAGCGGCACACTAACTGGACAATCACCTGCATGAGGCTGTTATGCTCACTTCTGAAACAAGGAACCCTTACGGGATTTCCTCAATCCCAGTTTGTCATTAGATCACACTAACTCCTAGGAAGATTGGAATCAACATGAATTTGATCAACTTTAATTTGCTAATCACGACATAGTAACCCTTTGAAACGCTTTTGTAAAATACAGTAGGGTTGTTAACAGTGTCCAACATCTCCAATAGTCACTGTGGCAGGTTAAACCCCTACTGTAACCGTAGTTACTGGCGCACTGGAACACCGGAGAGAGCAGAACTCTGGGAGGGAGATGAGAAACTGGAAATCCTGAGAGGCCAGTGTGCTCATTTCGAGAGCAATGGGAACCACATGTTCTTGGGGGAGAGACCTTTAAGAAGTGGTACTTACATGCAATCATGTATATGGCTCAAAGCCAAATCGGGGAGGTGGTGGAAATCCCTGATGCACATGAACTGTATGGGTAAGTACTGTACCAACACAGCCTAGCAACCTGACTAATCAATTAGCAGCAATTTAGGTCTGCTAATCTTAATGGGGCCCAGGCTTTGGGGATGGATTGGTGACAAGGGTGTAATGGGTACTGTGGCAGCTTTGCTTCCATATCACAAAGTCATCTGGCAACCTCTACTTCCACTCCAGTATCTGCAGCCAGGCTGAAAATTAAGCGTGTAATAGCTTGTCTTGCACAATAAGACTCTGTGTGATAAGAGTGGATAGCAGTACCCTACCCTGGATACAGCCATCAGCCAAGCTTGGATAGGTTTTTAGGCCTTGCTGCATGAACGCATGCCAACCATGACTACATTATAGGAAAATAAGTAAGATTGGTTCAAATCTATCAACGGCGAAATTGTTAAAAGCCTGAGGAATAACATTGGTAGACTGCAACAATATTGGTGCACAAAAACAAGGGAATGTTTTGTGACTGATGTGAGAGAGGGGTTGTTGCACAGGTCACATTTTAACAGATCCACACACCTGTTGGTAGGTCATGAATACAAAGCAAAACTATCTTTACATCCTGCATTTAAACTTCCCCGGAAACAGCACAGCAAAATGAACAGATACTAACTATTGCCAGGCTTAAAATGCAGATGTTTCTAGGCTTACATGAATGTGATCCGGTGTATATGGACATACATCGTTACCTTCAAAAGACGACTAACTTCTGGGAGAAGTGACTTCATGAGTTCCATTTGTGTCTTTGGCAGTTTTTGCAGATCCAACAGCAGGTGCTTTAATGAACGTCTGCACACTGCTCAGTCATAGCTAAAGCCTGCCATCTAGGGGAGATTTTCCAAAACTGAAAGAGGCAAGTATCTTGCAAAGTAATGGGAATCAATGAGAACAAGGATCTTTATTCAAGATCACGATTAAATTATTTAATCCCAACATTTGGATTACGTGGCCACAGGAACGTGCCCTACCATGACACACGGCTCGGCTCTGGTAAAGTTTAGTTGATTTTGAGCAGCTACACTTCAGCACGGCAGGTTGCTTAGCTACAGACGATGTGAGTCTTATTCATAGTAGTCCCTCCCATGACCGGAGAGTAAGTGTCAGTCACATTCCGGTACTGAGAAGAGCAGTGCGACCGCAGGTCGTTTAAATGATACTTTTGATTGCTTACATATACTTCATGGTAAGTAATTTACTTTTTTTCGCTGTCAATCTCAGTTCTCGTTTATGTCACTGCTTTTCCGCGAACAATATTGTTAGGCTAGTAAAACATAGTCCTACTGTACTGTAGGCTACATCAATAGTTTTGTAGACCCTAGTTACTTTTATCACACCAATATAAGAGACGCCACATCCTATAGTCAGATCAGTGTTTTTTGTTGGGGTTTTTTCCACAGGTGTGAATGTTTTCAGATGTTTGAAAGTAACGGATCCGATAGCTAGCACTAGGCACTAGCACTATTTATTTTTAGGAAGTTAAAGCCACTTCCTGTGATGAGGAAGTATGGTTGTTGCTACACGTGTACCTTTAACTTAACTTTTGAATGTGTTTTTATTTTCCAAACACTGTTCTGACACAGCTTACCCTTCAAACACTACATTTGGGCTTTGTAAGCAAGAAGGAAATTAATATTTCTTCTTGGCAGCTCGACAGGCTAGACCTGAAATACCTCTAGTTAGACTTTGAACATTACACGATACATTATGATGTATGTATTCCAATGCTCCTTTCATCAGACAGTTCATGTAGCCTTGGCCCTGTTATGAAGAGATGGTAGCTGGGTGAGGTGCTCCACTAACCATCAGACTATGAGATACAGCACACCTTTTCTTAAGTTCTGATTTAGAAGCACAGAATGCCTTGCCATAGACTAGCACGCTCTAAACTGGTTTGTTGAGTTTTTAAGTCAGGGTAGGGTCAGTCTGAGAAAATAAACACTGGGCTTTTCAAACTGAGATAAAAAAAAAATCTAGTTTCTGAACTAGGTTGAATGTTTAAAAAGTTGTTTGATGCATTATGGCCTTTGTTTTGTGTGGTCTAGACTGCTGTACATCCTAAATAGTCTTGCCTTAACAGATAAGATGCAGTATTCAAAACAGTAGGCCTACACGCCATGGCCTATTTCCCTAAACTGGCCATTTAAATGACCCAGGGATGCTGACAAGTTTGAGTTTGTAGTATCTCCCTCTAGCCTACACCGTTTTCCTAGAAGCCAGGAGACTAGCTGGTGTACCCACTGTGCTACTCTTTAGGCTGGCACTGCTAAGAAGCACTGGCTTACCCCTGCCAATTCACTTGGTGGTTGTGTTGGGATGGTAGTCACTGTGTCAAGTATTGCTATGTTAAGCTATGTGTCACTCACATAAACTTTATCTTGACCTCATTTTCTGCTCTTTAAAAAGGGGGAGGGGGGGGGCGCTTTTGCTTTGGTTTGTGGTTGTTTCACTTTTTTCACATGTGGCTGTTTGAGTGCTTTTGCATTCGTGCATATGGTAGCGTGAGTGTTTGTTCGTGTGGGTGAATTCTGTCTGCTGTCTTCCTGCGGTGACTCAGTCTGGGGGCTAGGCTAGTCGATTGAGGGGACAGACGCTGAAGGCAGTCTTCCACACTAGTGCACTCTGTAGTTTTTACTTTTTAACTTCGGTTTTAGCCTATTTAACCCACCATGACTTCAGTGTTTCGCAAAATACAGACTTCAACCACCCAAACAGATAGGTAGATTAACTTAAAAACAGTGGACAAAGACTTGATTGGCATCGTGAAGTCTCCTTCCTGATCACCTAATTCAAAAGAAGACTCAACTCAAATGCCTAACCCTAATGTAGGCATAACTTAGGCCTAGTCCAATTAAAGTGGCAATTGAACATTGACCATCTGTTGTTGACTGTGTTTGCTATAGGGGAGTTTCTATCTGTAGACCAGACGACCACATGCAGTCTAATCCAGGCTGTTCTGTGACACTCCCTGCACTTTCTCAACAATGGATCCTTCTTTGTTCGCCTTCCCTTGTTCTTCTTGGTGCCTTTTAGAGTTTCCGTGTCTTTCAATACCATTCTGCATTTAAGATTGTCCAATTATGCGTGAAACCATGGAGAAAGAAAAAAACCGTGAACTCTGTTATTAGTACGATTTCAAGATAAAAAAGGACTTCATCAACTAACAACAAGACACATGCTGCATGTATGAAGGTTATACATTCACCTGTTACCTATCGGCCTTCCTGTTTCTTCTCCTAGACATTATCCACTAATTAAAGAGAGGCGGTTGCTAAGAGATGACGAGCAATGACATCGCTGAGAGCCTGTGATGTGCCGGAGGCTGGAGTCGAGTGAGAGAGTCCTTGGTCTGGGTCCCCTCTGTGTGCTCGTCCCCAGCCCACTCACACACGTAAAGAGGAGGAGGAGGAGACTGGGGCATCCAGACAGACACACAGACACACTAACGAGCAGCGCAGCAGACCTGGAGGCACAGACAGAGAGAGGGACAGAGAGAGAGACAGACATACAGAGACAGGCATACAGAGACAGGCAGGCAGACAGGCACTGACACGCAGACAGACGGACAGACAGACGGACAGGCAGGCAGACAGACGGAAGGACAGACAGACAGTCTGAAAAACGAGCAGGCCGCACACTCACCCCAATGGCAGCTTCCACCAGTATCTATACTGCGTCGTTAACCCCAGGATCCAGGAGTGTTAGACCCAGGGAGGACCCCCCTGAGGGGGCCAATAGAGGGTCTCTCTGGGGGGACTCAGGTGATGGAGGTGGGGGAAATGAGGGCAGCACCATCCAGGAGAAGACTCATGACTTCTTCCAGATCTGTGACATTGAGGACAAGGGCTTCATCACGCGCAGAGACATGCAGGTAAGAATATATTCATCTATTAAGTTTGGAGAGTTTTGCTACAGAAACAGATGCAACATACTGCAGGGAACAAAGGTCAATGTTCTGAAAAGAATTGTTGATTGGTCACTGATTTTCCATCTCATAAAGTTCAGCATTGGCTTTTTATAGAACATATGAATTATGCACGTGCCTCTCCTCAGCTTACAGACAATGAGGACAGTCAGTATCTGGGTTCAGTGTCCTAATATCAGCCATAACCCGTAGGCCTCTCTCGTAAGACTAAAGGGCAACCACCTGGTCCTTTCACATGATTTCCTGGGACTGGGACTGCGTGTGCTCTTCAGAGAGGTGCTCATAGGGCCGCAGCTCCACCTATCCTGGAGGAGAGAGCGTGAAAGAGGGGTGTGGAGAGGATCCGAGGGAGCAGAGGAGTACCTAAACAGGAGCAGAAAGACCGGCGGAGGCTTTGTTCCGCACCTTCTCCAGCAGCATTATTGTGCAGATTTTTCACGTCTCCGTCAGAAGGCCATCTGTTGTGGATGCTCTTTGATGAGGCCCTCATGGGCCCACGCACTTAGGAGGGCTGCTCAATAGGAACACCTCTTTGATCCATCCCATGGTTATGGAAATGATTTGGAGATTAGGGATGCGGCTCGCTGGATATCAAGTGTTTTTTTATAGGCGGTAAAAGTATTGAAATAATAAGCGTAGCTTTGCTCAGTATCATGCTTAGAGAGGGTCTCTGGTATGGTAGTCCGGGGACATGTGTTGGCTAGATAATGTTGCAGACTTTTTTTTCAAGCACATGCCAATATGTAATAATCTGTCATTATTACAGTATCACATTATCGAATGGCTATTTCTTGGTAGTCGTCGGGTAGAATTGCTATGGGTGAGACAGTTGGTATTTTAGTGCTCAGGAACTGTGAATGTCCTTTTGTTATTTTAGCCACACAAGCATCGCCAAAAATGCTTAACTGATAGATATGTGTTTCTGCTGATGCCAACTTGTCAACAGTTTCACACCATGACCACACCATGAACCAAGCTACTGCTGACCCAAGGCCTGTGCTCCACGCTGATAACAGCTTTAACAAGCACTGACACACTGGCTCTCTCTTGTTTACCCATCTTGTGGTATCAGAACACCAAAGTACTTTATGAGTGTCTGGAACGGCTACAGAGCTACAGTAAACTAAACACACACCACACACATTTCATACTCTTTGTTGCAAAGCCCTGTTAAGATACTGCACAAAGCATATAAGTAAACTGGGTTCTAAGTATGAATTGAAACAGTACGTTTGATGTGGATTCTGCTTGTGTCGGATGTTGAAGAGATGGAATGGGGAACATTCTAGTTTTTGACATCATTGTAATATAGCTAACTGTATTGCTACACTGTCAGTCGGGCTGCAGCATTGTGTATTCCAAGGGTTTTTCACATTAGACCTATACTAAACGTCTTTCGGCCGGTATGCTCATGTCACTGCCCCCTGTGTTCCTCTCTGTTCAGAGGCTCCATGGAGAGCTGCCACTGAGCGCAGACGAGCTGGAGAATGTGTTCGACACTCTGGACTTGGACGGCAATGGATACCTTACTCTGGACGAGTTCTCCTCTGGATTCAGTAGGTTCTAAACTACTAGAGTTCTCTGAATCCAGCTAGCATTTACCTCAACATCTCAAAAATGTTTACCGGAACCTGTCTTGAGTCTTCCTGTTTTTTTTTTCCTCCAGGTGAGTTTATATTTGGACAGAGACTGTCAGTAGGGGACCGGACGGGGGAGGCCAGCCCCTGTGAGACAGCGGCGGAGACCCTGTACCAGAGCCAGTGGGAGGAGCAGCTGGCTGGGAGTGAGGATGATGAGGAGAAGCACTTCTGCATGCTGATGGACAGCCTGGGAGCCAGCAATGTCTTTGAGGAGTGGGTGAAAAACTGTTCATTGACATATTAATATATTGTAGAGTACTGTACTGTACTGTACTGGAATGGACTTCCTTTGTCTTGCCACGGCGAGGAAACCAGTGACTCAGCCCCCATAATGACAGTATCAGCTGTTAGGCCAATCAAACACACCTATATCCTTGTCCATATCTGGATATCTGTAATTGCCCTAGGTGTGTGGGAACCTGGGCTGTTTACTTATAATCTGTTGTCCCTCCTTCAGCTAAGTCCCCAAAACCTACTCTACCGTTGTTGTCTTAGTGTGGAGCTGTGTGGAAGTCAGCTGAAACCACCAACTAAAAGTTGATGACAGTGTTCAATTCTGTGTCTCGAGTGCCGGCTGCTTTGTGGTCAAAAAGAAAGAGCTCAGCGTCCTAGCTGTGAAGGGTGCACGGGGGATAGCATGAAGCAAAGATGATTCGAAAGAAACCTGCATCTATGTTGTTGAAGCTGCATTTTCATGTTGTGTCACGGTTCAGCTGACAATGTGTCTGTGGAGCTCTGTCAGGCCTGCTGTCTCTGGTCTGGCCTTCTTAACTCTAGGCTTAGCAGAGCCAAAGCTGGGCCTGTTCCAATGCTTGATTAGACTCACCTTTAGCAAACACGAGTGCTCACTAAAGGTCAACAGTGGTGTAGACAAACGTCAGACTAAGAAGCACATCCTATTGACTCTCTGACAAGCCCAGTCCACAAATGGAAAGGAATGCAGACAGTTTAGATCAAATCACTTTGTGCATCAACCTTTTGGGCTTAATACAGCTATACATTATTCACCTGTCAAAGGTTTTCTCCACATGAAGTGCATCGTGACTCCTGTCTAATGTTAGGTTCAGAGATTCAGGCACCTGTGCAGTGACGTAAACACTTTGGCAGTGGTTGCCAGCCAGTGCATCAGTATTTTAATAACAGGAAATCATATTATGAATGGCAAGAACATCTTGACCACATGTGGATTTAGCTTTAGGATTTAGGAACCTAAGAACAAGCACAGTGATTGTGGCTCTTGAATGTGAATGTAGTCCTTTCTGGCTTTATACATTACTTTAGTTGTTTCTAATAAACCTGTCCTTGACATTTTATGTACCAAATGAAAAGGGAGGAAGTATTTTTTTCATATTTAGACATTTGCCTTGGCCATGCTGATATCAAACTGAGCTCTCCCCTCGTATCTCCTCCTGTCTCATATTGTCCTCTCCTTCTCTTGCCTCCTCAGACCTGGTGAGGTGCGTAGCCTGTGGGCTCAGCTGAGGAGAGATGAGCCGCATCTCCTCTCCAACTTTGAAGAATTCCTGGCCCGGGTCACCTTCCAGATCAAGGAGGTCAACCAGGAGAAGAGGGAGATGGAAACCGCCCTCAAGAGGTAGCACTCTGAGCACACTGGAATGAAAGTTCAATTGTTCATGCAAACTTGGGCCTCTGTTATTTCACCATAACATTACTGTCAATAGAATTTCATTTCAGTCATATCTTTTTCCACACTTGATTTTCCTCTCGATAAGACCAGAGTTCCATACATTGAGAACTAGTGTTGTAGTGGAAACAGTGTTGACGTTTTACAGTGTAGGCCCAGTGCACATTTTTATGGACACTTTTACCCAAACCTCCCAGCTCCACTTTTGTTTTCTTTCAAATGAACAAAAATGTTCATGCTTTATTTTTTGACGGGAATTTCTGTAGACAAATAAAATCACCTATCCTGATTGGAATGTTTTTTAATCTAGAAATCCCAAAATACGGGGATACGATTATAATACGATTAACTCAATTTAGCTGCTCTAGCATTGGTCTGTGGGTCTGGTGAGGTAAAACAATCTATCAGGCCTCAATAAAGTACAGCTAAGGTCCGACGTGTCTGATGAAGCGTAGTGTTGAGGATCAGCAGGCTCTGCTCATACTCTACATATGCTTAGCTGCAGCAAAACGTTAACATGCATACCTGCCGAAGAGCAGGCTGACCGCGCTACGCTGATCTTCCGTCTGAAACAGGAAAGCAGCCACGCACGATGACGAGATCCAGCGGCTCTATGAGGAGATGGAGCAGCAGATCAAGGCTGAAAAGGAGCGGATCCTGATGCAGGTACCGTCTGCCGGAAGGAGGCCCGGCCTGGGCTTGTCCTCAGCCCGTCTTCCTGAGCTGAGCCGGACTGAACGCTCCTTCTCCCTCTCCCCCTCTCTCTCTCTCTCCCCCTCTCTCTCTCTCTCTCTCTCTCTCTCTCTCTCTCTCTCTCTCTCTCTCTCTCTCTCTCTCTCTCTCTCTCTCTCTCTCTCTCTCTCTCTCTCTCTCTCTCTCTCTCTCTCTCTCTCTCTCTCTCTCTCTCTCTCTCTCTCTCTCTGTCTCTGTCTCTGTCTCTGTCTCTCTCTCTCTGTCTCTGTCTCTGTCTCTCTGTCTCTCTCTCTCTCTCTCTCTCTCCGTGTGCTGTAGGACTCTGAGAGGTTCCTGACTCACAGTCAGGACCTGGAAGACCAGCTGACCAGTAAGGAACGGGAGCTGGAGCAGCTCTTCCAGAAAGAGAGGAGGGTGAGAGAGAGTGAAAGAGAGACATAGGGTTAGAGGGTATTATAGAAAGAGTGAAACCACCAGGCACCAGGCCCTGCCAAAGCCCAACCCTGTGTCCTAACTTCCAAGTGAAAAGAATCAAAAACGGCAATAGCTTTGCTCCCACATATCCATCTTTCAGATCTAAGCAAGTGTTCAAGGAGTCAGGAGATAAGGAGGGTGGTTTGGCTGACGGTAACAATGCTGAGCCCGTACTGACATTGCTTCTTTTTACGACACAGTTATCGCCCACAGCTGCTTACATCACAGTCATGAGTAGCACCGAAGTGCTGTCTAAACGCTGATTGATTCCAGATTTCAATCAGCTCTAACAGCACAATGCAGAGTGTGCCTTAATATCAACAAACGAATGTTAATTGTCACTGTAACACCTCAATCTGGCAAAACTGCTCTCAGACTTTGAAAACAAATTACTGAAGGTAAGTCTGTGTCTACTGCTCCTGCTGTGCTCTCGTTTCAAAACTATTGATTGCATTCACACACTGTACACTTAAGCAGACATACACATGTACTCACTCTCACACACACACACACACACACACAGGTTCATTTTTCCATCCTAGTGAGGACCGACAATTCATTCCCATTCAAAATTGTGTTGGGAGTGGGGATAAATCCTAAGCTTTCTGGTCGAAATGAACATTTCCAGGTAAATCTTTCTCCCATTTGACTCGAACCCATCTTCATTGGCCATGCCTTGACTGGCCCCATGACCATACCACGACCTCGTCTTGACGTTCTCCTGGTCCTTGTCTCAGCTGGAGCACCAGTGCCGGGATCTGCACAGCGAGCAGCACGTGACCAGGGTGGAGAACGTGATGTTGAAGCAGACCAACGAGGATCTTGCCAGGGACCTGGAGCACACCAGCCAGGCGCTGCAGGTGGCCCAACAGCAGTTGGACCTACTGCAGGAGCAGGCCTCTCATCTGCATGACGACAGGGAGATGTACGCTTCTGAACCACTTCATGGCACCACCAGAAACCAAGGCTTTTATTACACTACACAGTATATCCACCAATAAATAAAAAAACTACTGGTAAAGTACTGCTAAACTAGTGTCAAAAATCAAAGATGTTTATTCTATGAATGTATAATGTTGTCCACCTCAGGGAGATGTACCGAGTGACTGAGGGACTGCAGAGAGAGAGATCCAGCCTGCTGAAACAGCTGGAACTCCTGAGGTAAGTACGGTTTACCACTGCTCCAGGTTAGTCAAGTACTGGATGCAAAAAGCCCATGTAAGTCATTGGGACTCTGAGTCGGACTGAGCACCATTGACTGCACTGCACTTGGACTCCCGGCAAGCTGCAGCGATTCTCCATAATATGCATGACGTCATTTCGAGTGGCTCGTGTGTTTCAAAGAAGATGGTTCTGTTCTGTGTTTGTCAAGGACGTTGTCATCTAGAGCAGAGCGTGGCTGCAAACAATACACGTATTCAGAACAAGTACACACTTCTGCGGTTGATATACTGTTGCTGTAACTGAGAGTTAAATGCACACAACTCTCCGTCGAAAAAAAAGCAGTTGTTTATCCAAGGTCCAAGATTTAGCTTTTAATATATCATTTTATTTGTGTTTTTGTATTCAGAGAGATGAACAAGCATTTACGAGATGAACGAGACACGTTCCAACAGGTAAAATACTTGTGCACTGCACAAAGAAACGTTAACACTTAATGTAAACACTTTCCAACATAGTGAATTTCAATTGAACTTCGAAACCGTACTGTCACAACGTAGAAGTTGCTATGTGACTGCAATGTTGTTCCTATAGGTATTGGTATTCTTTTACATGGTAGTTAATGTGACCCTAATGCAAAGTGTTACCGTTTTTCTTTTTCAATTTGTGATATTCATGAGATCCTTGAGCCCCTGAATCTGGAGTCGGAAAGCATTCTCAGAAATCCTGAAAGTGCAACTTACTGAACCTGACTGGTCATTAATTGTGTTGGTCTTTTTTCCTCCAAGCCCATGAACTCAATTAAAAAGCCAGGATGGAAGCAGAGGTCTGGATCCAGTACTGTGAAACACACTGACAATGAGGCATTCAGAAGGTACACCGGCTAATGAAATGAGTCTGGTCTAGCGCAGCCGAGGAAAGATCTAACCAACCTGCAGTCTATTCTTAAATACTGCTTTAAAAGCATCCTTTTAGCAGAGCAGTTTTTAATGTAAAATGATGGAACTTCTTAGAAATGACATGCTTTCAAGTCCAGTTTACACAGAGTGGAGCGGCCCGACCAATCAGATCTCTCCATCAGTTGTTACTTTGTTACTTAATGTCAGATGTTGCTGCTAAAGAAGATGTAGCTAATACCCCCCCCCCCTCCCCTTCCCCCATCCCAAAGTGAATATGAAGGGGAGGTGGCCTTGCACAAGAAGAAGAGCATGGCGGGGGTGAATGGCTGCAGCCTGGAGGAGGAGGTGTGCGGGGGCCGAGGGGGCCCCCAGCCCCCCCAGCGAGGTCATCTCCAGAGGATCATCTCCATCGAGGAGGACCACCTCCCCTATCTCCTGCAGGAGGACTACCACGCCGAGCTCCGAGATTGGAGGGAGGAGGAGGAGGAGGGGGTGGAGGCGGAGGAGGAGGAGGAGGAGGAGGAGGGGGAGGAGACAGATCTGGAGATGACCATTGTTGGCTCCGCCTCCCAGGACGAGCAGCAGTGGCATGGGAAGGAGGGGGGCAGCGGAGAGAGGGCGGCGCCCACTTCCCCCCGAGGTCAGCCCGTTGGCAAGGAGACGGTTCCGAATGTAAGCATGCACCATCGGATTCATTACACACAGACACGTTGACATGCTCAGGGCCATTCAGTACACACAGGAAGACTTGCACACATGTGAGTCACACACTCACACATGCAGGCACCGGGTGTATGAAGTCGGGGCCACAGGGAGCTGATGATCTGGCCATGTGTCTGGCAGCCCAGGTAGACGGTGCTTTACAGGACAAAGAGTTCATTTGGCCATGCTGTTTTGCCACTTGGCCAGGGCAGAGATAGGAACCGTCAGTCCCAGCTGTTGACTTTCTCACTCGGAGAGGGAGAGTTAAGTGTGCTTGTGACCTTGCGACTGCCCTCACTGAGAACTGGAGGCTTATCTCCCCAAGGGCTTAAGGATTGGTTTTATTTCTCTCAGTGACTTAGCAGACCCTGGTTCTAAGATTATGTTGATCTACTTCAAATTAAGAAATTGTGGGGTTTCTTGGCCCGGCTTTTATTGCTCCGATTGTGTCTCATGATCGCTGCCACTGTCTCTCTCTGTTTCTCTCTAACCCCCCCGCCCCCCTCCCCCTTCTCTCTCCAGGAGGAGGGTGCGTGCCTGCCCCCTGACCGGCTCTTTAAGGTGGTCCTGGTGGGCAACTCGAGCGTGGGGAAGACCTCCCTCCTCAGACGCTTTTGTGATGACTTATTCTACGCAGGCACCGCTGCCACCGTGGGTCAGTACACACACTCACACACACACTTGCACATATCCAACCACAAGCAGGCAGACACGCAAACAATACCAGGCACAGCCCTGTGGCCCTCCTCCTAACCTCTCCCAGCTAAGCTTCACACTCGGCCCTTTGAAAAGTGCTGTTCAGCAGTGTGAAAAGCTGATCACAGCTGATCTTAGGCATGGGCGGCAGCTAGCCGCGACGGCTACACATTCTTGGACTGCATGGGTGGCATTGATACACAACACACACCCGGCTTGGCTCCCATGAGGCCCACACATCACAGCTCCAAGGGCTTTTGTGCTTACGAGTAGTGGGCCTGTGTTGGCCAGGTAGCACCGTTTTCTATGGTACTTGTGACATATATTATAATGCCTGGTACTTCAATGCGTAATGCAAGTTGGACAATATTATGGAATAAATTACAATAGATAGATGTTTATAGATAGATGAGGCTTGCTCAAGATGCAACAGTTTGTCATGGAGTCCTAGGATAAGCGTGTGCTGTTCAGGGTGTGTATGGGGTCCTAGGATAAGCGTGTGCTGTTCAGGGTGTGTATGGGGTCCTAGGATAAGCGTGTGCTGTTCAGGGTGTGTATGGGGTCCTAGGATAAGCGTGTGCTGTTCAGGGTGTGTATGGGGTCCTAGGATAAGCTGGTGGTGTTCAGGGTGTGTATGGGGTCCTAGGATAAGCGTGTGCTGTTCTGGGTGTGTATTGTAGAATATGTCACTGTAACTGTGTGTAAAATGTAATGTAAACATACATTTAGCTGATTGTTTTCACTCCTTCCAGGGATAGACTACAGTGTAAAGACCATTACCGTAGACAGCAGCCAGGTGGCGCTACAGATGTGGGACACAGCAGGACAGGAGAGGTGAGGACTAACTAGAGGAGAAAGTGGAGTGACAAATCGGTCACATAACCCTAACCCTAACCCTTTACCTAACTGACTCCTCTGCCCCAAGCCCTCAGCCCTAGCCCACCCTGCTTGGACAGGGCACATGAGTGTGGAAACTCCAGCCACTGTAACTGAAGGGTTGAAGGGTTGGGACCTATTTTGATGCTAGCGAACAGGAAAGAAATGGGTTTGAAAGTATCGTGTTACTATTAAGTAAGATGAGACTTAGCTATGTCGTGCATGTGTGTAAACAAAATTTACCATCTGTTTGTTTCCTCTTCCTTCTACCTCTCCCTTCCATTCTTCTCCTCCTCCTCCTCCCCCTCCTCTGCAGGTATCGCAGCATTACTAAGCAGTTCTTCCGGAAGGCAGATGGAGTGGTTGTTATGTATGACATCACATCTGAGCAAAGCTTCACAGCTGTCCGGCAGTGGCTGACCAGTGTACAGGTGATACACCAGGCATACAACATTTGAATATTCGTTGAGTTTGGGAAGAGAACTCAAAGCATCAACTAGGATATAGCTCAACTCCTCTCTGCCTGTCTCTCCTTCTTCCTCTCCCTTGGTTCTCCCTGTTTTGTTTTCCCTCCCCCCCGACCCCTCTCTCCTGTCCTCTCAGGAAGGAGCTGGCGAGGACATTCCCATCATGCTGCTGGGCAACAAGACAGACAAAGAGAGTGAAAGAGAGGTCCAGGGCGGAGTAGGAAAGAAACTAGCCAAGGTCTGTGTGTGTGTGCTGTGGAGAATAGGCTTCAATGATAGCTGATCACATATGATGTGTGCCGTACCAGTATTATGATGTCGTGTTGACTTTGTGCTTCTTGCTTTTTCTTCTCTGGTGATAATGGTGCGGGTGCTGTGTGATTGATTGACAGGACCACCATCTGATTTTCTACGAGTGCAGCGCCTGCTCTGGACACAATGTAGTAGACTCCATGGTGCATTTGGCCAGGTGAGATCCTGTCCTGCTCTGGACCAGCAAACAGCCTCACCGTCGTTTCAGACCCGATGACATACAGTAATACTCTGTAAATATACCTGACCCATCCTGTGTCTCTCTCCTGGGGCAGGGTCCTGAAGGAGCAGGAGGACAGACAGAAAGAGAAGACGGTCATCCTGGTGAACAGCCCCTCCCAAAAGAAAAGGTCCTGTTGCTAACCAGGGTTGGACTCAGACAATCAAGATGAAGGAACTGGTTCAGGCTCAACCAATCAGGAGGAAGGACCAGGGTTTTAGTTTAGTTCCATATTCCATTTTTTTTTTAATTAATTACAAAATGACAACTTGAAAGAAAATATTGATAGAAAATAGTTTTGGGTTTTGGAATTGAATTTGAAGGCTGAATGGAATTGATGCAAACCTGAGCTCATGTATGGACTGCCAGCCCCATTGCAGTGTGCCCACGTGTATCTCTAGATCTGTTATCCACACCATACTGTACCTCTCATCCATAACCCACCCACCTACTCCCTCTCAGTCCACCTGCAGTTATTATGGCACCTGTTGTGTCTACTTACACAACCATTTTAGAGACTGTCTCACTGTCTCATTCTAGACATGGACCAGCCCACCTAAGTCTCACTGCCAGAGGGGCTTGAATCACTTACAAATGTGATATTGCACTATTACAAAAAAGTAGAAGTATTTATTTTATGAAAACAAAATACAACTGTATTTTTATGAATATGTATTTTGGTTTGTGTGGGTACCATATCAATGTACTGGATTGTACGTGAATCACTTGGAAAGAGTTTTTAAGGTTACCATAGTTACCACACTGGCACAGTACTTGCCAACACATCAGATACCAACACCAGCACAGCATGCTAAAGGAATTCTGTATAACATACCAGCGCACTAGCAAGTTTAACTGTTGCATAATTTAAAATGTGTTGACAACAAGATGTGTAACTGTGTAAAGAATATGTTTATTATATATTTCTTATATTTTTGACGTTTATTACTTTTCATATTACATCTGCCACGTGTTTTGCATGTTGATGTTTTGGATTGGTCAGAATGCTGTTTTCATTGTATTAATCCAGTTATCTAGTCAAACATTTCAATATGCTTCTTTTTTGTTCACTTTAGAATGTGTTTTGTAAAAGATTTGTTTTGTTAAAAATGTGTTGTTCAGAGTATATAAAGCACACTAAGAAATCCCTTTTTATACACACATTTTGCTTGTGTATTGTGCTTTTGATGGACTAGGGTCACCACATGTGCCACGCTAAAGCCAATGTGTTTGCACAAATATGTATATGTAAATATGAATAAATATTGAACAAATATCTGTATAATAAAGAATATTTAAAATCTGTATATAAGTATATGCTGTGAATACGTGTAATAACTAGTGATGATTCGACTAGCAGTTTGAAGTCTTGGTTCCCGAGGACACCTAGTGGCCAGATTGATTAAAGTCAGTATTTTATCAATTGACAACAGAGCATGCGGAATTAACAGGAAACCAGTAATTAGGTAATATCCGTATTACCTAAGTAACTGCTTGCCAGTTATTGACACAAAATTGTTATGCTGAATGGTAAACATCTTTCCAAACAGTAGAAAAATTAAGGTATCCAGGTTTTGTAGACTTGTAGTCCAGTAAAAGTAACTGATGGCAACTTTACGACTGATTGTTCCCAGAGACGTGCTATGGTACCAGAGGGGCTTACCTGTGTGGATCTAGTGTAGATGATAGGGTAAGTGACAAGCAGTGACCACTGGTGTAACAAAGCCACAATTAAACACTGATACATTGATGTATGTTGTTAAGAATGAATAACAGGATGTCATTGTAAAAGTCCAAATCTTTATCTTGGTATTTGGAGAAGGGACAGTTAGACCACCTGACATACTGACAATGTTCACTCACAAAGAGAGCACAAAGCTCCCTTTGGAGTGCAAACTGTGCATACATATTGTGAGTCTTCAGACACTACATTGCACACTCCCTTAAGTTACAGTATATCACTTGATTGCAAAGACAAACAAACGTTCACAAGACACATATGCAATGATTTTTCCTTGGCTTGAATAATGGCTGTACTTTACACACAAAGTCAACATGATTTTTAAACAATCAAAAGAGCAAAGGCTTAATTGATGGAAATACTAACTCATTTTTGAATGTCTATCCTAAAGTTAATACATGTACAATAACAAATGAGTGGAGATTCCAGTTAGCCGTTAAACACAGGAGCTAACATCTCTTCCACAGAGATATATGTAAATGTATTTAGAAGTGCAAAGGAACCTCCTTCATGTCTGTGGTTATATTATTTTAGAAGAACAAAGACCAATAACTCAATACAAATCAAAAACAAGATGATCTCTTACATACGGAATAACATTCATAAATACCATAGAAGAACATTCTCTGATTCAAAAGGTGTTACATTCAAAGTTGTTCTGAAAAAACAGTCAGCCTAGTAGCTAGTAGCCAGTGGAGGATTTCTGATATTGCTTGACGGGCCTTTCAGCTGTGATGCTCTTCTGACGTGAGCATCATCCTATCTGGTCTATCGTCTCATCCATTCATCTACCTCTCCCTCTCTCAATGGCTCCTCTCGCGGCGCAGTGTATTCCAGGCAGGTGCTCTCAGCCCCCTCTGTAGGTTGGCCGGGCCGCTCTCAGCACTGTCGCCCCCTGCTGGCCACCTAGCGCATCTTGTAGTCATGGGAGATGGCTGCCTCACACAACTGTCCTTTAAAGTCGAGCTCAAATGTGAAATCCAGGTCACGCTGTACAAGGGAGGAAAGGATGCAAATGTATTATTAATAATATATCACTGACGGTCTCAGAGCCAGAGAGAGAGAGAATATAAGAGTCAAAAGGGAATAGAGAGACAATTCAGTGTGACTTTCCCATCCTGTCAGTGAAAGAGAGTGTGTGTGTGTGTGTGTGTGTGTGTGAAAGAGAAAGAGAGAGAGAGAGAGAGAGAGAGAGAGAGAGAGAGAGAGAGAGAGAGAGAGAGAGAGAGAGAGAGAGAGAGAGAGAGAGAGAGAGAGAGAGAGAGAGAGAGAGAGAGAGAGAGAGAGAGAGAGAAAACAAGAGAACCAGAAAGTTTCATGCGAGCAGCCTTAGTTCCAGTGTCTGGAGAGGCAGTGAAGGGACTCACTATGTTCTTCTCGTTGGGCTTCATAGCGATGCTGCCAATGATCTCCTCCCCCCTGCGAACTGTCAAGTAGTCCTCCAAGTAGAACACTGTTTGCTTCCAGTGAGTGTACGGGGCATCAGGGGCTGGATCCACACACACACACACACACACACACACACACACACACACACACACACACACACACACACACACATACCTCAGTCGGAATTTAGATAGCACTTCATCTATTGATTGTTGCCAGAAAGGTAGTGTCTGTTATCTTTATAGGGCTGCTGTATGCCAGATAAGACATACCTTACCTCCAAGTTTGGTTTATGAGTCTGACAGCTCTGATAAGACCCACAGACTGAGTGGAACTGAACACTGCTACTTTCACCCCTACACAGTGGTTTAAGCCAGTGCCTCCACCTAGTATGCAGCACGTGGTCAACTTAAGTGTGTGCGAGTATATGTGTGTGTGAGAGGGAGACCGAATGCTAATCTCCAGCTGCACAGTGCTGATAGCTGATCCCACACGGCTAAACAAAAGGGTGCGCCCCCTGCATCCCCGCCGGTTCATTCAGCTTGGCTCCCACTCAAAGGTTTAAGCCATTCAATAGGAGATTCATCTGGATGCCCAGGGGCAGCTGGACGACCAGCTTTAAAAGAAATCTGCTGATCAAAGACCAGCCGGCCAGCAGGGCACCATACACCAGCACAGTCGTGGATATTTGGTATGCTAATGTTATAGGTGAGATGACATTTCCTGAGGAACAGTTACTGGCCTTCCTGGCCGATGATATCTGAGTATCTGAGTCTGTGTGTGTATGACTGGGTGGGTATAAATGTGTGTTTGTTTGTTTGTTTGTGTGTGTATGTGTGTGTGTGTGTGTGTGTGTGTGTGTGTGTGTGTGTGTGTGTGTGAACATAAACCTCAATAGCAGCTAATGTCCTCCAGGAAGGAGAGCATAGAGAATCAATGGAAGTTCTCAGGTCCTTAGATGTTTATCACAGGCAAGCTGGCTATCGGCCCTGGACTATGATAGATAAACAGGAATCAATTTAGAGGACAAAGGAGACTGCAAATGCTTACTTACCAACATGTCACTGTCACGTTGCCATACGGGTGACTAAGTTACGGACAGTCATTCAACTGTCATGTGTTAATTTGGATACAGGTAAAAACGTTGCCTAGTTCAGACCAGACATGTCATCTTTTTGTCTACAAAGTCACCACTAGAGGTCAGTCACTTATAAATTCCAGAAAAACACAGCTTATACTTTCTGGGGACCATGACCATAAAACACTAAGAGCACTAAGTTGTTATAATGTATTCAGATATCAGTGTGTTCTGCTGTAGTGCAGCAACCTCAGCCTTAATACATAGCTCAGTAGTGGAAAGTCTTTGTCTGGACAACAGCCTCCCGCGTTATTTTGGTAAGGCAAGAGGCTTTGAGAACTGGGATAGCAGTCTTGTAACCAGGCCAGTGGGATCACACATGCTATTTACTGCTAGTACACTTCCGATGAAGAGAATCACTACCTGGGGTCCCAGCAACACTGGGAATAAACTCCTGCCTGGATATCCAATGGGTTGAAGAGGTCTTACCAGTCTTTAAGTCCTCTGTAAAGGCAGCCTACTGTGGTATTTGACACCAGTCAGAAAGGTCACGCTGGCTTTATATAGGCCAGTCTGTGTGGATGAGGTGACTGACAAGATCCAGTTGCTGGTTTTCTCACCGGTGGAGAAGCCAGTTTTCTTGTGACACTTGGTGAACTCGATGTTGAAGTAGGTGACCAGAGCGTGGACATAGTCGTTCCTGTTGATCTGCAGACAGAAGGCGGACGTGAAGGACAGGTCCTCAGTCTTCACTGTGTAGATGTCTATTTCCTGCAGAGAAAAGCAGAGCCATAAAGAATCACTCCTACGGTAGGTGTGTTCGAAGTGAAGGCAGATTTTGAATTCTATGCTCCCCAGGAGCCAGCTCTGAACCCTGTACACATATTCATGCGAAACATACCAAACTAATTACAAAGCTGCAGTTCATACTGTACTGAGCACCTGTTTAGCACACTGTTGTGTTTTGACTTCACCTTCACATTAGAGGTAGTCCATTTTCACTTCTTACAAACTAACAGGTTGTTTAAAACAACACATTATGAGGTCTGGGACATTGTTCTGCCTGTTAACCTTACTGTATAGGGCTCTCAACATAGAAAACGGTTGATCAATGCTAACATGATTCCTGCCCTAGTGTGGGTACTGACAGGAAAAAAGTGAAAAAAAGAGTTGGGTCTTTGGAGCAGACAGCGTCCCAGACCATCTGGTCTGCGCCTCTCCACCCAGGTCCTGTTAAAGTCTGATGGAAGCTTGGGGACAGTCAAACCACGCCTATGCCTGGCCTGACTATCACCACCCCCGCTCCGCTCCACCTACCCCCTCAATCTCCATAGAACCCCATTAAATTCCTTCCACATAAACCAAGTAAAACAGGTAAACACACACAAAGCCCAGTCGGGGCCAAAACATCATTTTCCATCACCTTACAGACATAAATCACGTCATTTAAAGCCTCGCTTGCTGTGTAGTGGATGAGGCTAGCTGGGTCTCCAAAAGGAAAACATCTTTCGAAAAACACACTGTTTTGATATCAGGCCGGCAGCAGTAACAACTAAGAGCATGGTCTCCTACTGTCCGTTTCCCAGACAGTGGGTCCCTAAGCACCAACATGGCTTATTCTGCTCATCCTCCCACTGACACCCATCACACAGTCCAGACATCTCCAGTTCCTCCACTGACTCATTATAAACCCTTGACACTCAGTAATTACATTGTTGAAATTGAATGATTATTTGCCTAATAGATGTGTACGAGATACATGGAATGAATTCAGTTATCCATTCAGTCAACTTACTGTACCAAAAACATAGATTCAAATCAAGCTTTTCAAGCGACAAAAATCTAATCTCTTATTATAAAGATGGACTCTTTACATGACACTGCAACATTTACAAGATGCTACCAGATGACCGACAGTGTGCTCTCTCCAGAACACACAACTAACTGACCAACTCACAAACAGTCCCTCTCCAAACCCTCGTCCACCAATCCAGTCCAGACTCACAAATCTCAGTCTCTTCCTCTCTCTCCTCCCTGTGGCTGAGCAAAGCTTCTTCCTCTTCTGCTTACCTTGACCAGGCAGGAGTTGGTGACCACATGTTTGGAGTCCACTATGTCCACCAATGGTTCCTTCATTGCCACGTTCCGGATGCAAGTCATGTCAAAACCGTACACATTCTCCCACCCTGTTCAGACACACACACACACACACACACACACACACACAGACATGTACATGCATCAACATGTATTCAGCTCTGGTACTCACCCCCACTAACCCAAGCCTTTGTCAGAGTTGCACAGGATCTTCTGTTGAATGTCACACAGTTAAGCAGTTCAGTCCTGCTCTCTCCAGTCATCACAAAGCATCAAGATGCCCCTCCGTTAATGGGCACTTCCCTCTAGCTAAACTCATGCATTATTCATGGTTGGATAGGATAGTGTGTGGTAAGCATCTGTATTATCCTATCGCATTAAGAACGTGGTGGAGTGTGACTGGGAGGGAAGGAGGATAATGAACAGGTTGAAGCTCCATCATGCAGCCCAGACTAGTGCCTGGGTGGGACAGCCAGCCAGCCTGCCTCGAGGACCTGGACTAATGACTGGATATAGTCTCCGACAGCCCCCAGCCTCAATGCGTGCGACACTCACATTCACAGCCACCTGTCTGCATGGACAACAGACAGGGGACAATATGGGTGAAACGTTTGAGTAAGACTACTTGGAACGTGATGTTTGGAGGTGTGTGTGTGTGTGTGTGTACTGGATGTGTCTGTGTTGCAGAGAGGCTTTGTTCCAGCATGTCTTTGGGCTGCCATGGAGAAACGACACCCTCCTGCAGTGAGGTAGTCCAGGGGTGAAGAGGCTTGTTAACTTGAAACATCGATCATCGCTTTGCCGAGGGAAAGGGTAAACATATTAGCATCCCCACCGAGTGTGTGTGTGTTTGTGTAAACGTGTAGGACCGTATTGATGCTCAGCTGGTGTGTGTGTGCCTGTATGTGTATGTGTGTGTGAATATTTGTGTGTGAGGAGGAGGAGGAGGGGTTGTGGGTGCGTATGTCTGGTTCAGTCTTGCAGGCATTCCACATTCACGGTCCATTAGCAAAGCTGAAATAATTCAGCTCAAATAGACTCTGCAGGGAGGAACTGGGGAGCGAAACACAGGCACTCAAACTCACAGTGTATTTTGAAGTCCTTGTACTGCCGGTCTTCTATGGCCACCACATACAGGGCAGCACGATCTGGAAACATCAGGCCTCCAGGTGTCTGTCAGGGGAGGAGGAAGAACAGCCTGACTCAATTGTGGAGCGCAGGACAGACTGGCAGCCACTCTCAGCCCAGCGGGCTGAGAGTCAGTTTGGTTAAAACCTCAGATTCTGCATTAAAAAATCAACAAACAAAGGGAGGATCTCTCCCCACAGACAAACACACTTACATGCACCCCCCCCCCCCCAAACACACACACACCCATCCTTTGAGTACTGTACTATTCCATACCAGCCACTTGTCCCTGGCGAAGATGACCGTGTTGAGCATGGACTCGTAGAACAGGCAGTAGCCCATCCACTCAGAGATGATGATGTCCACCTTCTCGACAGGCAGCTCCACCTCCTCCACCTTGCCGTTGAAAATGGTGATGACTGCAACACACAGCAGACAATTACAGCTCTCCAGTGGCATCGTAGCACACGCTAAGGCCAGATTGTGCAAGAAAGCTGTGAAGCTAACTGTATGCTTAGGGCCTAACCTTGTAACGTACAAACCAACGCACATTTTTCATCATTTACACAATTCTTATAAATATAAATTGCCAACTGTAAAGTCTTTTAATATGGAAAACTTTAAGTCTGCAATTCACCAGAACAATATGTTCCATGGACATTGCCTGAATACACTAACATGGAATATTCACACATGAAAGCACATCAAAGAAAAAATTAAAATTAAAATCTCCAGTGTCATCCTACAATATATGCCTATAAACACTATATAAAAGTACATGTGTTTCAACACATCCCACTATTATCTATGTGTGCCTCCCTTGGGAGATCCTTCCCCCAGGGACAAGCAGAACTGTGTGGCCCACACAGGGTGGAAGTCTCTGTGAGTCTCCACCCCTTCCACCTCCCTGTCCCTGTGCTAACATAACCCAAACGGGCCTCCGGGTCTCCATGCTAATCGGCTCTGCTGGAGGAGCCCGGCAGAATGGCTGTCCAGCTGAGGGGAATTGGCAACACTCTGGGAGTTCAGCAGCTCCTCTGATACAGGAAGTCTTTCTCGGCGGGAACGCGCAGCTCCCGCCCTGACCCGAGCCTGCTCACGGTTTACCCTCACGCTCCACAGCTCAGCGTTCACTTCAGCAGTCCCTTCTGTTACCTTAACCAGACCCTCAGTACCACATGCATGCTGCTCCAGAGAAGAGGTTTCGGTTGACAGTGTTGTTATTTCGGTGTTCCAAGTTATTGCTGTAGTAAGTCTTCACTTTCCACGGGATTGCGAATGTCTCTCGGGGGAGAAGTACTGTAGGAACTACGACAATGCTTTTGTTGTCTGATGTTATTTATTCCGAAGTCCTGTGGTCTTGGTACTTCCTGACGGTCATTCAAGAAATCATTGTGAGTGTGTGAGTGTGTGTGTGTTTCTTGACTACCTACCACTGTCCAAGTGGTTAGACTTGATGATCCTCTCAGAGTATTCAGATATACTGGAGCACTCAATCTGCAGAAACAGAAGCACATCTATTCAGAACATTGGAAGCAGTGAGAACAGACACACACACACATGCACACACACACAATACAATAAACGATGCTGTAGCTCCCCAACAACAGTCCTGTTGGGTAACTGTGGATGTTCCAACCCCCCCGGGTGACAGCCCTGTGTCTATGTCAGGAGGAGTGATGTCCCTGGGTCAGGCTGCCTGTCACGCCTGTTTAGACAGGTAATGGACTCAAGAAAGGTTAGCTTGCAAACATCTCTACTCAGACAGGGCCTGGAGACACACTCGCCCCTCGCTAACACACAGTCGGTTTCCTCGCCCTGATTGGTTGATGCCTTCTCTCGGGTTCCTAACTCTCTCACACATCCATGTGAAGAGTACATCTAACAACCTCCAGCACCTCCCTCCTCTTTTCACAGTTTTTTTCTGACTGTTAGAAGGAAAACACACAGTGAGTGGCCGCACTGAAACAACACCCATCTTGGTTGTGTGCGTGTGCGCGTTTTCACTTAAGCGCATCTGCGTCAGTATGTGTGTAGGGGTGTGCAGTATGCATGTGTGTGTCTGCGCGCCGTACCATCCAGACCCCAGGACTGTTGACCTATAAGGGGGGGGGGGGGGGTCAGGAGTTTACACACACACACACACACAACCCTGCTAATGCTCTCGATTTATTGAGCTCACAGAAATAACCGAGTGAAATCGAAGACGGTTATTCTGCCAAGAGTACTCCCGTACGTCAGTAGTGGACACTGGTGTTTCTGAGAGGACTCGTGTGGAGGACGGCTGAGACGGCGATCAATGGTGAACTGTCCAGGTGGAGGGGCTATAGATTTCATCCCAACATGCCTCTGTGGAGCCTGTGGCCGGGAGCCTCCGAGTGCCTGTTTCACAACTGCTCTTTCTAATCATCCAGGGGAGGGCTGTGTGTCTGGACAGAGACAGAGACAGACAGAGCGAGACTGCAGTGTATCTCACCTGCCCTCTGGCTCTCTGCTGTGTGCTGAGCCGAGCCCCCAGTGTGTGTGTGTGTGTGTGTGTGTGTGTGTGTGTGTGTGTGTGTCTACTGTGGAGAGTAAATCCAGGATGAAGCTTCCCCCCCTGAAGCACACTGGGCCTGTCACCTTGGGCATACCTGCTCTGTCCAGCCCAGTAAAGCATGACTGGCATAGCCTCTGGTCAGAGTCAAGCGTGAGGAGACATGTTCTCCCTGACATGTCCTGAGCTTGGGCCTGAATGAGCAGCATACAGATGTCATGGCCTTCCTACTTTATGAGTTGTTCCCTAAAGCAAATGTCGGCCTAGTAACACACACACACACACACTCTGGAGGAGCAGCTTCCCAGGAAGGCTTCCCAGCCTCCTGGCATCATAAAGATGGTTTAGCCTAATCACACCCCACCCAGAGACCAGTGAACCAGGCTGACACACACACACACACCAGGCTGACATACACACACACACACACACACACACACACCAGGCTGACATACACCCACACACACACACACACACCAGGCTGACATACACACACACACACACACACACACACACACCAGGCTGACATACACACACACAGTGCCCCCCTCTTCCCACACACAGACACAACGCCAGATAACACCACACCCAGGGACCAGCGAACCAAGCTTTCTCACACACACACACACACTCACTCACTCACACACACACACGGATCCTGAGTGCCAGGAGAGTCTTACCCCGTACACGTGCTTGGCTCCTGCCTTGGCAGCGAACATGGCCAGGATGCCTGTCCCACTGCCCACGTCCAGCACCACCTTGTCTTTGAAGACGTGCTTGTTGTGGTACATGGCGTTCCTATAGGTCAGGGTCCGCACCTCGTCCTTCAGCATCTCCTGACAGGGACACATGACCGGGCTGAGGGAACGGAAACACAGGCAGCCGCCGCGTGCACTGGAACTGCACCGCCGCTAACGTGAACCCTGACTGGTCCAGTTGCGCCGCAAGGTTAACCTTATTATTATTTGAACCTGATCTCTCTGGGAGTATATTCGGAAAACATGATGCATGAAATGTCCACGCCCAGCCTTCTGAACGGGGTGCAGGTCTGAGGATGGTGACGTGAGAGGCATGAGTCTCTTCCCTGCAGTTTCAGTAATCCTGGCCTTACCTCTCACATGCACAGAGATACAGTTAAAAATGGTGAGTATTCCTTTAATTCCTTTTTAGTCATTCAGGCACATACACTGCAGCAGAAAGAATCATGTCGAGCAAACACATTTCAAATCTAAAAATGTAACAGAACAAAAATCAACCTTTGGGTCACACTCTAAACCAGCTCTCTCTACGCCCCTCTTACTCTCAGCCCCCCTCCCTCCCTCCCTCCCTCTCTCTCTCTCTCTCTCTCTCTCTCTCTCTCTCTCTCTCTCTCTCTCTCTCTCTCTCTCTCTCTCTCTCTCTCTCTCTCTCTCTCTCTCTCTCTCTCTCTCTCCTTCTCTCTCCCTCTCTTTCCCTCTCTCTCCCTCTCTTTCCCTCCCTCCCTCCTTCCATTCAGCATTATTTATACCTCCCTAAAACTTATCTCCACAAAGCTAAGGCTGCTCTGAATACAGAGTGGTTTATAGAGCTGCCATGGACTTATACATAGACATGGCCTTACCCAATATAGTAGGTACGTCAAATCACAGAGTTGTAGTAAAGTGTTATTATTCTAGTACCATAGGGAAGCCTGGAGTGGTTAGGGGTTTCTAACGCTACTGTCATTGCCCACTTTAGAGCTTTGTAATGACAACACTCTCCATTTGTCTTCCATGACACATGGTCTCTGAACACAAAGGAGCAGTCCCTACCTCGTGGATGCCAAAATGGGCGTAGGAGTCAAAGTAGTAGTCTCTGGAAGTCATGTCCTCGGGGTTGAGGGACTTGGCCATCTTCCCTCGGCCGGGACAGCTGGGCAGGCTGGCAGAGTGAGGCATGTGGGGTGGCCTAGGCACATGGTGGACGGAGGGCACGGGCCTGGGCAATGGGGTGGGCTGAGTGGACTGGGACTGGATGATGCGGATTGGCTGTGGCTGTGGCTGCTGTCGCGAAAGAGCGGGAAAACAAAAACAGGACGGACAGAGAGAGACAGAGAGAGAGAAACAAAGAAAGAGAAAGTGAACGACAAAGAATGAAAGAACAGACACAGAACAAACACCGGGTGAGGAAGGACAGGCCTTCTCCCTTTTACAAATTCTGAGGGCTGATGGCCAAAGGATAGCTCTCCCTTACCTCAGTGGGAGCTCTGAAAGAGGGACTAATATTAGCATTTACTTCACACCGAGACAACAGCTCATGTCTTGGCACCTGTTTAATTCCCTCTCTTCCTACCTCTTGCCCACAGTCTCCCATTGCCTTTCAGCTATCTGTCAGATGTTGCCCCTGTCGGGAAACCCCAGGTGAAACCACAGATTCCACATTCCTAGAGACAACAAATATGTCTGTTGACAGGGAACGGGAAGAGGGAGCTGTCTCTGACTGTCACCTGCAAGGTCTTCTGGGATGGCCCCATCAATAGGCATGTTCCAGGACTCAGAGGGAGACATCACATCCCTCACACACCATCTCCAACATAGTGCCGGGACAAACAGAGAGGTCAGGAGATTGAAAAACGAAACAGCTCAATGCATTTTGGCCTAATGGCTCTGAGTGGTATTGATTTAGCTTTAAGGAATTTTGTCAGGCACTCTTCTTTGTCTTTCTGTGCATAGCAGACACACTGGCTACACATATCTAGGCTTGTCCTTGTGTTAATGCCATGCAGTGAGACCAGGCTGGGCCAAGACCTGGATGGGCTGGGCTGGTAGCAATTAGGCAGCCTCTTCAAACACCTGTTCTATTCACACTCAGACCAAGCAGTTCTTTTCAGACACACACAATTCGAAATAAAAGTTGAAACCTTTTTTCCGAACAAGATCTGTCATGGTGAGCATTTCTGATGACAACCATTTCCAGATGGTTCAGAATCCCAAGCTGTTGCTGGAAGCCTCAGACATCATCCAGTTCACTGAAATCCTTGCCAGTAAATACTCAAAAATAGCTGCAATTCACCTAGTGGGAGAGGCACCTGAGGGCCTCTGTCCCACAGGGAGACCGAGGCACAGTAAAAGCCTGTGTGTCAAATCTTAGCACACGACATCTCTACTTTACTACAGTACAATATTTCTGCCCCCCAAATTCTGCAAGTGGATGTCACGTAACATTCCTCAGTCTTCTAAATGCAAATGAGATGAGAAACACATGATGAGCTGGTGTCGGTCAGTCAGTCAGAGAGGTGGGCCTGAGCAGGACTGCTGGGTGGGGGTGGGGGGGGGGACTGTGTCCTGTTCCTCTGGCCTCTGCAGTCAGCTTCACAGCCTACCTTGGAGGTGGGGTTTAGGAGGGCGTTAGTGAAGAGATCTGAGGATGCTGCATGCTGACTATCATGCTGTTTCATTGTTGCTGCCAGGGTGCGGTGTGTGCTGGTGTGTTTTAGCGGATGGATATTTTTACACACTTGAAGCTTAGAATGCTCTAGCAAATCTATGAAGGTCTGGGTTAGTTAAGTGGAACATTGGATATAAATGTTACAATGCTGCTAGATAAAAGGCAGTATTCAGTAATCTAAGAGAGGAGAGAAAGAGAGATCACAGTGTCCTTGCTTGCCTCAGTGTGCTGCTGGCCAATCAGATTAACCAGAGGAATACAGAGAACTGTATTATTTGTGCTGGTGTGTATGGTGTCCAACCCAGGGGCGATCTGTTGATACCGTCACACTACCGCCATTTCTAAACTTTGTCAGCTTACCTTCAACACATTCTCCACTGACTGCCAATGAGATAAATGAGTCTTCTGAAAAACTTGCACTAAAACAATTGGTATTTTCTTATCTTCGGCGCTCTGAATAAAGCAAGCATTGGGCCGAATTAACTCGTTTAACTCGTTTTAGAAGGGCTGTTCAATCTGAACAACGCGGGCCGTTGGGTGCCAGCAGTGTCCTGCCAGCAGGACCATGGACAGAGCACCTTGCAGCACCAGAGCAGAGCGCACATTAGCCTACAGCACCGGAGCTCCAAACGGAGCAACAGACTGTAGGATACCGGCGTCATTGCCAGAGCAACATAAAAACTTGACTGGCACAGACGGTGCAATGACTAGGCAATAAAAATGATCAATTGTCTAAGAAGCAGCATATTGATTTCTGTAAGAAATTCCCGTGTTGCTCTTTCTACCCAAGAAGAAAGAAATTGACAGTCAGTGGCTGGTGGTCGTGGACGATTTTACTCATTTTGGCTACTGGTAGGAAACAGTCTAATGCACACCAACTCCATGCCGGTTTGAGCTGTTATCTTTCCTTCGACTATTCTTGTTCAAAGAGCTGCCTGTTTAGTGTAGGCTATCTAAAAGCCCCCAAAGCGTCTGTGCCAAATATAAGATGTCAGAACATAGATTTTTGAACTATAACGTAATATTATTTTCAAACCTACCTCAGAGCTCTCTGACTCCGCCATCTTTCTCCTCAGAAGCATACAGCGAGAAGAGTGTTTTATTCCCATGAGAACCGGCGAGATCTGCACAACTTGATATGAAAGGCTTTAAAAAGATTTGATTCCCCTTGAAAGCAGTTATTTTGACTTGTGTACGTTCATCATAATTTGATAATCTTGTTTTAACTTAATAAATAATAAAACGTGTAAGAAAATTATCTGTCATAAGATTCCGAGATGTCCTAGGTGAATGGGCTACCCCTGTTAAAATAAAGTGTTGTGGAATCCAGTTCAAAAGTTCACTATATTCAATCTTCCTTTCTTGGAGATTAGAAAGCAACTGTTCATCACTTGACATCACTTCAGTTTAAAATAAAGATGAGCATATTCCGCAATCCATGCAATTTTGTTTGGGAAATCTGTAAAGCTCAACAGTCAGATCGACCAGTACAATCATATGGGTGCAGTTTACACATGTATGTTCTGCAACACTGTTTCTGTATATAGAATTGTATAGAGTTTTATCCAGGTCTTCATAGTACCGTAGATCTTATTCCCGCGACGTGTCAGAATCGGACTGAATATGCGGTGTATTCGTCCTTGATCAATCCGTACATGTTTCCATGTCTGCGCATGAGAGTATGACAATAACTTTAATTTAAGGCAATCATGACACTTCTTAACTCACAGTCCCCTCTCCTGATGTCCAGCTCCAATCACTGTAATTTTCCTGTTGCTGTGCTTGATTTATTTGCCATTCTTTGGGATTCCATGGCGAGCTTGAATACCACAATGGAAGTTGAACTTAAAATCACACCCCAACAATAATCGATGATGAGAGAAGTAACCCGGTTACAATGCAACAGTCAAATGATAGCATGCAGCACGGCCGGCTTGGTGCTTCACCTGCACAGCTGATCATGAGATGAATCAGATTGGACCACTCAGTGTGACAAACGGAGGTAGCCCCCCTCCCCCCCCCCTCCATCTCTCACTCTCCTTCCAAAATATAAATATAATACCAGACAGCTCCTCAGTTCTCCCATGTCCATTTACAGTAGCTTTGACTTAATTCGACCAAATATAATTTTACATTCAAATGTAACACACAATATACTGCTGTAACTCATTATCACTATCTGAATTGATGTCTGCATGTTGGTCTTTCAGCTAGCTAAGGATCCCTTGCTGATGGGTTTATTTTGGAAGAGGGGCTCCTCTGCCACCCACACCATCCATTGCATAATGCATCAGAGGGGGCAGCCACTCTACTCTCCAAGCAGCCAGCAGGCAACAAGCAGACAGACCATGTTCTCTGATGCTCCCATTGGTCCATGTCATTGCATACAAATAAATACACTCGCGCACACACACACACACACACACACACACACACACACACACACACACACACACACACTGTGTTTCATGGGTTGCAATAAGGAACATCTCAAGTGAATGTTCTTTTATCTTTACAGTAGCCTATGTGTAATTTTGGCTTGATGAATCCCATAAAACATTGCTGAACCTACGTATTTATGTTCTCAGAACATTTCCTGAGAAACTGGTGCTTGTTTGGACAAATCTGGTTCAAATGGCCCCAGTCTAAATGTTGCTTCTAAGAGGTGATTTCTTTGCTCTTTCAGCTATTTGTGTCGGATAAGGTCTCAGAGGAGAATGCATGTTCATATTCCCTTTGTTAAAGACCCCCAAATATATCTTTCTGTCAGAACACATCCACCTTTTTAATAGAAGTTTTGGTTGGATGTGGTGTGAAGACAATATAAAGTTATAACAAGTGATATCAGTGCTCTTTCAATCTCGGTTTCTCTGTTCCTCTTTCTCTCTAACAACAACATGTGAAGACAATATAAAGGGAGTCAGTTGGCTGAGCGGTGAGGGAGTCGGGCTAGTAATCCGAAGGTTGCCAGTTCGATTCCCGGTCATGCCAACTGACATTGTGTCCTTGGGCAAGGCACTTCACCCTACTTGCCTCGGGGGAATGTCCCTGTACTTACTGTAAGTCGCTCTGGATAAGAGCGTCTGCTAAATGACTAAATGTAATGTAAAATGTAACAACATATTCCTTCATCATTCCCACAGCGAGAGCTTCTCCTAAGATTGATGTGCTGGAAATGCTTCAATTACTTTCCCTTTTCCCTTCCTCAGATCCATACACCCTCTTTCTTCTGTGAACGACTTCCATTAAACCTGTCCTGCACCATCTCCTCTCTGACTGAAGACAAATGGGGCAGAATCATGACATCATCGACTGCACAGCTGCAATGATTGGCTCGTTCTGGCGGCTGCTCAGAGTATTGACAGCCTCGTTATCCTAACCTGCATCACAATGTTGATTCCACACATCACATAGTTCAAGCCCATTTTGCAAAAGTTTAAACTTCTTTAACTTTACAACACTCTCTCTTTCCATAGACAGCACAAAGACAGTGAGTACCCCTTATGTCAAAATCCTTTGTTTATGTCTATGATATCTATCAATCTGTTGACGTTATGTGCTGCTATTATCCAAGAATGCCTCAAGTATAGATGTATTGATTGAAGCTGGGATGGTTTTAAAAGAAGATATACTGCAAGTGCCTTGGATGATAAACATGTTTTTTTTACTTACAAGGAGTCAGGTGATTGAGCGGTTAGGGAATCGGGCTAGTAATCAGAAGGTTGCCGGTTCGATTCCTGGCTGTGACGAATGACGTTGTGTCCTTGGGCAAGGCACTTCACCCTACTTGCCTCAGGGGGAATGTCCCTGTACTTACTGTAAGTCGCTCTGTATAAGAGTGTCTGCTAAATGACTAAATGTAATGTAAATGTAAGGAAAAATTGTAAAATTGTATGTCTATCTAAGCTCTCTCTCATGTATGTTATTCTCTTTCTCTGCCTGTGGCTGTGTTTTTTGGGGGGGGTTTGACCCAGGGTAGATAGAATGTCTTTGTTGACTGTTTTGACAAAGACGTTTTCGAAAATACAAAAGTTGTGTGTGTTTAGATGCACACAACTTAAGCAACAGGCTTTTAGATCACAAGGTACGTTAATGACACAGAAACAGAGAACATGAAGAGAGACTGCTGCTCTGATCTACAAGCTTTCATTTTTCAGCCTGTTAGGAACACAGCAGGACATGGAGACTGAACTCAAACATACATCTCAGCATCCCAATCTTAGCCTCCACCGAGAGAAAGAGCAACCTTTTTGTTTTCCTGTTGCGCCTCATTCTGATCCTGACGTATGTACAGTAGCTTGTTTTTTCGAATGACTGGAGATCAATAGCCCAGAGCAGCTTGCTGGCAGGGTACAATTCACTAGAAGAGAAGAGAACACAAAGAAATCTTGACTGAATTGAACTTTATTGTTCCCTTGCATCTCCAGCTCTGACTGGAGGCTGGTGTCACACATGGCAAAAGCTGGTTCTTTTGTTTTTCCGCAAAAGATGCCTCGTGCATTTTCATCCCTTCTGATCTCGGTTGAAACCCAGACGGAAGCACGCTCGCACAGTGACACCTACACACGGCACACAGGCAGGAAATGCCATCTGCTGCCGTGCAAACAGTTGGTGTGAGGTCCGAGGTCCGCGATGACTTCACATCCCCGAGCTCTGCGCCTCTTCTCCTCCCGTACGCCATGTACAGAGCACGCATCCACACGTGTTCGAAAACACGGGACATCAAGCGGCGACAGACGCCCTGTCGGGGGATCTTTCCACACAGACCGCTGAGGGGCACTCAGACAGCCAACTGAATCCCACCATAACGAGCAGCGCCCTGGAAATGGGCGGCTGGATTGTTCTGGAAGTGTTCTGAGGTTCTGAAATGGTTAGAAACTCTTACCCGTCAATGGAATCGGGGAGCTCATAAGGAAAGCAGTGGGAGAAGCAAGCTTTGAAGTCGGTTCCATCTGCCCTGGAGAGCAATAGGCCTAACGAGTGTTCAATTGTATTTCCATTTACTAAAGTCTGTGGCTGCGTGTGGTTAGCCTGAATTAGTAATGCCAACATTAAGAAAAGAATGGAAAAGCTGTATTGTTCATTTGATCTCGGGAGCTTGACCGTGCTCATCATTGCCCACGAGTGCAGACAAGGGTATCTCAGAACCGGTCAACAGGAATTTCAGTGTGCTGCGTGTCGGACATAGCTGGTGTGAAATTGTAGCTTTCCACCTGTGATACGCCTCAGCGGTTTCACAATGCGGTTCCTACTGGCTCCTGGGATTGCTTGGAACATCAGCCCCATTTCACCGTCATGGCAGATCATTGCCCTCACTCCAGGGATGAACATCCCACAGCTGTGATTTTGGTTTGAAGATGGTGTGCTCCTCACTTTAAACACGTACTGTGGTATCCTTCAGCAGTTGTGTGCCTCAGATCCCCCTTTATTCTTCTTCCTCCTCTTCTCTGGCATTCCCTATGGGGTAAACAGGCATACTGAATCTGTCATCTCTATCAGAGGGGCTACTTGGCCGGATGTAATGATTTATCGCTTCTATCTGCTCAGAAATAACATGTATACAGCTCATAGTCTTGTCGTCAGTCATTTCTCCTGATTCTCAAATGTAGAGTCATCTTTAAGAAGGTGCAAGGCGAAGAGAGGAGCCAAGCCCTACCGAGATGTAGCATTTGAATATAAACCCACTTTGATTTACGGCCTACTGGATCATCCATCGTAAACACCCTCCTCCCCTTCCCACACCCCGACCCTGCCAGGGGGCGCAGGTGGTCCAAACTGACCATGAGGCAGAAGGAGAGAGGATCTGGGGACTTCATTACTCCTGCAGAATGTAGAGAGACGGCTAATCCCTGTTGTTCGTAGCTTCGGAGACACAACACATCCATTTTAGCAGCTTTCGAGCCCTTCCCAAATAACACATCAACCTCGCAGGAATGTAGTTAGCTTCAGTAAGCCCACAATACAATAGCAACACTCCCAATGCATCAATAGTTTGTCTTTTAGCCTTGCTGTGCTACGGTGAAATGATTAGTGTCCTCAAAAGGTATGGAGGCTGACTCCTAAGCTCTGATCAGATGATACAGTTGGTTTTCTTGAAATCATGTGTGCTGTGGACACGTGCCTTATTAATTATCCTATGAGTGTTTGTTTTAGCTGATAGTCTGCCAGCACTTATGACCGGCGTCAGTCCAAAAGCTGTGATCAAAGGCTCAGTGATTCACAGAAGGGATGTGTGTTTGTTGGTTGGTTGGTACACACATGCACGCCTATCTAGCACACACCATGGTCTGAAAAGAATGGTTCCATGTTGATATAAAGCCAGACTGGTGTCTATGGGAACACTAATGGAGTGGCCAATATTAATGAAGACTCCTAATCTGATTGTACTGGTCCTTGTACATGAACGTGTGTGTGTGTGTACATGTGTGTGGGCTGTCGCTGTAGAGATGGATGACCGAGTCAAATATAATTACCAGATGATCCATCTAGTGTAGTTAGTTCTCAGAATAGAACCGCCACAGCCCTGCCCCATATCCAGCTGCTACCAGGCTCATACAGTCTGGGATGAGAATGGACAGTCATTGGCCGTCACGTCAGTAAGACTGGGATGTGTCTAAATGCCAGGACGTTTTCGAGATCACATGACCAGTTGTGGATGACAGTACCTGAAATATTCCAACTTGAAACCAAATGTAAAAAGTTGAGCAGGCCAAATTTCCACGTTACCTCATTACGGTTGCAAAAAACTTGTGGGGGGGGGGGGGGGGGATGTCATTACTGCAGTCTGTTGTGCAGTACTGCAGTGAGACTATTGTCTTGAAGACAGGATGCCCCTGGCTCTCGTCTCATTACCAACTGCTGCAGAAAGGATCACCCCCAGTAGAGATCACACCAACCTTGTCACAGTCAGCCCCTCCACCGTGTGTTTGTGTTTTGACTTCAGACATCCGACGGCAGCATTCTGAACACGCGAACGTGCACGGCGATGCACTCACGCACCGTGCACCTGTCACGCCGACACTCGCGTGGGATGTCTGTCTATTTAGACAACGTCTTCTTTGGTCCCATCCTCCGAGTGATGAAGGCAGACAACTGGAGCAGCAGTCTCTTCCTAATTGAAGGGTTTCTCACAAACCTGTCATCGCACAGAAAGCATCAAAGACGGCCTCGTGTCACCTTGTCACAGCCTCTGTGATCACAAGCGTGGAGCTACCGGTTAAGTTAAAAGCTGGGAATTAGTGTGACTGCCGTGTCTCAGAGTGGGACCTGTGTGACTGTACAGTGAGCTCACTGCGACATACAAACACACAAATTGATATGCGGCTATTATGGCCTTCGCTTTCCCTAATTGCGCGCTGAGTTTGGTGTGAGTCCTTCAACAAAGACTAATGGATTCTCTGACAGGACTCTGAAATGACCATGTAGCTCAGGTTGGTCACCTCTACTTCCTATGGCAAACATCACTTCCTGTTGAGAAAAGTGGACTTGTAAATGAAGTCACTCCTCCAAGACAGCTGCTCTTTTTCTCTCTACTCGGATGCCTGCTTAATCTTGTATGAGTGTAAACTGTTGGCAGTGGTGGATGACATTGCACAGACACCGGCCTCCTAGCCCCATCTCTGCTGTGAGGGTGAGGCACTGCAGAGCCGGTGGGAGTCCAATTTCATGAACACACACGCACTCGCCTTCAAACATCCACTCTGAGCAGGCACAGGTTAGGGGTTGCCATTTGTCCAACCAGTGACCACAGAGCAGAGCAGGCCAGTCCCTGAAGATGATAGAGGAGGCTAGGAGAGGAGTGGTAGAGGAAGGTGGTAGAGGAAAGTAGGAGAGGAGTGGTAGAGGAAGGTAGGAGAGGAGTGGTAGAGGAAGGTAGGAGAGGAGTGGTAGAGGAAGGTAGGAGAGGAGTGGTAGAGGAAGGTGGTAGAGGAAGGTAGGAGAGGAGTGGTAGAGGAAGGTAGGAGAGGAGTGGTAGAGGAAGGTAGGAGAGGAGTGGTAGAGGAAGGTGGTAGAGGAAGGTAGGAGAGGAGTGGTAGAGGAAGGTGGTAGAGGAAGGTAGGAGAGGAGTGGTAGAGGAAGGTGGTAGAGGAAGGTAGGAGAGGAGTGGTAGAGGAAGGTAGGAGAGGAGTGGTAGAGGAAGGTAGCAGGGAACAAAATGACAGAATCTAAAATGGAGGACCGTAGGAGGACGGGGTGGAGAGGTACAGGGATGGAGGATTGTATCTTGGGATCGAGTTGTTTTTCCTGGCTGCTTTTTTAAATTTGTTGTAATGAGAAAGTGGTGTGGAGATATTACAGATGCTGCTTGAGGTTTCTCACCAACATATTCAGGACTAGAATAAAGAATTTAAACACTGAATGGCTGAATGAACTAATGAATGAATGAGCAATCACATTTTCTGAACAGCATGAGGGAAAGAAAGAGGCAGGGAGGGGAAAAGAAGGGTTGCATGTTTACACCTCATCCTGCAGTCTTTTTGTCAGAGCCTTCTCTCATCTCTGCATTCTCTTGTCTCTCCTTCAGCATTTTACTGCTGATGCCGTTATGGTAGATGCATATTTCATAGGCCACACACAGCAGGGACCTGGGTCTAAACTCGTCGCTGCTGCTGTTGGTGCTCTGACAGGCTGTGCTGGCCTCATCAGAACACGACTCCGTCTTTGCTGGTACGTTGAGAGAAAAACGAGAAACGTAGTCAGCAGGGCATTGGGAGACTCCTTGGCCCTGATGAAACATTTATGGAATAGTCAATCAGTGGGTTTGACTTTGCAGCAGTGCGGTGTGCCTAGACCAAGGTGGAGGTTCTCTGAGTCACAATGAGGCTCAGTCCAGGTCCCCCTGACTCAATGCTACCTTCCCCCCTCCAGGACATCTTCCCAACCAGCCATGCACATTCTTATTTTAAGAAGCACTTTCCAAGGCAGTTGTCACAGTGACCTACTTGTTCCAGCAGCGAGAAAACAGACAAAGTCTATTGAAGAAAGCACAGGCACTGGCTCCCACTGTCTGAGAACAAGAGTGTTTCTCCTTTTCAATCTCTTTCTCTCTCTTTCTCTCTCTCTCTTCCTCCCTGCTTGCCTGTCCGACTGCCTGCCTGCGTGCCGGTAGTATTTCATGGCTGTGTCTGTGCAAGACCAGGGTTTTGTCCTTCTCACCAGGGATTAGGCAGGATCACATAAAGAGCAACCATGACCCCGTCTTGGATGTTGGCTTGACCTTTCATAGACATGCATGAAGTCACAGCACCGAAACACCATGAGTCATGGAGGAGAAAAAATGATGGATAGTTGAGTTTGATTCATTTGATTCCAATTTGCCAATCTTGGATCAATGGGTGTAGCAGAGTTGAACCGAAAACCTGAGCAATCTCTCTGTGGACCAGATCAGTCAGATCATCGGTCAGATGCCGATTCTGTCAGCACCCAGGCTGAAAAGACAAATGGAGATTTCTAGTTGAAAGGGTCGAGCCTCTTTATCTTGCTCAGTGAGGTAGCCATCTCACTTCCGCAAAGCTTTACTCATCAAGCCGTCTCCTAATGGAGAGCGTGTCTCTGTTTGTTTCCATCAGGGGCGCAGCGTGTCACCACACTCAGTTTGTTCCCTTGGGTCTGCTGTGATCTGTTCTGCTCTTCAGTCTCCACCTCGTTACAGAGAGCCTGAGACGTTGGAGGAGAATCGGAGGCAGAACTACCAATGCAGTCCCCCGCCCAGACTTCTGGAAACACTCTAACTACGTTTTAGAGATGTTTTTTGATGTGGTACCGTCACAAAGAGCGATGGTGGCACTTTTCATTTGGAGAGCACAAACCTCCGGAGAACCCGATCAGGCCACATGGGGAAACATAATTCTCATGTTCATCCGAGCCTGACCAGGCTTCAGGCAGTCGCCATGTTTGTTATGACTCATTACAGAGTCGTTTACCATCCAAAGTGATTTACAACAGGGTAGGCCTAGTCCCCAGGCTCTGCGTTTGCTACAAGGTTAAACACGGTAGTCTAAATATTTAGTTTGATCCAGACCATTAAAGGCAGAATACCATCATCTGTATTGTTGTGTTGAGTTTCATAAGCAACAAATCTGACAGTGTCTTCATTAACTATCAATTATCTCACAATACATTTATAATAACACAGTAGTATTGTTAATTTTGCCTTTCGAATGGGTAAATCAACAATGTATATTTTCTCTTTACAGCAGGCGAGGTTCAAATAAACAGCTTTTCTGCAAATACAGAATGCTACTTTGTGATTAGAGCTTGTTTTAGTACGGACCATGGTTCATCATCGTTACTATTGTCATGTTCAATGACTAATGGTCCATAGGAGCTGCGCAGTATGCAGGATGATGCGGCTATAAAACAGCTCATTGGTTCTCACTATCACCCTCTTTCTCTTTCCTCATACCCTCTCTTGCTCCAGCCCTCCCTACCTCCTATCAAGCAGTATAAACACCAAGTACCTCTTTCACCCTGAATGTCAACTAATTTCCATTAGACTCTCAAATGTCTAGGAACATGACAGGCTGATGGGCTTGTGGCCGAATTGCCGATAAATTATTTTCAGTTTGCACGTTCAACTCCCCCCTGTTATTCATCGCTGTCATCAGGAATAATGCACCAACTGGCAAGGAACGGGGTGAGGAAGGGGGTATAATGGTGGGGTAGGGAGAGTGCTATGAGTGTGTGACATCTCTGTTTACAGTGAGTAGCCTACAATGTATCTCATCATAGACTAAGGGTTCATGTTGCGCTGCTCTCCGTTGGGGAGGGTGGAAAAGGAGGAGATTGAATGACAACATTAATGACAGTGAAATTTGTGGAAAGAATTAGTCATCCTTTTATTTGAGCTACTCTGAGTAAGATCAGAGGAATATTTACCCCCCTGATTGAGTATTTAGTGGTGATATTTAGATGCTGTTTCATATATGAACCAGGAAAGGCCTGTGGTATTCCAGCTGGGTGTTTAATTAGCTGCTATTAATGGTGATTGTTGATGATGTCTCATTAGTAAATGAACTTTCTCCCCTAACTTTCACAGCAAGGATAGAAAGCAGACTGAAGGAGGAACAGGAGGAGTAGGAAGAGGCTGCCCCAGCCTCAGTTCTGAGGCTGAGATAAGAGGCTGTCCATGATCCTTCTGGGTTAGATGGCGACAGATGACAGATAGGAAGATGATGGAAAAGGACAAATTAGAGATGGAAATTCACATCTGATAGATTAGAGGAAGATGGAGGGGATGGAGAGAAGGCTGGCTTCCTTCCTGTTAGTCTGTGGAACAACACCAAAGGTGATAAGGAACATTAACTCATGGCAGCCATCATGCAGGCCTGTCAGTCTTCCCTCCTCGTCATATTGTATTTAGATATTTTAATTCGTTTTCAGCTAGAGATATTCATCAGACAGATATCCCTGACACAGTTCAGCATTGAACCAGTCAAATGAAATATTGACCGACTTGTACATCCTGACATACAATCACACAATTAAAAAATATCAAATAGTTATCGAATGTTAGTTATTGAACATTTTACTTATCATTGTTAATATTCAACAATAACTTCAGCAATTGACTGTTCTCTGTCATCATGCTGTTTGTCCTCAGTTTTCCCCCTTGGAGAGCAGTTTCACTCCTCTCACCTCATCACCATGCCCCGACGGGCCCTTCATCACAGGCCTTCAGCTGATCTCTTCATACTTTTAACCTGGTTTTGATCAAACCTGACCCTCATGGTGAAAGTCTCACTGTTAATCCCTCTCTTCTTTGTCCTCCTCCACAACTCTTTGTCTCTTTGTCTTCATCCTCCAACTAGTTAAATCAGGGCTGCTCCCGCAACAGAAGTCTGCTCTGGCCCCAAGGACACCTGACCTCAAACTGCTAAAAATAAACCTTTTCTGATGGCTGATACCTCCGTGGTGGTTGACATTATAAGGTCTTCTTGTACCCTCTGGAGGAGGAGTGAACAGAGAGAGGGAGAGAGGGAGAGATGGACGACAGAGAAAGAATTAGAGATTGAATTAGAGCACTTTTCCCCTTTCAAAGCCAGAACAATATCAGCATACTCCTTAAAGGTGCTATCAATACAGTTGAAATCCCCCTCAACAGGTGATAAGGTAATACATGAAAGTGTCTTATATTACATAGGATGGGAAAGTGAGACCACACTGTGTCTCGCCTGTATGATCCTCCCTGATTCCCTTCCACACCCAGCGACAGTTGGTTACCACGGCTCTGGGATGTGTGACGCTGGTTCAGATTGGCTGCTTTGGTGGGATCCGAGCGGCGTCTGGGATTTTACCCACTCAAGCAAGCCTTCACATTCACATGAACATACAAACACAAATCAACATATAAACCCTCACATACCGAAACACATATACACATGCCCTGTGTGAAGTCTACACTATCCCAGATCAGACTCTGGGAGTCTGCTGGGGGCTGATTAGAGACTTGCTGATGGTAAACATGTCTGTGAAGGATGGTAAGTCCCAGGGGATCAGGAAGTGGGTTTACTGACTCTACCTCAAGGAGCGACCCACAAAAAAAAAACACCCTGTGGAAAGCTTTAAGCCGTAACACAATTTAATTCAATAAAAATCTATCTGGGTCCATTTTTGTCCATCAACTGCGGTGGATGTAATTTAACACACCCATAAGCAGGCATTAGGAGCGGGGGAGCTTGAATGCTTTCTGTGCTGTAGTCAGAGTGCTGTTACCATCTCCATTGTCTCCTCGCCACTTATGTTGAAACAAACGCAAGTGCAGTAATCGGTTTCAAGGTTTCAAGTAGGCTTTTTACTGGATGTGTGCTGTAATGTGTGGAGCAGAAACAGGGAGTCGGATCTGCACTCTTCCCTCCCTTCTCCCAGGCTGCGTGTCTACGAAGCCAATGTATGAATATTCATTCCTTAAAAAATCGAGTCACCGCTCTTGTGTGAATCCAGATCATTTAGAACGTTCCAAGTTAGATCGGAGGCCACGAGGCTGCCCTCCCACTTCCTCTGCTTCTCCGCTCTGCAAAATGAGCCCTCTAACTGTGCCTGACGGGCCTTTAAATGAGGTCGCCAGGTGAGAAGATGGATCTCCTACAGCTCCTGGGTACGCCGTGCCAGCTACCCGCTCCACCCTACCCCTCTGCGACCCCTCCTCTCCGGGCATCCGCCTGCTGCTGCTGCCGAGCAAGGTGGCGTCGAGCTCGCCGGGTGGCGTCGAGCTCGCCAGGTGGCACAGGTGCTCTCTGTGTGTCTGACAGATACAATCATATCCTGTCATATCAATGCAAGCGCTTCATTTCACAGGACTCAGCAGCCTTCTGCTGAGGGAGGGGTTTTTTTTCTGTTCAAGGAGGCGACTACATCAGGCTCTCAAAACTGCGACTTGCAATGGTTCTGCCTTGGCGAGCTGCATCAGGCTGTTTGCTGCCTGATCCACACCTGCCTGCTTACACCTTTGCCTGCTTTTCACCAGGTTATATGGTGAGCGTCGGTTTGTACCAAGTGGAGAGGGCTGAGTCTGGCTTACAGTTCCCAGTAGGCCTATATCATAGAACTGTGATCACGGAACATCAGTCAGCCAAACAAAATGTACATGCATGAGCTGGCACTTTTAACATCCACCATCAGGAGGAGGAGGAAGACCGGAGAGGATGGGGAAGGTTCCTTTTCTCTTGCCTCACAGCAACATTATTTCCAGCGCTTTTTAATGTTTTTCCTTCTTTAATTAATCTAAATTAATTTCACGACATGAGGGAAATAATGTACTGAAACACACACACACGCAATATAATTTCCTCGAATTAGTGTGTTGTTGGATTATCCATATACCATTGTGATGCAACTCACGTTGCATATTTAGAATTTTTTCTATGCTGCGTGTTTAAGACCTGCGACGCTTTGGGCTGCGGAACTCAAACAATCCTTTCTGCCTCCCACTGTCAGAACCTCTGATTGGAACTGGGAGGAAGCTAATGCAGTGAGTACATGATCAGCGCAACACCACAGGAGAGGATCCTGGGATGGGATGCTGTCTTCCTTTTTCTCATCTCCATCTCTCCTCTCTCACTCTTCCTGTTTCTATTCCTTTGTTTCCCTCTCTCTGCATGGCTCTCCCTCTCTCTCTCTCTCTCTCTCCCTTTGCCCCCCACCTCTAGGACCTGGGTGTATCTGTAGATTAGTCAAGCATCACCTGGCCCCAGTAGCATGGTTGCTGATCAATCACACCCTTCCAGCCTGCTATTACAGCCTGCCAGCCTGCTACCAACCCTCCACTGAGCCCTGTAGCCCTGTAGCCCCGAGAGCTGCTCCCTGACATGCAAGGCTACAGTGCAGAGGTCCAGATAACGTACTGCTGCCTGGTCTGGCTGTTGGGTGAAGTATGGCCTGACAGTCTTCCCCCCCCCCCCATCCCCCCCCCCCCCCCCCTCTATCTCCTACCCCCCCGTCCATCGTCCATCGTCCATCGTCCATCATTGGCTGTCCATGGTTCCCTCCTGGGATAACAGGGAAAAAGAAGAACACAAAAGGGGGGGGGAAAAAGATTTGAGTTTGCGGCAGGACTATTTTTAGCCTGCCTGTAATGTGGTCCATTAACTTGAAGGGCTGGAAGAGGAAAGGGCTGAAGGGGTGAAGGTAGAGAGGAGAATAAGCCTGAGATAGGGAGGGAGGGACTGAAAAGGGGGGATATAGAAAGCTATCTGCCGGAGTTAGAGAGATAACCCTGCTTTTGATTAGAAAAGAGGTTGTTTGTTTTGAAAGTATTGCCTCTCCCTTCTGAATCACACTACAATAACATAAACAGCATGCAAATTCGATTTTCACCTCTGCTCATTGCAGCCGAATCCTAACTCCATCTCTCACCCCCCGACTGTAGAGAATTGTTTACTGTGGGGTAATAGATTAGACAAAAAAGACTGTTAGCCATGTATTTCCAACCTTCAAGCTCCATTAGTAACTGAAAAAGACTCTGGTACTCAGAAACTTTGATTTCTTTCCCTTTCACTGATTCAAGTTCTCCACACTCAATTTCAACAATGTGTGGACACAGTTGACTAATTCCGGGATAGGGCCTGGAGGTGGATTAGATGCAGTTCTGAACCCTGATCTAGACCTGACCAGGGGGTTCCTCCTCTGCTGCGACAGGACATCCTTGATGAACCCACCAATAATATCACTAGTGGAAAGCCTAATGGATGCTGACAGTGTTTGTACAAGAGCAGTGGAGTTTGTGTAGTTGGGTACAGTACTGTATGAGTTGGCAGCAGTGTCCTAATGGCACACCAACTTGTTGGGCAAGTCCAGCTGGCTTTTTCCAAGGTTTTTGTCAGCCCAGCCTTGGGGAGAGGGATGCTGGCCAAACATTTTGGTCCAATGGACCTGGGCTAGGTATTCCCCAGCTCCTGTGTTATGGATCACTGGGCCATTAAGAGAGTTAGCCGAAGGCTGAGTAAACGATGCTCTCTTCCCCTCAGCTTGACTTCTCAATGAGAGTTTTAAAGTCTCATCTTTCAGGGACTAGGAGGAGGATCTGGAGGAGCCTGTGTCTGGGTTGAGGCCAAACTCATGTTCCTCCTTTCTTGATTTGATTTGTTGGTGGCGGGAGTGTGTGTGTGTGTGTGTGTGTGTACGCGGCAAGTGCTAATCTAAGTGAAACAGGGCTTGCGTTCTGCCACAGAAATGTTGCTGAGTCTTTGATCATTCAGGGTTAGTCACATATCTGAAGCAGTCACAGCAGTAATACTGTGCTGCCATCTTTCATTGTGCAACCACAGCAATGCCTCTGCCACTGGCAGACAGCTGAATGACTGAGGGAGGGAGGGAGGGATGGAAAAAGACCGTTTACATTACGGGGCCTGGGTTTCAACCAGAAACGTATTCGTTTGGTCCCCTAACCACAATGTACTAACCTGTCAGAGCTCCACCAACAGGCATCCACATAGAACACATTACCATTCAAACCCTATCAATACTGGTATTCAGAAGAATAGTATTGTTTTTGCGTTTTATTCTAGTGTATACTGTGTGAGCACAGCCTATGTTAGGTTAGGTTCCCTAACCTCAATCCTAACCCCGGCCTTCAGTCCACTCCACAGTCTAAGCTACATTACAAGGTACCAACATTAGCATTCACCCTGAGCTGAGTTTCCACTACCACATCATAGTCTCACATTGCTGACAGATTGTACCAACATCTCATTCTCTGTTTCTTGTCCACCCAGCCAAGAAACACCAATCTGTCATCATTCGTCCACACAAGTTTGCTGCACAGGCTTGCTGGGGAAGTGTTAGTCAGATCTCCATGGCTGCTGACAGGTTGTTTGTGCCTGTCACTGCTTTGCAGGAACTATGGGCTGCCCAAGTTCAACACACAGCTCACCAAGGCTCAGTGTGGGTGGAGGGTGGGTGCTGAGAGACTTGACACCAGTTTAACACTCCTCTTAAAGCAAGATGTGGCGGAATATTTGAGAGATTGCGTGAGTGTGTGTCTGTGGCGGTTGAACAAGTCCTGCAGCTAAGACTGGGTCCCTCTTTGGTGTTGGAAGGAAAGGAGAGCTGGAAGAAAACAGGAGAAAAATATAGCACCCGCTGGGCTTTCCATTTCTGATGAAAGAGACATTCCATGACTTCACCGAACAAGAAATCTGTTTTGGAATGTCTAACACAGTCCCCTCTAGGGACTGTGTCGGTGTCAAATCAAGATACAAACTCATTTGATCCAGTGGCAGGAGATGGTGGTTTTAAGATAGATGTGGAGTTAATTGAGTGGGCTGTGAGCTGTGTTGTCTGCCAGCATTAGGACCACATGGGGGTACAGCTGGCAGGGAGGGCAGAGAGGTGGTCTTAAGCTCCTTGAGAGATGCAGTCTGAAACTCTCATTAGAGACACACAAGCACACATTGACACGCTTACACTCCTCCTAAGACATTTACTTCACAGCTGCCCCCTTCTCCCTCACACCCCCTACCAAACCATCATCCCCATCATATCCCCAATCCGTTCAGCTCCACCTTAATAGACACAGTCTCCTCTTTCTATTTCCAGCTCCATCACTCCTGGTCTATTCTCCTCTCTGGGACTGAGAGGAATACCAATCGTCTGGTCTGATTCTGTCACATGCGGTTCACTGTGTTTCCAGCACAGAGGTGAAAGAGCTGTCTCTGCTCCTTGCCTCTCTGATTACAGTGTGACGGGGCTCCAGAGCTGACACAGTAACACTTTGGGGTGCGATTTGGAGTATGTCGGCCCACAGTGCTCCTGTTTTTCTTTGTATCTCTGTATCTCCTTTTATGTGATTTTTGGACAGAAACCTTTTTAGGGGCCTCTGATTGGGCAATGTACAGACAATCCATGTTCCACTGCTGATTGAATGATCTAGTTTCTTTTGTTCAGATTGTTTCTCTGTAGTTCATCCTGAGGTTAATTCCAAGACTGGAAAACGACTCCAAAGGCAAAAAGTCTCGATGCGATCCAATAACCAACAAACTGGAAAGAAACCATCTGGTGTAGGACGGGATGAAGTTGCTGCTTGCTCCACGATGTTGATAGTATTGTGTGAGCTTTTAAACTAGCAACCAAGAGAACGTTTTTTATCACAACTTTAAAACAAAGTTCAATTCATGTTTGGAAATAAGCCAAGACTGTGGGAACTGTGCATCTTGATGTTGAAATGGCCTTTGGGTTCCAGATGCCAGGGATGCTTGCGATAATGAAACAGCTTGAGGCTTGAAGGACTGAACAGAAACTGAACAGTGTTTGGTACTGAGGCTCTATGCCTCACTGCCTGGGTTTCTGACAGCTAGCGAGTCTACAGACAACACAGACACCCCCATTCAAAGTATTGATAAGAGGCTAATCCAGGGCTGCTGATGCAGGCATGCACATTTAAATGAGGCTTTGTAGGAGAATTTCGATGTCATCTCTCTGTCTGTCTGTTTCTCTCTCTCTCTGTCTGACCTTCTCTCTCTCTCTCTCTCTCTCTCTCTCTCTCTCTCTCTCTGTCTCTCCCTGTCTCTCCCTCTCTCTCTCTCTCTCTCTCTCTCTCTCTCTGTCTCTCTCTCTCTTTTTTTTCTCTCTCTCTCTCTCTCTTTTTTTCTCTCTCTCTTTTTCTCTCTCTCTCTTTTTCTCTCTCTCTTTTTCTCTCTCTCTCTCTCTCTCTCTCTCTCTCTCTCTCTCTGTCTCTCTCTCTCTCCCCCCCCTCTCCCTCTCCCTCCAGCACACACCCTGCAGGCTGGGTCCTACAGGGGCCAAGGGAAAATGAGACATATCTGTCCCTCTCTTCTATCTGCCTCCTCTCCCCTGCCTCTCCCTGCCCCTGCTCCATCCTCTCCCTGACTCTACTAAGACTTGTGGGTATTTATTTGCTCTTTGTGGTTTGTCTCATCCTATCTTGCAGAATGCAAATGGAAAAATGTCAATTTTATGTAAATGTTTTGGACATTCAAGTTTCCTTATCTTATACTGGACACATTTGAGGACACCCACTGTCACCCAGAGCTAGGTCATACTGGTCTGATGATGGTGAGATGGCCTAGTGGGAGTCACGTTCACTGTTCAGAAGAACTCTGAAGTGAACAGGAACAATTATTATACAGTATATGAAAATAGTATTTGTTTGGCATAGAGCAGAGGTTCAGGGAATGTAAAATATGAAAATATCCATCAAAAGATTGAAGATGTTGCCAAGATCTCATATTATCGAACCCCAGTTTGAAACCTCATCGCTAATGAGCTTCAGGAATGGAAGCTTTCAGCGCATACATTGTCAGTTCGTCTCTAATGTAAACCAGAGACAACATTGAGCCTACAAAATAACAGCTTTATGGAAATGTTTCCATAATGAGACTAAAAGTTCAGCTTTGACCAAGCATGTACCCTGTGTATGTGACTCAGGATTCAATGTTTTTCTCACATTGTTAATCAGCATCTCCAAGTCCCTCCACCACCAACTGGCTGGTGATGCTATGAGGGTGGTGGCGGGGGTACTAGGGTGTAGCTCAGAGGAACCTAATGTCTTTGTAATTTATTTACGCTACGCCTCATCAACCCGGGAAAAAAAGTAAATCATTCTGCAAGGTTTTGTGTGTAAACAGTCTGTGTGTGCAGTGTGCATGTGTGTGTGCAGTGTGTGTGAAGTGCAAAAGCCAACCCAACTGACACAAGGCCTAATAAAATAGATCTGTGTGCTGAGAGCCCTTATTCTTTGTCTTCTTCTCTGACTCGTCCTTCCCTTCTAGTTTTTCTTTTCTTATCCTCGCTGTCCATTTCCCTCCACTTTTGCCACTCTCTCTCTTCCCCTCGCTCTCAACCATCCCTCTTTGTCACAGTATTCATGAGACCACATCCCTCGAGGCACGCAACCTTCCTGTTGGCCTCCCTTTATTCCTCCGCTGTGCAAGCAAGACCAACAATGTATCACAGAAACAAAGTCCAGTTACCCTTTCATATGTTGTTGTCATTCTTGCCTTGCTTCCACAAGGCCTGCAGTGTTTCAGTCCGTAGATGGGACACTTCACAGCATGTGTGGGGAATACCGCACAAGTAGTATCAATCAAGCAGCGTGTCTATTTCCTGGCGTCACGCTGATAGCTGCGGTACTTTATAGGAAGAGTGATTATTGAGTTATGCTTAAGTAAACAGAAACCTTGACTTGATTCATCAAATTGTCTGGGGTTTGAAGCTCGAATTTCATAGAATGTCTGTGTGTCTGTCCATTTGTGTATGTACAGTGTGTGTGTGTGTGTGTACATGTCTTATCAGCAAGGCTTGGCTGTCCGGCTGTCCCAAATCAAGTGTAATAACTGGCAGAGGGACACCAGCCTCTCACCTTCCCCTCCAGTACCCCGTCAGGTACACAGCTGCCAACAGAACTCTCCACTGGCTCCTTCCTGCTGAAAGGGACAAGGAAAGTGAAACCATTCCCAGGTTGTCTCTGCTGGGTTCTGCAGGACCAGCAATCAACATTCCTCTCTCTCCTACAAATGAACTGTCATTTCCTTACACAAAGGGTTTGGTTTGAGAGACACCAGGCTGTTTCTCATGGCGTACGACTGGAGCGGGGGAGCAGTCACGTGTGACGTGGCCTCGGTAAACAAAGCACATGGCAGACTGTGGAGGAGTGAGTGGGAGGCGCAAATAATAGATGGAGAGAGAAGGACAGAGTGTGAGAGAGAGACAGAGAGAGACAGAGAGAGAGACACAGAGAGAGAGAGAGAGAGAGAGAGAGACGTGTAGCTCCAGTGAGACTAGGGAGGTTGGAGGTCCAGGACCCCAGCAGGAGGCCCATATAGGCCGGTTCTGTCAGCAGTCTAACCAGCAGGCCCCCCAGCAGTTACAGTCCTGCTGGGTCCTGGTCTTGAACTGCCTCGCAGCTTTCACAGCCCAGAGGTGTGGGGCAGCCGGTCCGCCTGCCCCCCCCCCTCCTGACACAGGGCCTCCCAGAGAGAACGGGCTTCTCCATAAAGGTGCATTCCCCTCTTTTATAAGGCGTACGGTAAAGTTTTACAGACAAGAGGCGTCATCTTTGATCCCAGTAGTCATTAGTGTCTGAGACAGAGTTGACAAGGGATGGGGTTCTTGTAGCACTCCTCACTCTTATGACAAAGTATTTTAGGACATAGGAGTCCTGTATGAGGTCAGGCTGTGGTACAGTACATTCTGACTTGGAACACCCAATGAAGCACAATGACAGTACACCTTTTGCTTGTGATACTGAAATTGGACTAGGGACCATCTGGTCCCTGGACCCCTACGGTGAAATGCTTAGGCCAGTGTGTGTTTAAGTGTGTGTTCGAGTGTGTGTGTGTGGGATTGTGCAAGTGCGTGTGTGTGTGAGACTAGTCCATTCTCTGTTGTTCTCGCAGGGATGGACTTGGCAGGAGTTCATCAGACACCTCTTCCTTTTACATTTACATTAGTCGCTCTTATCCAGAGCGACTTACAGTAAATACAGGGACATTCTCCCCGAGGCAAGTAGGGTGAAGTGCCTTGCCCAAGGACACAACATCATTTGGCACGGCCGGGAATCGAACTGGCAACCTTTAGATTACTAGCCCGATTCCCTAACCGCTCAGCCACCTGACTCCCTCCTTTTGGTGCTCATCATGTCATCATGGCTCCTCCTGTGTGTGTGTGTGTGTGTGTGTGTGTATGTGTGTCCTTGTCTAAATATGCAGACCTGTCACACATACAGTACAGTACTCCACTCTTGTATTCGCACTCATAAACCACTGTGGTCTGACTGTAACTGTGACAAGGCGTCCCTGGTGCTGCTGCTCGCTGGTCTGGAAACACATCACTCAGCCAGGCACAGGCACAAATCTGCACAGACAAATGGATGGAAAAAGCATTTATTTGGAAGAAATCTCCATCCAGACATGATGGTAAAAGTCTGTAAAGGCTTGTCATAAACTCTGCAGCAGACGGGTGCGGGCTACTGTTCGTTAGATACACTGTGTTGAAGGCCACAGCCAATGTTCCGTGGTCTCGCAGTGATCTCGAGGGACTGTGGGAGAAAGCCTCCCAGACACGTTCTGCCTTGCGTGAAGACCATTGTCCTTGACCCGAGATTGTTTCTGGGCACTAACCTTTAAAATACTACGCTTTAACCCTTGAAGAACTGTACCCTTCTGGCATTTGATGACACTATGTTGCACGTACCATGTGGACTGCTTGCGCATCACTTCTGATCAAAATGTCAAATTCAAAAATTAATAAAATGTCAAATGTTATGTAAATGTACAGGCTGTGTCCTCATGCGGTTCACGCTGGTGTTAACATGGTGGTCCTTACAGGCTCTTTCATTGGACTGTGGCTGTTTGCTGCCCAGACACACACACACACTGTGTGGAGAGGAGGCAGAGGTGGGGGGTGCTCTGTTAGTGGTTCTGAGGTCTGAAGTTAGGAAGGTGTCCACAGAATACACACCTGCTTCGAGTCACTGATGCATGTCAAGGTTATCCACTGGGAAACACAGGCCAGCTTCCACTGCAAAAGAACAGGGGACATTATGTAGAGATTTAGGGTTCTAAAGATATTTGTTTTTATTGCCAAACATAGAACTCTCTAGCTATCTGTTTGTTCATGAACCCCATCCTGTTGTAGGTTGGAATAAAGATAGCGTTGTAAAGCCCTTATGGAAAAAATGTGTTGCTACCAAGCTTGTATCAATCAATGATTTTCTTGAGTCACAGAAGAGAGAAGTTGGCTGTAAAACTGCAACAGATGGACTGTCTCAGGAGAAACAACAAGGGGTACTTCCCACACACACCAACACAAATACACGACCAACAAACTGCACAGAAACCTTCAGAGATCTGTAGACCTTGTCTACCATTCTGTTACTGAAAGATCCAATCAATACATACTCTCACCCAGTTACATGCAGCTGTTTAAGCTTGGCTTTACCCCTCTGTTTCCAAAAATAGCTCATTTGTCTCCACCATGATCAGACAAGGACTTGTAGATTGAACATCTGAACATTGGCTCTGCTTGTTCCAAGAGCTGCTAACTGGGTCTCCTAATAGACCTTCCTGTACTTTCTTCTCCTATTTGTAAACAAACTGGACTAAAGTTTCCTCAGTTATTTTACCAAGCCAACCCAGATTTATTTGGGAGGGTTAGGAGAGTCAGTATTGGAGTGTGAGTTTTTGACACCAGAGACATTAACAAGGCTCTCCTCTCAAGGAAATCATTCCCACATGACACAGTGACCATATAACATAACAATGGGGTTGGAGGGGATGCTGAGATCACTGTTATTACAGTATCAGGATCCTTACTTACACACACATGTGGATCTCTTTACAAAGCACTCCAGGTCTCTGCAGCAGAGCGCAAAGCCAACACTCTTTACAAGAACACTCTGGTGGAGATGAAGTTGCATTGATGATCAGACTGTGCTTTCGGAGACAATATAAAATGGAAATATCGGTAGCAAAGCTGAGGCATTGCTACTCCTCTCTCTCTCACACACTCTCTTTGTCTCTTTTCCTCTGAGTTTGAAGTGTTTGTCGATGGATTCCACATGCCAGTATGTGTGCCTGTGTGTGTGTTTCCACGTGTGTGTCCATATGTGTGTGTCTGTGCACGACCGCGCACGTGTGAACCCATGTGTGTGTATACATCCGAGTGTGTGTGTGTGTGTGTGTCCACGTGAGTGTGTGTCCGTGTGTGTGGGTCCTCTCCCTGAAACACGTTCTCTGTCAGCAGCAGATGGGTGCTGAGCAGCTTCATCAATCCTCCTCCACCAGGATTAGACAATTAGACCTCTTAATTGACGCTAAAACACTCTAATGAGTAAAAGCCTGGTTCTCTTTCTGCAGCTGCTGCAGGGTTGTGTGCGACGTCTCCAGACTCCATCGGTTTGTGGCGCTGCAATGGATGGCACTGGCATGGCATTTTGACATGTTGACCAGCTCATAACTTCCACATAGAGGGAGAGAGAGAGAGCAAGAACGAGAGTTTCCAAATAAAGACAGAGAGAAAGCACCAGAAAGACACTGTCGGCTGTTTTGTCTTTGGCGATCTGTGAAGTATTTCTTCAATACAATGTATGGGTCACGAAACATGCCCGATGACTCGAACAGTACATCTTTGACGATGTGTTGCTTGTATTAACTAGTTTGCTGATGAGCTACTGGGGAGTGTTTTAGGGGCTGCATGGATTTTACTGGTGTGCATCCACTAGTGAGTCTCCACTTTCTCCTCTACAGTCCTCGCTGGAGGGCTTCATTCAAGCAATATCTGTGAACCAAATGGCCATTGAACTCCCTGCCCTGTCATCCTGGGTCCACTCTCATCATGCCAAGCGGGATGACGCGCGGACGATTCAGTAAACGAGCCGTTTAGGGGGATCCTTTACAAGAGAACATTGTGCACCTATCATCTGGAACAAGCATCTCGAACGCTGCTCCACAAAGTGGACAGAAAACCACCGACCGCTGTGAGGGCTGCGAAGAGGGCAAGGCTTATCGGCTGTCTGTCCTGATCCCAGCCGACATGACATCTGCTCCCTCTCCGCAGGCCACTGCTCGGCTGGTTTCATTGACCTACTGGATGCCCTGACTATGTTGGAAGCTCTGTTCTGCATTATATCTGCTTCTGATTAGTAAACAGTGATGTGATTGAAATCTGAGGTTCCTGTAGTTTAGTTCACACCAAAATTGGTGTGGGAAGAACATGAACACCATCTCTGGCCTATATATTTTAACCCAAACTGTTATGAAGACTGTGGCCAATGTTCTCTAGTTAATTATGGGTATAATAGGGCTATCAGTGTGTTGATATGACTAATAGCCATGGGCAGTGCAGTCACACAGATTCATGTGAATGACCAACTAAACTACTCATTTTGTACTTGTATACATTTGTAATGACTTTAGCCTATTTATCCAATATACTGTTTATACACACCTATGGACACAAGCATGCACACACACCTAAAAGCAAGCCTTTTCTTTCAAAAGAAATCCATGTAAACCATGTTCTGAGTGTTGTGTTGAGAGTTCTATTGATTGATCGATTTTATTCTGGTTGAGTGGCGTATGCTTGCCACTGAGTGAATACTTTCAAATCACTCTTCACCTTGTGGGCCAAAATGTTAGTGGTACTGAACAACTCTGGATGAGTCAAATACAATAAAAAGATGTACATTGTGTTACTGTAAAAATAAGGCTTTATATTACTGTATCTCTACTTTTCCTTTGCAAAACTTTTACAAAGCATTACAAACTTTCCTTTTGTATGTTCTCACCAGCTCATAACATCCGATCACAACAAGAGCTAGCGAAAGTCACGGTACTTTGCAGTAGAAGCCTAATCACCGGCTAATCTACAGTGACCTTTATTTCAAACCAGACTGAATCCCCTCCCGAATCTCACCCTCTTCACACTTATTTCTGACACTGTTGGAGGAAGTCCTGCTGTCTCTGTGAGGAATTACTTATTTTGCCAGAAATATAACTCCACAAAAGTTAGACACAGTGATTTTCATAATGGTCTTTCTTTCATGGAAAATAAATGAATCCCTTTGGCTTTAGTTCAGTTCAGCCTTCTTATCTTACCTTCCTTTGTGGAGGAGTTTTATTTGAATCCTGCTGCAATTATCATATTTTTCATTTCAGGATATTTCTTTGGTCCATGAAGCAAGTCAACAGTGTCAGCTTTATTATGAATGAACTGAATTTAGAAAGATAGAATAAATGCTATACCACAGGATTAAGAACCGTAAAGGGAAGATAAGATTCTTACCAAGTCATTGGCAACGTATGAATTATGCCTATTTTCAAACAAATCTGCACTGACCTCTCCATTTCAACACGTACAGTCCTCATTGTCTTTCTTCCTGCCGTCCTGTGACTAACAATTGGAAAATTGTTCCTCTACTGTCCCGCCCCGCTTCATACTCATGATTACAGATAATGAAAAAGGTAATTGTGTTTTGCTTCTCTCATTTGTCGCTGAAAACCCAGAAAGTATGTGCTGGCGCCCCCCCCCAGACATCTTTGCTGTGCCTCAGGAATAATAAGGCTGGTAGGAGTCCATTGATGGTGTCTTCTGATCACATAGTATGGCCACCTGTGGAGACATCTCAATAGTTTCCAGCTTTCCTCCAGAATTATTTCCTCCTCTCAACTGTCATGTTATCATTTCTATTCTCTTGTGGGAATCCTCTGGTCTCAGTAGATGACGCAGGACAGCTCTGCATCGGAACAGGCCGTTAGAACAGGCGACGGAACCAGACACAGGAGATGCAGGATAGATACAAACTGGAGACACAGTAGACTTGGTAAACGCTTTCCCCCGGCTGCTTATACATACTCATCACTGCTGCATACATACACACTACTGGATGTTGACAGAAGCTGATTGGTGAGTCTGTCTGCCAAAGAAAAGCCCTGTGCTCCAGATGGCTCCTGTTCAGATGCTCCTTATCAGGCCCACTCAGACTCCCCGCGCAGCCCGCGCGGACCCACAGCGGTTTGATGATGTCACTCCTGAGGGACGCGAGCCGCTGTGTCGCAGTGGTGAAGGGATGTATATGATCTGGTTATTTGCAGCTCTGCAGAGGCGGCGTGATGATTTCAGGTAGCAACTGTTAGACTGTTGGGTGGGGGAGGTGGGATGAGGGAGGCGGGGGGGCGGGGGGGGGGGGTGTCTCTGTCTGTTTGAGACGGGAGAATGATGGTGTTGACTGGTTTAAAGGCTGGTTTGACTAGATCAGAGATGTGCTGTCTGCGGCTGCAAACCAACATGCTCAGCGTTGTCAGCATTTCCAAACTCAATGAGACCAGAGCTCTTTTGTGTTAGACTCTACTGTGTCTCCTTATCAGCTGCACCTTGCAGCCCTCTTCTTGAAGAGCGGGAAACCAAAAGCAGGTAATCCAGAATGTGTCCAACTGATCCTGCACCCTCAGATACACAGCCAGTCTCAAATCTATAAAACAGGCTGCAGTTTTCAAAAACACACTGTTTGTTTTCAGGCTCTTGTGGCTTGTCTTTGATCTCTGCACACTCCAAAGACTACCTCTTTCTCCTCTCAGCATATAAGTCAGCCTTAAAGTGACTGTGATGTCACGTTTCTACTGTGGTCATTCATTCTCTCTAATGGCCTAACATTACAAGAAAGCATCATTTTTATGACCTTAGCAGTACATTATTTTGTCATTACCTCCCCTAGTTAAAGGCATTTGCAGATGTAATTTTGACCTGGCAGCAACGTTCCTTAGTTTGTATTGTTGTGTAACTCGGCCATTAGTCTTCTGTTGGGAGGGTGTAGATGAACAGCAGGCAGAGTAGGGTGGAACTGAACAGGCTGCTTAAACAGGTCCAATCTGTCACCACTAACGACTCTACAGTGAGTCAGGTTTACGGTCACAATGGACAGTGTCTATGTCAGCACACACCTTGACCCCCTCCCTCCCACCCTCCCTTTACCCATACAGACACACCTCTACACACACCTCTACACACACGTGCACACGTGCGTACCCACCTCCACATACACACACACTTACACACACACTTACACAAACGCACCTGTAAATACACACACACACGCCTCTACATGCACACAAACACTCACAGCACACACACTCGTGCACAACTCGTCCAATATTCTCACACAGACATTTCTCACTCTCCATATTTTTTCTCGTTCTTTTTACAACCTAATTACAGCACCCGTGGAGGAACCACCAAGTCCCAGTTCCCATAGTAACTATAATGTGCTAGCTTTCACGCCGTAAAAGTCACCCTCGATGACCCGCCCAACTTATTTTATGAAGAGCCCTAGCTTTCACTGCACCGCCATACAGATCAGGTTTTACACACAGCTCTGAGTGTGTCACATCTGTGGAGATGTTTTCACTGAAGAGGAGACATCCAGAGAGCTGCTCTGCCCCATACCAGATCCAGAGAGATGAAGCTGTTCTGAAGCCTTGAAGACCCAGGAACAGCCTGCAGCCCAGTCGTGTGTCTGCCAGGGACTCTGCTCATGGTTTGGAGGATTCAGACGCACACAGTCTCAACTCTGGTAGACGACATCACCGTTCAATATTGTGTTTTATCACATTCTTGGTGGTTTACATTCAATTAATGTGTCCATGGGTTTCTTTATCACTAACTATAGCTTAGATACAAAGACAGGAAGACTGCAAAGATGACAATAGGCAGGGTGTCTCCTGCCAGTTCTTTGCCTAGGCTATAGGTCCCCATGAACACTAACACACACGGTCATTAAACTGTACTCAGAGGCGGCTAGCAGCATCTAAACAAGCGGATCTTTACAAAGCCAGGCAATGTCATAATGACACAAACATGGCAGCATCAGGCTGTTGTTTATGTGAGGGACGGTTATGTGTGAGACCATCAAATGTGTTTATTTGTATTTAATCATCCAGAGTGTTTCCAGTGCCCCAGAACCATTCCCCAGGAGTAATTGATCAAATGTGGATCCATGTCATGTTTATGACCCCAATGTCTTTGATAGCATTCACTTGTGACGTCAGTCCGGCAAACATTATGTCCTCTAATTTTTCTCGCGCTGCAAACATTGTTAAAACTTCAAAGGGGTGCATTTAAATGCTTTTTATTTGTAATCATTAACAGGTTTACGTGCAAAAGGATAAAAAAAAACGACTGAATCTGACTAGCCACAATTACTGATGCACAGGCCGGGGGGCTACACAGACTACTGTAGGCCTACTGGTGAATCCGTGTGAAACTACAGGATGTGATGTATTACTGTTAAGTGCCAGCAGCTGGGTAGCGGGACTGGACAACAGCGGCCATCTTTATGTGCCATCTGTCTGGTTGTGATGACTTGGCCATGGTGCCTTGATGAAGTATCATGAGTTGCAATAAAGGGAACAACATTCAGCAACAGAGGGCACATTATTCTCAAACCTTAAACAGGACAATGAAGAGGCTTGGTCACCCTGATATTAGTGAGGTAATGACAGTCTGTTGGTGCAGCTTACTCTTATGATTGTAACAAAATGTGCTTGACATCCACATTTTTGGTGAGCAGTTCCACACAAAAAAATAGGCATGGATCCTGTATCCCATGAGAGTGTGAACACATTTCTCATTTGCAGTCCAGTCCTTCCCTTCCTCCTCTCCTCCCTTCCATCTCCATGCAGTACAGTGTAGTATTGTATGGCTATATGAGAATATAACTATCCCACAGCAACAGACTGAGCTAGACCGATGAACACCTGGCCTCACTGACAGACTCAAGATAAAGCCTCATCTTGAGTATGTCAATAACTCAACTGTTAGAGAGGACACTTCTCTAATGCACTGACCAGAAGGAGCAGCTCCTCTCCACAGCCTCGGAGTCTGTCTACTGTCACGCCACACCACATCACTACTTTGCTTGTCAGTGCCGAAATTTGAACCAGTGACTTGGTGGTGGTGTCATTCACACAGGTGTGGGAATTGGGGTGTAGGAGAAGGATCTGCAGTAATGCTTCAATGTGTCCGCTGAAGACTGGAGCTCCAGAATAGTATATTGGTACTGCTGCCTTTTTTTTCTATCTCCTTTCATGCAACTCACCTATTGTCTCGTCCATCCTTCCCTCTTTCAATCTCTCATTCCTCCAACCCTCCTTTCTCTCTGTCTCTCCAGATGGACCAGCAGAGCCTGGTCTAGATTGGGGGTGAGAGAGTGTAGGGTGTGACTGTTACAGTGATGATGAGAAACAAATGGTTACGCTCACTTTGGAGCCAGTCGAGGCAGAAAGAGGCCAAGAGGCAGAGAGGGTGAAGAGAGGTTAAGAGGAAGAGAGAGGTAGAGAGGGTGCAGAGAGAGGTAGAGAGGGTGCAGAGAGAGGTAGAGAGGGTGCAGAGAGGTTAAGCAGAATAGAGAGGCAGAGAGAGGCCAAGAGGCAGAGAGGGTGAAGAGAGGTTAAGAGGAAGAGAGAGGTAGAGAGGCAGAGAGGAAGAGATGGGACCAGGAAGCAGAGAGAGGTAGAAATGCAGAGAGAAGCAGGCTGTGGCAGCCAGCTGAAGTACTGTGCATCTTAGTTTGATGACTCATTCCAGAATCTACAGTGCTATGATCTAGCTAATGGATTGACTTGCTTTATTTGGTGAGGTGGGGTCCTAAAGTTCTAAACCTCCTGATGGTTATTTCCCCCTACCTGACACAGGAACAACATGGACAAAGCACACCCACGTGACTGTAGAAGTTAACAGGATACAGAAATTGTGACTATCTTTATCTAGGCTGTTCATTATTGTTTCACAGCGTACCGAGCAGCCGTGAAAACAGGTTTGTGAAACGTGAACTGCATGTTCAGTAGGTCCCATGGCTTTGCTTCTCACTTACCACAAGAGTTTGGTTCGGTATGATGAACATTACTTTAATGGTTTCTAAAGTAGCTTCCCGCGGCGCAAGAATCAACCAGAGGTATAGAGGCCCCTTGTTCACAAACAGCTAGATGATAAAACCAGGGAAACACATCTACACTGAAGCTAACCATGAAATTTAATATAAGCATGACCATTTTAGGAACCCTAAGAGCAGCAGTACCAAGGTCCCTGTGGAGTGTTAGGTAGTAAATCCAAAACCCTTTCCACCCTGCAATCAACAGTTAGTATTAAAGCCTAACTCCTGGGTATAGGTTTAGAGCCTAGGGACCTTGAACACTTTCTGAGGAAGGAATACTGTGCACACATGAACACTTACAAGACCATTCAGAGACAATTAAACATGGTTGAATACTTTTGTACATATCTAGACATCCAAGGACATGGACAGACAATGGTGATACACTTGGGTTGTGTGTGCAATAAAGGACCCAGTGTCCAGTGTGTTTTCCCACCAAGCCTCTTGCGTAGGAGTTCTTAACCATAATATCAGGCATCGTTTCATTACACACACAACTGGGTTTGAAAAGAGCATGAAACTTGAAAACATTTACATGTAGTCATTTAGCAGACGCTCTTATCCAGAGCGACTTACAGTAAGTACAGAGACATTCCCCCAGAGGCAAGTAGGGTAAAGTGCCTTGCCCAAGGACACAACGTCAGTTAGCATGACCGGGAATCGAACTGGCAACCTTCGGATTACTAGCCCAATCCCCTCACCGCTCAGCCACCTGACTCCCCTAAAAGAAAATGGCTTGTTTTCATTCCATGTAAGCAGTCATTTCCTTTATATTCAGTTCTGGAACATAGCATGCGAAATGGATGTCTCACTTTGGTTAACATAGCCTAAGCAAAGCTGCCTTTGGAAGTGTTAAACTGGATGATTAAGGGTGCATACCTGTAAAGCATCACTCAGCTCTCATATTGAACCTGACACTTGTTTGGGTGAACTTCATTGTCGTTTACCTTCGAGTTCCCCAATGTCGTTCTGTGTCTGATCCTGGTGAACCAGCACACCACCATTGACATGGCACAGCTGTCAGATGTCAGCAGAGTGGTGAAAGGGGACTGAATAGGACTTTGAACTCTGGTTGGTCCAGACATACAGTACAGTATACTGCCCAAGTCTAGGCCAAGAGAGACTGGTGAGACGAGACACCACATTTAAGTTCACAGTTTACACAAATATGTCATTTAAATGAATGGTTTGATTTTATGTTTTTGATTGCAACCTTTTTGTTTCAGAAGCAAGGCTGAGATGAGTGTGGTTGAAGGGTTGGGTCTGGGTTTGTTCAGGGTCTTCTGTCGTGTCTGGGTTTGAGGAGGACACTACACCTGAGTCACCACCAGACCACTGAGCTTGCCTGCTACAACAATAAACACACCCTGATTGGACAATGACTAACTTCAGACAAATTGGCTGGACCTGATTGGGCCTGATTAAAGTGTTTTTGAAGTTAGGGAGTTAAGACAGTACACACTGACCTGAAATAGGTTTGTTAGAAAGGAATATTCAAATGGAAAAGTTGACTACAGAACGCCTTTTTATTAACTGATGTAATAGGCAAAGACAAAAGCAAAGACAAACATGTATTTCCTGATTTATAAGAACATTACCAAAATGAATCAGTTTTTTCAGCTCATATACTGCAGCAATATCACACACATTCCATTGTCATACCAGTGAAGGAGCTCTAGAATGGGACGCTGATTAAAAACCTATGAGGCTTTGGTTTCCTCTCAAGCCCCGCCCACTCAACTGCATAGACCGATCCCAGAATGTGTCATGCAGCACCAATCCACAATGATCAGCTCCTAATAACAGCAATATGTCTCTGTTCCAGCCCCTGCTGTTCCAACTGATTGAACCTTACTGACCTCACAGGCAGCACACAATCTCACTGTGCTGTCTCAGACTTATCTCAGATCACTGCTCTGAGTAGAATACCAATCTAAAGGTGAGACCTTGATATGAGTGGAAGGGAACTACAAGGAAAGTGCTGTTGAAGTGGAAGGATTCCTGACTGAACCACTTGTCTGTCTGGGTGGAAGGATACCTGACCAAACGACTTGTCTGTGTGGATGAAAGGATACCTGACCAGAAGAGATTAGATCAGGCACTTAGATGGAGGGTTTGTGTGGAGCTGCTGTAGAAGGGTCTATGTTTACCAAGTTACTGTATGCAGTAAGATAGTGACCGTCACCACTGCAAAATTATGAGATTTCTCTAACAGAATAGAGAATACAGAGAAACACGAACATGTACTGTGTAGAGAACTGTCCAAAAGTGACTTTTGACATCGTATATGGTGTATGAGTCATAAAGGTATATGGACACAACTCTAAATATATTCGTTAAATATGGTTTACATTTATAGAATGTGGATTGTAAATTTAAATAAGGAATGTGGATTGGAATGTGCCCATAACATGACTACGTAATGAATGGTATTGCAGTTAGAGCATATATATTCCCTCAGCACTAATAACTTTAGCTGGTAGCTGAGAGCCAGACAGAGCGAGAGAGATGCCACGATGCCATGCCCTGGCTGGGTATGTATGTGTCAGACACAGAGGCCGTCAGATCACCAGCTGTGGGATGAAATGAGATGGAAAAAGAGGAGATGGAGACAGATAGAGACTAGTAGAGCCATCACTTATCTGTGGGGTGGGCCCGGGCCCCAACAATGGCATGGTGTGCTGCATGATGCTGCAGGTCACTCCACTACATTTATTTGCATATGGTGCGAACCATAAATCACAATCTTTTCACAACAGTGAGCACTAAGACTTATCACTACAGCTGCATTTTGTAGCCATCAGCACTAGTATCTACAGATCTGTGTCCCTGCTCATTCTAAGTGTCGGACTGAAAGCACTTAGCTTCTGAAGTTACAGATTGCTGCCAGGGGTAGAATGAAGAGGTTTTAAGTGTAGTGTCATTACACAATGTTTAAAGGAAAGGGATCCTCGAAAGGGGTTTAGATTCTATCCACCACATGTCATTTAATAGTTATGGGTTTTAAATGTGTTTCTGTATGGGCTTGGTGAGGAATCTGTTATTACAACCCAGGAGGGCCCAATGACTCCTAGATCAGTTGATCTGATTGGTTGAACGTTTCCCTGTGTGTCAGCACACTTTAACATGCTCATTCTGAAGGAAAACTAACAAGAGAGGATTATGTGTTAAAGCTGGCGGTCGGATGTGGGTGAATCAGTGACAAACTACAACATTAATATGAAGGCACATTGGTCTGCTGTGACACAGAGAGGGTGAGCCATCTCTTGATGATAATGAGCATGGTGTCATCAGAACTAGGAGCACAGAACTAGATGGGCCTGCAGCTCATGTGAGGGGAAATGACACAGCGGGAAAGAACTGATTGTCCAGAGGTGGTCGCGGTGGGATAAGTGATGCTTCTTTTGTTGAGAAGCCAAGCGGGTTGTCCCCCAGAATGGGCTGGGCTGAGGAGCGTGGCAGCAGGACAGACTCAGACCACAGGGCCAGACTCTGCTACACTGTACCTCTGGGATGAAAGGAGCGCTGGCTTTTAACAACCATGTACTGCAGATACAGTTTGAATGAGAGAGAGAGAGAGAGAGAGAGAGAGAGAGAGAGAGAGAGAGAGAGAGAGAGAGAGGGGGGGGGGGGGGGGCGAAGGAGGAGGAAGGAAGGAAGGGTTTGGGCATGGACCATAGCTTTAGCTTTGAAGCAGGCTCCCTACCTTTCCGTTTCTCAGTGACTCACATGAAAGTGGAAAAGCTCAAATTGGTTAAAATGATGCATATTTGTAAGTTCTTTGAGTGCTCATCCATTACAAAATGTAATGCGTAATATGGATGAATATACTTCACTGATGGTCATATATAACACTCACAGATAAGGTGTAATGGGTTTCATCAGCCTTACATTTAGTCATTTAGCAGACGCTCTTATCCAGAGCGACTTACAGTAAGTACAGGGACATTCCCCCCGATGCAAGTAGGGTGAAGTGCCTTGCCCAAGGACACACGGCAGGGAATCGAACCAAAAATCTTCTGATTAATAGCCCGACTCCCTAACCGCTCAGCCATCTGACCCACAAGCCTTGCATATTTAACAATGAACCATGACTTTTCTGGATAAGCATGCTTGAGCTTTTAACAGGATCCTGCATTTGGAAAATTAATTAAACAAATTAGCATAACCCAGGGGCTTGGGTATCAGGTATTCTCATGTGCCACTATCATGACAACTCCCCCAATAAAATTACTTTTGCAAATTATTTCCCAAGAAAAGGCTCTTCTGTTAAAATACTTCTTTAAATCCCTAAGTAACAGAGGTCAAGGGAGTGCGCTTTCAAAATTCCCATTTGACAGCAAACTAATTAAACCAGAACAGGACACCACCCCTGAATCCCCTTTCATAAATCCTACTGTACGTGGTTGTTACACAGAACTTTTCGGTCGAGGATAGTGGGTACCAAATATAGAACGACTGTGCTGCTGTTACGCCTGTAGGAGTCACTACGATGCGTCTCTTTTTCCAACCGGCTGTGTCGTACTCAAAGGAGAACTTCAGTCACTAGAAATTCAGCCACCCACCATCATATAGCAAGTACCGTAACGGTCTGAAAAAGTACCGACAGTCAAGATCTATGTATTTTTCTAATGGTCTAAAATCCTTACGGACGTGGCGAACTGGAACACATCAGTAAATTGCCGTGTATTGGCGTAGACACGACTCTAACCAGAAACTTTGGCCAAAGTTTATTGTAGCATATGGAAGTTCAAAATCTGTGTTTATGTTCTGGACTTGTTTTGCTCCGCAAATAAGCTTGCTACTTCGTAACTAAAGTAACTAATTAGGACTACGTTGTCAGGTAAGACTGTATTTTAATTCTATTTTCAAAATGTATATATTTTTGTGCCAACAAATTACCCTTTTGTGACTGTTTACTGAAAGTACTGTTTCGACAGTTTCTTGAATTGATGAGATTTGGGCTCAGTGCCTGGATCTGGAGGAATGACAGTGTTGCAGTTACCGTGTCACAATATAGGCAGCCTACATAATGCGTATACAGGATAGTGTTTATATATTTTTGACTGTCAAATCCTTTGTGTAATTAAGATCATGGTAAGTAAACGTCTATGATATCAAGTACATAAATGCACTTACACTCAAACAAAACTTACACCAATTCATTCAGATCAAATTGTACATTTAACAACCGTATTTGGCAGTGTAAAAAACGTTCACTGACCTGTAAAACAAGCCGGATATTAAGGCTTGGTTTCAGTAGGATATCATTCATCTTTAATAATAAGAGACATGTCTAATTATAGCGCAGTGTCCTGTCTGTGGGGTGGTGGATAAGCAGAAAACAATGCCAGCTGAAAGTGCTGGAAACATGTTGTCCAGAAGGAATGCACATGCACAAGTTATGGTACACACGGACAGACCTTAGGAATGTGAGGAATCAAAACATCAATTCACAGCACTTTGAGCAGTAACAGCTGAGTGAGGGCATCATTGATGAAGCATGCCATGTCCAACAACTGTCTGGATGACAGGGACCCATAGCTGGAGTCCCATGGAGATGGTCTGGTCTGGTCTCAGGCTGAGTGGATCTGCTAGGACAGAGGCAGGGTTGGTGGGCTTCCCTGTAGTCTACTCTGATCGTAGTATAGTGTCCTGTCTCTGTCCACAGACTCAGAGATTTGGGGGGGGGGGGGGGGGGGTGCTGGGATGATGGACGGTTGTTTAAAATGGTTTAATCAGGTTGTAAGCATTGGGACCATTCTGTTGTCAATCCAGTGTAATCCTGGTTTTGATCCAATTTCCAATCCACATTTTCAGAGTCTCCTTTTCAGGCTCTGATATGTGGTTCCACACAGCACTAAACTGCCTGCTTGAGAGCTCTGTGCTGCTGAGTGGGGGAGAATGAGAGGCCTGGGGTGTATCTGTGATGGATTCTCCAGATGTTCTGTGCCTTGCTCTATTTAGTCATTTAAGTATTTTTCAGTGGTTCAATTGTAGACCCTTGGGTGGCTGACCACTCAAAATATCCCAAACTGGACTACAGCTGTCTGTCCAGTGTGAGCATAGCTGCGGTAGACACCAGGTCAACAGTTGGCTTTGATCTTGATATTTGTGGAATTGTTTGTCAGAGTCACAGTGAAAGACAGGAATACAAGCAGCTGATTTTTCCTTATAGGGGAAATTGAAATCATTGAAATCACATGGTGCAATAAACCTGACCCCTGTTTGTCCCAGACGGAACAGTAGAGTCACACAGGGGTAAAGCATGGAAGCAAGTTCTGCAGCTCCTCCAGCCCTTTACAATAGTCACTCGGGGATTGGGGGGTTGTCCATCCCACTCCCCTTTCATGAGAGTCTGCCGAGCCCCTGGATCTTGTCTCAAACCCTGGCAGCAAGGTGACTTAAAACAGAGTGAGAGAAGACACGTTTAGGAGCGCCACTCGGCATCTTTTTGACCTCCGACCCCACATTCCTGTGGCTCTTCCTGCTCTCTGGGCTGGGGGAGCCGTCAACCTCACAGACCCATCGTTGACCTGCCATGGAGGAGAAATTAGACCCTTGTCTGTGTATTCTCAGTCGGAGGACAAGGTGCTGTGGGATACCCGCTCCTCACAGGATGGATGGGGTTTTAGTTGGACGCGATCCCCATACATCTCCCACACATTGTCATACTAAGACGTACCATCATCTGCACTGAATGTCTAAGGGACGGTCTATTGGATTATACCCTGATTGTTCATATCCCAGGGTGAGAGAGAGAAAAGGAGAGAGAGAGAGAGAGAGAGGGGGGGGGGGAGAGGGAGAGAGAGGGGGAGAGAGAGGGAGAGAGAGAGGGAGAGAGAGGGAGGGAGAGAGAAGGAGAGAGAAGGAGAGAGAGAGGGAGAAAGAGAGAGAGATAGAGAGAGAGAGAGAGAGAGAGAGAGGGGGGGGGGGGAGAAAGAGGGAGAGAGAGGGAGAGAGAGGGAGGGAGAGAGAAGGAGAGAGAAGGAGAGAGAGAGAGAGAGATGTGGAGGGAACCCTCCACCCTCAGCTGCTTTTCATTGTGTTCATCTCTTCCTCGCTGGGCTGGGTCTGCCTAATGAAGCCTGTATAACTACCATCAAAGCAGCTTTCCTCTGCCATCCTCAGGAATTAACCATCATATGCTGTGCTCATATAATTTCGTCTCTGATTCGCTGAATAATTCTCTACAGCCGTTTAAGACAAACAACAGCACTTTATATGGCGTGTGTTTACTTGTCTCTCCCTCACTCCCATTTGCTTCCCTTCATGAAGGTTCCTATTCTCTGTGACCGGGGCTGGACTGCTCTGGGCCTGTCTCGTGCCCCTGGCTCTACAATAGCCTGGCTGTGCTGCTATATCAACATGTTGTTCCTCTCTCTGACCTCCCTGCCTCTGGGTCCTTGTGCCAGTCAGTCCACAGCTCTTGGCCAATCACTGTTAAGCTGAGAGGAACTAGGTGGGTCTAGGCCAGTCTGAGACATGCCCGACTGTGACTGCTCTGTCCATGGAGTCCAGCCCCACTCTGACTCAATATCCTATTGGAGGAGTCCTGTTCCTCTTCCTGTTTAAACTACGTAAGCCCCACCTAGGTAATGTTCTCTAGGGAACCATAGCTCTGAGTCTGATCCACCTCTGTCTGTGAGAACTACAAACTCCCACCTGTAACCCCGGACATGCCAACCCAGCTCATCCCCCCTGTCCTCCAGTCTCCAGACAGCTCATCCCAGGCCTGCAGACAGACAGTGAACCAGACTGGATGTTTTCCTGTGCCGTCGTCCGTGTGCATGTATGACATGCAGTGGCTCCAATTTGGCCTCCAGCTATACATGCCACCAGAACATTCTGTGCCTATATTTTGACTCTGCTATTCAACCGCATGTTGCTGTTTTCAGTTCAGTCTATTTTGAAACGAGGATTCAGTGTGCTCTGGAGGCTGCTCTGGAGGCTGCTCTGGGCCGAGGGTACAGGAGAGAGGCTGCTCTGGGCCGAGGGTACAGGAGAGAGGCTGCTCTGGAGGCTGCTCTGGGCCGAGGGTACAGGAGAGAGGCTGCTCTGGAGGCTGCTCTGGGCCGAGGGTACAGGAGAGAGGCTGCTCTGGGCCGAGGGTACAGGAGAGAGGCTGCTCTGGAGGCTGCTCTGGGCCGAGGGTACAGGAGAGAGGCTGCTCTGAGCTGATAGAGAAGTAGAGTGGGCTGAATTTATTTTCTAATTCAGCACTTGATATAATATGTCTGCAATGTGAAGTCTTTTTGAAGGTAAACTATCCTTCATCAGGGACTGAGCTAATTGATCTCCAATCTTACAGTTCAGATTAGTTCAGATTCAGATAGTCTCTATATTCCACAACATTTACTGCTTCTGATGATACAAGTATACAATTCACAGCCAAAGGTCAAAGTTCATTGGACCAAAATACTCCTCTGGTTACTCTCCCTTCGTAAGCCTCTTTTTCAGTCTGCTGTGTTTATAAACCAGGGCAGCAGAGCCAGGCTGTTACAGGCAGCTTCTTGGCTGTACATTGCTTTATCATATAGACTTGTGACTAGAAGGACAGTGATTTTAAAGTTGACTTTAAAACGCTAATGATCGAGCTCTCTGTCGTTAAAAACTCAGAGCATGGTCATTTCAGTTTCATTGGCTTTATAGTCAGGAAAGTACAGCATTGATTTGCTAGTGCTGGATGACTTGGGTGCTGTGGCTCTCTGTATTTCTACTGATCATCCAGTGAGAGTTTCACAGCCATTATAAACCAGCATCAGATCATGGGAATATAGAGGCTCTGAGTGTGGTTGCTAAGCGTTCATGGACACTGTAAAATGTAATATATATAGGGTGTCAGTGACATGTTGTGTGACAGCGGACAATAAGAAATGGATCTCCAAGCCTCCTTGCTATGTTATGTTCCAGGGACAGAGGTGTTTGGATTTGCTTGTTGAACTCTTCTTGGTTCCAGCAATTTTATATTGTTGTTGTTGTTATTTAAGTTGGTGTAATTGTCTTAATGCGCACTCAAGACAGAGAAAGAGAGAGAGAGAGAGAAAGCGAGAGTGTAGAGTGTAGTCCCCCACCATCCGAGCCCAGGATAAGTAATGGCACACCAGGGGAAGCTCGCTGGCAAATCCAAGTCATCGCTCTCTCGCTTCGCTTCTTGCCAGCTCTGTAATCAAAAGCACCTTTGTAATCCAGAAGAAAGCCCAGGCTTCTGGGAGAGCTACCACACTCTAGCTGCTAAACAGTCAGTAAACACAGCCCTCACATGTGTGTGCTATCTGGGGCCTCCACACAAATGCAGTATGCACACACACACACACTCTCTTTGATGATTGGAGGAAGCAAACGCAGGTCAACTATATCAGTCATCTATCTTTCTGCTGTCTGGAGGGAAATTGTAATACTCATTTCCAGCTTCTACCTTTTAAATGGTGTGAAGTAGAAAACATCTAGACTGTAGCAAACGATAAAGGTACATCTATACTGTTGTGTACAGTATGTCAGTGTTCATATCATATTGCAAGGCCCCATGAACCTGTGGACGCATGAGTTGTGATGTTTTTCTAGAACCAGAAAATGCTCTCCGCTGTTCATAGATCAACCAGAACCCAATCTGCTCCTCTTCACATTTAGCAGACGCTCTTATCCAGAGCGACTTACAGTAAGTACAGGGACATTCCCCCCGAGGCAAGTAGGATGAAGTGCCTTGCCCAAGGACACAACGTCATTTGGCACGGCCGGGAATCGAACCAGCGACCTTCTGATTACTAGCCCGATTCTTTAACCGCTCAGCCACCTGACTCCTTCTTCTCTTCCCATCACCGTGAACAGAACAGAGCCTCAGATCACACCTGCCCTGACTTTGTCCCGGTTCATCAATGTTTATTCACCATCTGGAGTAAATGGATGCCTCTGCTAGAAACTTTCAGGGTGACCACCTAAGCAGAACAGGCTGCTTTGAGGAACCTTGTTAGACGTTCTATACAAGACTGTCCTGGGATGACCCCTCAAGCAGACAGTCGTGTTTACGGTGTGAGTGTCTTTCTCAGGGGAGACACAGCGACTCATCCGACATTAACATTCAACCTGAGATATTGAGCCTGACCCTCCCTTTTCCTGTCCTATTGTATGATGGGATGGGATGTTTGTGTGTGTGCTTGTGTGTTTATGTAGAGGGGGGTAAAGAGAAGGAGAGAGTGCCAGAGAGAGAGAGGCAGTGTTTATCTAAGATATTCAGTAGCAGGCTGCAGGAAGTCAGTGTCAGCAGATCCATTCAGGAGGCTATTCCTGAGCTAGCACTTCCTGTACGGCCAGTAACTTGTGACCTCACACACAGGAAGTGTCCTCTGGATAGATGGTGAATAACAAGGATTATGTTAAAGAACAGTCAATTAACCATGGTAGAGAGAATCATTTTGATAGGATACAATACACATGCACACTATGGCAATCCTGGAATCTCTCCTAAAATAACTTGGCCAATCAAAAAGCCTGTAATTGTGTTGATTGGTTTGCTTGTCGGTTAAGATTTGATCATGCCCCTTTAGGAACACCTTTCAGTTCAACTGTCCTGTCCTCCCCTGTGCTCCCCTGTCCTGTCCTCCCCTGTCCTCCCCTGTCCTCCCCTGCCCTCCCCTGTCCTCCCCTGTCCTCCCCTGTCCTCCCCTGTCCTCCCCTGTCCTGTCCTCCCCTGTCCTCCCCTGCCCTCCCCTGCCCTCCCCTCCCCTGTCCTGTCCTCCCCTGTGCTCCCCTGTCCTGTCCTCCCCTGTCCTCCCCTGTCCTGTCCTCCCCTGTCCTCCCCTGCCCTCCCCTGCCCTCCCCTCCCCTGTCCTCCCCTGTCCTGTCCTCCCCTGTGCTCCCCTGTCCTGTCCTCCCCTGTCCTCCCCTGTCCTCCCCTGTCCTCCCCTGTCCTCCCCTCCATGTGTCCAGTCTCAGGAATAGGAAGGTTAGCCAGCAGCAGGGGCTTGTTGTATTTCTCTCCTCCCTGTTTGTTTGACACATGTATTCACATGATTAGACAGGCCCCACTTAACATGTAAATCAGACTGACCCCATGCAGGCTGGCTGTGTGGCCTAGCCCTCGATCTTCTCAGCTCACACAGAGCTATGTAGGCTTAAGCACATCAGCTAAATAGGGCACCAGGGAAGTGTCTGAATACACCCCATTGTCTGCCTGGGACACTTGCTTGAGTGTCTCTGACTGATCCCAGTTAAGCGTGTTCAGAAGTATGAGGTAGGTTTTCCTTCTCTTTCCATGAGCAGGGCAGTCATGACAGACAGGTCAGTGAGGAGGCTGGTGGTTTCTCCACACAGTGTGAGAATCCAGAGGCTTTTTCAGGCGTTTCCATGAGTATTGTTCTTCTTTTAGACACTGTGGTGTAGAATGATGTACCATGTGCAGGGCTGACCACACTGCAGACTTAGATTCAGAGCCTCTGCACAGCCAGGAGCAGCTGTCCCGAGGGAGGGGGCGGAGGGGAGCGAGACAAGGGAACGGAGGGGTGCACGGGGGAAGAAAGGGGAGAGAAGAGAGAAGGGGGAGTAAGGGCAGAGAGGGGGAGAGTGAGAGGTCTCGGGCGGTCTGTCAGAGAGAGCTTGAGGGCTCGGTCCTGACTCTGATAGCGCTCCACTGCTGCAGCACAGGATAGATGTTCCCGTCGTGGTGAATATGTTCCTGCACACATCCATACACATGCCGCGGCGCTCAGTTCGAGCTGTTGAGAAAGCGTTTGGCTACTGCAGAGGGGGTGTGGCTGGCAGCATGACTAATGTCACCACCTCTTTCCCATCATGGCCCCAGCACCTTCTGATCGGTCATAATTACAGGGTGCTCTTTTATCATTACAGATGTATTCACGGTTAGACTGATGCACCTTGCAGAGCCAGTTACGACCGTCCCCCACACTTATTACAGGGCATGGGCGCCTCTTAATCTCTTTTCACACTGATCGTTTATGTGAGTGGAATCTGAGAGGAGACGATGGCAACGCCGGAGAACGGATGTTGACCAAACCTGAGATGACCTGACCTGGAAGAGGAAGCATGATGTCTTTCCCATACCATCAGCCTACAAATAGCTTCCCAGAAAAGACTTTTCCACGAAACCCTGAACATCAAAGCAAAACCAGCTGATTTTCTATCATGGGAACAACATGAAGGAGGCCATCTCAGGGTTGATTAGATGTTGCTCTATGAAAGGACTAGAATCAAATCAAAGACAAATTATGTATTTTTTGATCTTCATGGTTTCACATGTACGTAAGCTGTATATATACAGACACACAGTACTGGGCCAGCCAGGCTCTGTACAATGGGCCTCTTGTCACACACACACAGTTCCCAGCCTTGATGGAGGCTGACGGTGGCTTTCTCTAGAGTTTGTGGCAGAGCGAGGGCTTTACCAGTGTCACCCTCCTGGTGGTGACGGATGTCTGATGGTGGCCTGTGGTTCTGCCATGATGAAGGCCTCAGTGTTGGCATGGGCCTAGGATTGGCATAGGACATGGTGTCGGCCCCTGGTGTCGGGCCTGGTGGAACTGGTACAGTGCTACTCTGGGTGATTCATGGGCTGGACAGGCTTTGCTATATTGTTGAGGTGCCTTCTAAAATAATGTAGCATAATTGAGTCATTTATCATGTCTATTAATGCAATACTAATGAATAAACAGATGCTGCTGTGACAGTAGTTAGTGTGTGATCAGAATCGCTGAGACCAGGGCTCGTAACTCACTGTCCCAGTACCGTCTCGAAGTGCAAAATTAATCGTCCAAAACTAAAATTGACCTGTCCCAAAATGTTTTTTTTTACTAATTGGGGGGGGGGGGGGGGGGGGGGGGGGAAAGAACATTCTAAACATAAAAAAATAAAAGTTTATTAAGGTTTAAAAAGTTGATGAATTTTATATTGTTATGGTCTATTGTCCCACGGTCATCCCAAAGTCTGTGTTGAACTGTCCCAGACGTCTTTTTCATCAACAACGGGATGCCGTTCATTTGGATCCCTGCCTGAGACTACCCACACACAGTACTGTGCCTCAATCCAGACTCGGCCTTCAAGGGCTTTACCGTTAGTCCATTCAATTCATTTCTACTTGGCCCTCTGTATGGAATGTGGCTTATCCACTTACTCTCATGTCCATGCACCTGGTCCACAGGATTTATTGTGCTACTGTGGACCTGTTAGAGCAGCCAGAACCAGGGCCAGATGCATGCTGGAGTTTACTTTGTTCTGTCTTTCTGTGTGAGATTTGCCTCTGCATTTAGACAGGGCAATCTCCATTGCCATAGTCATTTATTTGGGATTGGGAGCTAACTTGTTCCATATGCAGCCTTCCCTCCTCCTCCCTCTATCTATCCAGTTAAACCCTTTAGGAAGCTCTTATGCATGTCCAAGGAAATCTAGTCTAAAATGATGATTATTTTATTAACTGGATGGAGAAGATTAGCATGTTACCAGAATGACGAGACAACAGCTGGGGTTGTTTGTGTGTGTGTGTGTGTGTGTCTATGCATACATGCATGTGTGTTTATGTGCCAGGTAGTGTAGTCTAAAACAATCAGGAAACCAGTGCAATGTTTGTTTTCAGATGTTATTACAACCAGTAGTTATTTATTGACATTTATCTCTGCGGGTAGCCTTTTCAACAGGTCTTGTTTTTTGTTTATACTTGTTATTCTCATGCATAAACATCTTCTTCCCATTAGAGTTATGTTGGAGAATTCTGTGTTCTGTTTAGTAATGTGATATGAAGTCATAGACTTGTAAATAGCTCTGACCGGGGAGAAAAACTCCTTCACATTTCTTACAAGCCTATTTTTAGAATCTGAACTGTGACAAAGTCTATCCAACCTTGTTATGAGAACTGGCAGAACAAATCAATGGGCTTTTTAATTGTTCAAAAATATTCATCATAGTTTCACGAACAGATGTTTTTATAGTCAGTGTGTGTCTGGGCTTGAATGTGATCAAACAAGCTGTGCCTGATTGGTTGTATTACTGGCTGGATGACTGGGTGACTGGATGGATAGCTGGCTGGATGACTGCATGAGTGGATGACTGGCTAGATGGCTTGTTGGATGATAGGATGGCTGGCAGGTTGTTGGCTGGATGACTACATGAGTGGATGATTGGCTGCCTGGATGAGTGGATGACTGGCTGGATGACTGGCTGGATGGCTGGCTGGCATTGGTAAGAGAAGGATAACCCTTGTAGAGCAGTGGGATGCTAAAACTGGCCAGTTGAATACTTAGTGGGGTTCCACAATGGCACACGACAGGTCTTTTCAGCTTGTGTGTGTGTGTGTGTGTGTGTGTGTGTGTGTGTGTGTGAGAGAGAGAGTTCATGTGTGTGTGTTGGTTCCCTGGCAGCCTGCAGGCTCCTGAACAGCCAAAGATAAATAAGAATGTCTTCATCCTTTGCTGGACCCCACCTGCCCTCAATGCCTGTCTGTGTGCCTCGGTGGTCTCTTGTCTCTCTCTCTGTCTGTCTATGTCTCTCTGTCTCCCTCTCTCTGTCTGTCTAAGTCTCTCTGTCTCCCTCTGTCTGTCTCCCTCTGTCTGTCTCTCTCTCTCACTCACTCACACTCTCTCTCACTCTCTCTCTCTCTCTCTCTCTCTCTCTCACTCTCTCACTCTCTTTTACTCAGTTCAGTATGCTTTATTGGCATGACAGTTCGGGGTTGAGCAGCACACGTGTGTGTGTGTGTGTACAGTAGCAGTGTGCCAGCCTGCCAGGAGTCAGTGTGTGAACAATGTGAACACTGCCAGGTATGTGTTGGTGACAGTCCAAATGTGTCAGGTGTTATTAGCTGTAAGCTGCTCTGCTGTGGTGACCTCATCACTGCCCTGACTTCAACCCTTTACCCTGGCCTTGACCAGAGAGTGCACCAATCAGATTTTTGTCACATTTTAAGGCTGAGCACCGTGAATGATGGCTGCAATATTCTGCTGTCAGCTGTACAGAGGAGCCTATCCCATGGATTGATATAGAACATCCTTGCGATAGTCACACTCAAAATAAAAACGACTTCACTGAAGACCGTTTGGAGTACGGTATATCACCGTGTTTTTATGTTTCTGACACTGTATTTCACCCTCTCCAAGTATCTGTCCTGACGTCAGACTGCTTGGCTAGCGAGCTCAGCTTGCAGCCTGATTGGCTGGCTGTATGCGACTGACTGGATGGCTGGATTTAGTCAATGATTACAGTTGGAGACAGACAGACAGGCAGGTGCAGACAGACAGACAGATAGGAAGGCAGAAAAACATTGGATAAGTGTCTTTTTGAGAGTAACTAAACAGACCAATATTGTGTCTTTGTAAAGAGAGTATTGGAAAAGGGGAGAGGCCTGAGAGGAAGGGAGCTGAAGTAGTGAGAGAAGGGAACTGGGGAAGAGGAAGGGAGAGGGGAATGTGGAAAGAGGGGATGGCAGAGGGGGAGGGGGAGAGGGGCAGAGGAGAGGGGAGAGAAAGTGGGTGGTGTGTACCAAGAATATCTTGGCAAAGCCGGACGCGTTCCTCCGTTTCTCACAAATGGCCCTCCCACAGCAGGGAGTTGGAAACCTCAAGGGGTCATGCACCACAAACCTGGCAACCCACTCCTCTGATGAAAGGGTACTCTAAGAGAGAGATTTTCTGGTTTGCATTAGAATTACTATTAGTACTATAGAATCATTGGTACTTCATTAGTCTCCCTCTCTCTTTCTTTCTTACACTCCTTCACAAACCCACCCTCTCTCTTTCTTGTTCTCTTTTTCTCCCCCCAATCTCTCATTCCGTGACAATTTTAATGTTTAATCCTGATTGTTTAATGTAGAATATGAATTCTACGTTTCCTTTAGTGGACCACCTAGCTGGTGTTCAGTCTGATAGAGTAAATGAGCCTGTGTGAAAGTGCAGATGTAAAGTTTATAACAGGTCTTGGCTCCAGTCCTGACCCCAACCTGTTGGCTGCATCACATCAGATGTGGCGTAAAAACTGGGAATGGTTAACACATCTGTGTGTGTTTGTGTGAGAGTGAATGAATGTGTGTGTGTGTCTGACTCTAAAGGTGACACGGTCAGAGTCAAAGCCTGCCCTGGGGTTTGGGTTACCTCTTAGCTCCTGTTACACCAGAGCTCTGGTTCAGAGGTGGGTTCCTTTGATACTCTCTCCAGATCAGGGATCAAGGATGATATCATCTCTCAGGTGGATACCACTCTATCAAAAGAGCCCAGAGCTACTCTCAGAGAGGGACCCTGATAAACACCTGTTAGGCCAACCATGACAACCTAGTCTGATTCTACCAAAAGACTTAACTGTCCAGCCAAGTGTATCTAAATTAGTCCTGACTGCTTAACTATGCCTTCGATATTATCACCTTGATCTAAGAAGTACTGTAGGGCGTCTGCCACACCGCCCATCTCCCCTCACTGCTGAACAGAGCTAGCGGAGGAGGTTGACTGTTGACTGTGTCTGAGAGTTTCCTGCTCTCTTTCTCAGAGAGCAGGAAACTCTCAAATCAACTGGGGAGATTAGACTGGAGGAAGCAAATGCCAATTGCCTTAGTATCATGGCGCAGCATTTAATTTATGTTCCACAGGCTTAGGGTTTTGGGCCACAACAAAAAACAAAAACTAATGACATGTTGACTATGTTTAGTGGAAATAAAACAGAAGAAGAAAAAAATACTGAAAAACAAATGCCACAACCCCAGCCATAGTTTATTCCTAATTTTCCTTCTCCCCTCTCTTCCCCCCTCTCTCCTCATCTCCTCCACCCCTCTCCTCCTTCTCTTCCCCTCGACCCCATCTCCTCTCCCCTGCTTCTCCTTCTCCTACACCCCTTCCTCCAGCTTATCCCCCTCTCCTCCATCTCATCTTTTTCCTAGACAATGACTCATTCCAAACTAACGTCCAACACTTTTCTACGTCCAACTTTTACTATTTCAGGATCCTAAAGCCTGAAGTATCTAGTTATTTACCGATCCTCATTGACGTTTTAGCCTAAAATAGCAGCTGATAATATAATTATGCCCATCAGGAGTTCTGGTCAATCTGATTTTGGCTCCAGCCAGACTACTGTCCTAAACACCCTAAACACAGACTGCAGGCTTCTGCGGTTGTTGTAAGATACCAGTCCCTTGCCTGGCTGATCATTTCCACTGTCCAGTCCCTGCCAGTTGCAATCATTTTTGGTGTGACCCTGGTGTAGTCTCCACTCTCTGTGTGTAGTTACATTCGAGCATAGGTCTTCATAGTGAATGCACGCACACACACACACACACACACACACACACTACACTCTGCACACAAACTTAATGGCTATGTGCCTGACAGTAAGTAGGCCTAAATTTAGACTTATGAAGTCTTCTTCTTGTCAGTGTTGGAATGAATCTAACCAGTCTGAATCAACATGCGCCTGTTCTCTTTCCTGTGTTTGACAGGCTGTTCCAGCAGAGCCAGCCAGCCCTGCTTCTGTTTCTCTTCTACCTCCACCACATCTGAGCGGCTCGGAAACCACCACATCTGAGCTGGTAGGAAACCACGGCACTCTCATTCCTCCCAGGCTTGTGCTGCTAGTCTCATTTTTTATATTCCACCCTTCAAACTTCATTAGGGTTACATTTACTTTGTCACAAAATTATTTCTAGTGATGCAAGTTGTTATATACAGCACAGTAAGTCGGTAATTCCTTCCTTGAGCGAGGGCAGTATGAATCTTGATATTCTCCACAACAGGCACCTAGAACCTAGCTATAAACTACCTGCCATCATGCTGTCCCAAGACAAATCCATTGGCGTCCCTGAATAGAGATCATAAAAGGGCATAAAATCTTATTTATAGTAGATCAGCCCCAGGTACAGGCCTAGTTCATGTGTTTGGTATTCATTATCCCATTATAAGGTGGGCTAGAATAGCGCTCCGGTTTGAACCCTCACACTGCAGAGTTCGGCTTATTGCCCATTGTGTTTCACTTCATATACCTCTAATGCAATACCCTGGTGGGTGTTTCACAGCCGGACACATGGGAGTCATATCAGGCCTGATAATGAGCGTACCAGGAAGCACACTCCTGGGACTAAATTAGTTTTGCGAACCAGAGAAGGGGACTCTCTGCCTCAAGGCCTGTTTCCTGTCCCTTTGGCTCCAAAGCCCCTGTTCTGGTGGCAACAGGAAATCAATAACCCCCTCCAGCCCCACCCCCACCCTACTACACAATGAATCAACCCACATTTCATATAAATGGCTTGACCTCCAGCTTTACGGTATTTCTACTCCACATCTCTTCCAGCTCACTGTCCACCTTAGATCTCCTCTTGTCACTGTTTCCTCCAGGTTTCTCTCTCTGTCTCCTACTGGTCTCTCTCTGTCTCCTCCTGGTCTCTCTCTGTCTCCTACTACTGAGGGAAGTAGGGGTGCTGGGGGTATGCAGCACCCGTCACCTTGTGGTCTCTCTTCCTGGTCTCTCTCTCTTCCTGGCCTCAAGCTCCTCCTGGTCTCTCTCTCTTCCTGGCCTCTAGCTCCTCCTGGTCTCTCTCTCTTCCTGGCCTCTAGCTCCTCCTGGTCTCTCTCTCTTCCTTGTTTCTGTCTCCTTCAGCTTCCTGTCCACTCTAGATCTTTAATAGATATCCACTCACTAACCACAGATGACTGACACATCAGCAGATATCAACCAGAAGAGAGAATCCTCTGGCTATAAAACAGGTCTAAAAAAACAACACAACACAGTGTATGAGTGAGCTTCCTCAGATCCTGTGCTTGGTATGCTGGTCAGGGTTTGCTGACAGAGCGAGCACTAGAGTGGGTAGCAGAGGCTGGACTGAGCGGACTGGTTGTACTGAGTGCTGGAGCTGGAGCTGGGGCTGGAGCTGGAGCTGGAGCTGGGGCTGGAGCTGGGGCTGGGGCTGGAGCTGGGGCTGGAGCTGGGGCTGGAGCTGAGGCTGGGGCTGGAGCTGGGGCTGGGGCTGGAGCTGGTGCTGGGGCTGGAGCTGGAGCTGGGGCTGGAAGGGAGCGAGGGAGGGAATGACTGGGCTTAGGCCAGACCAGGACAGTAGGGGCCTCTGGCAGGCCTAGCGTCAGTGCTGCAGTGTTTCCTGCTGGGGCTGTAGTAGCATAGCAACATCTGGTGCCTTCGTCAGTCAGGCCAATGAAAGGTGGGTCGCCGGGGAGACCGCGCCTGGCCTGGCCAGAGGAACGTAGAGCAAATAAAATCCCAGGTTTGTCACTATTAATCTCCAACAGGCTGGCATATACATGGACCAGAGGGTTGTTCTCTGTTTGTTTCTTTTGCATTCTGCCCACCTCTCTCTCTCTCTCTCTCTCTCTCTCTCTCTCTCTCTCTCTCTCTCTCTCTCTCTCTATACTGTTAATGGATGACTTCTAGCTGTTCTTTTGGAATTCATTCATTCAGAAGCCTTACAACAAGGTCTAGAATGCAGCTCCATGACAGAGTAAATACATAATTTTCGTACATATTCAGGTCTATAGGAAGGACTATATTTAGGTTCCAACCCATTTAAATGGCCTGCCAAAATGTTCAATGGTTGTTGAAAGATGCTTTCAAAAGAATTGGTCTGAGCTAGAGTGGAACTACTTTCAAGAGAGACTGGTTGTCTCTTGTATCTCTGTGGATCTCAGCTCTTTATTGGCCTCATGCCATAGGTGTCCATATCCAAACTTGATCTCGCCTCACAGTTTTAGCTATAGGTACCGTCTGATAAAACCTAAGGGTTGTTGGAAACACAGGTGCTTGTGAAAAGGAAAGAACGAGAGAGGGTTGGGAAGCCTGCATCTGGGCCTGCATCGCTCCATAAACAGGAAACCGAGTGTGCCTTCAAGGAGGGTGTCATGTTTCACAGCCACAGTTATGTGTTTTCTGTTCAAATATCAAGGTTGGGGGTTCACTACTGGGCTGGCCTCCAGAACCATTGTGTTTAATGGCTGTTATAGAACAGAGCACAGCAGAGTGTTATGGTCACCAAGAAATGCAATCTGAGGACCAAAGCGTAAACAGCCAAGCCAAGCCAAGTGGGTGGTTGACACCCACAATGTATCAATTTTTGTGTTATTTATTTAGTAAAACAACTAAATGTATGCAGCCAAACGTACCCTGCTCTATTGAAACAGTCCTCTTAAATTGGAGTGTCAACATGAATAAGACAGATCATCCGGCATGAATTCTTTTCTTAGTTCCGACCATCCCTGGTTTTAGAACAAGCCCACTTCAAACAGACAGGAAACACACACAGTGTACCCTGTAAATGTTCTTCCTTCACTCTCCATTGGAAGCCTCACTTCACGGCCTGGCTCCCTGCCAACAGATGCTGATAGGGAGATTAGATATGAGATTTAATTTCATGTCATCATCATGAAGCACCCGGTGAGTATTGAAGACGACACAGGTATTTATCTGCTCCACTTCTCCCCCCGATACGGAAGTAATCCGGAGGCTGATCTCTCCCCCCAGTCGGGGGATTCTGTCCTTGCTCTGTCTTCCGGGGCACCAAGCTGCTATTTTAGGTCTTAAGAGAGACATTGGAAACCTGGAGAGAGGGAGATAAGAGTGTTCGACTTTTAAGAGAGTTTTCTTTTTAACAGGAGAGGAGCTAGAGGAGGTTCTGTTTTCTCCTGATTCAAGTGTGAATTTCTCAACTCTCATCCAGCACTATGGTATCAACAAGCCTGCTAATACCAGTCTGCAGCTACACAGCTGCTAATGCTAGTGGTGGTGGTGGTGGTGTGGTGATGCTGCCAGAGATTGTCTTTACAGGGGCTTTGATATAGTCTTCAAAGTACAGCAGGCCTGCCTAGTACATACCTATACACCTAGCGCTTACTAGGGAGTCAGGTGGCTGAGCGGTGAGGGAATCGGGCTAGTAATCCGAAGGTTGCCAGTTCGATTCCCGGTCATGCCAACTGACGTTGTGTCCTTGGGCAAGGCACTTCACCCTACTTGCCTCGGGGGGAATGTCCCTGTACTTACTGTAAGTCGCTCTGGATAAGAGCATCTGCTAAATGACTAAATGTAAATGTAAATGTACTAAGCGTGACTACGGACAGAAGCATTAAAGCCAGAGTCTCTACAGTAGCTAGCAGTCTGGACTAACCCTGGCTTGTCCAGAGAGCAGAGAGCAGGAGGCTGATTGTCCCTGGCAGAAATAACACAGCCCTGTGCTGACCAGGAAGCTTTGATCAAAGACTGGGCTGTAGTGACTCTCATGTTACTCGAGGTTGGAAGGTAAGTGGACAAAGCTAGGCTGAGGATGTGTCTGTCTGGTCCACTGACAGGTCTTAATTACTAGATGAAGGTATGAAGCGAGGAGGGTTTCATCAGGCAGATGAGAACAAGGGGTCTAAAGCATGTTTGATGTTAGACTATGTTCCAAGATCAAACATCTTGGAACGGAATCATCTTAGACATGATTATGTGTCCATGATTCCTAATCTTCAGTAGTTAAACAACTAGATAAACAACTTTGACCGTGGAAGTTTTCCTTACACAGACTAAGTCTAGACTGAAGAAGCCTTCGCAATGGAGCAGGTCTATTGACCTGGTTAATCACAATGAGCTGTTTTAACATGTGTATAGGAACATGGCCCTTCATCTGGTATGGTGCAGAGAGCAGAAGAGAAAGAGAAACTCCAGCCCGATTCCTATTTGGTCCCCTGACAAGCAGCACCCCCTGGTGGGATTCTGTCAACACTGCAAACACCATTTTTTTCAAAGATGCATTAATTCTATAGGTATACTTGTATTTGATATATAATTGGTCAGTCTCTTAACCAACTATAATAATTGAGAATTTAGGTAAACAAGGTGCAGTTTATGCCAAGCACATCTACTACTGTATGTTGACAGACAGACATAATTGTATTGTACTTTAGGTGGTAGTCTAGTGAGGGCCCTTCATTATGCAAAGCCGGACCGAGATGACCTTTCTATCCATAGTAATGGTGTTGGACACTATTGTGTCGACTTCCAACAGATTATTCTAGCAGATTTATTCTACTTGATCAAGGATCAATCATAGCAAAATGAAAAATCTCAGCATGTGGGGCTGGAAGAGACAAAAGAGAATAATTGGAAAGCAGAGGAATGAGACTGAAGCTAAGACTGGCACTGGGCTGAAACTGGAGGCTGGGGGCTGGGGACTGAGGCTGGGGACTGAGGCTGGGGACTGAGGCTGGGGACTGAGGCTGGGGACTGAGGCTGGGGACTGGGGACTGAGGCTGGGGGCTGAGGCTGGGGGCTGGGGACTGAGGCTGGGGACTGAGGCTGGGGACTGAGGCACGGGGCTGAGGCTGGGGACTGAGGCTGGGGGCTGAGGCTGGGGACTGAGGCTGGGGACTGAGGCTGGGGACAGAGGCTGGGGACTGAGGCTGGGGACTGAGGCTGGGGGCTGGGGACTGAGGCTGGGGACTGAGGCTGGGGACTGAGGCTGGGGACTGAGGCTGGGGGCTGAGGCTGGGGGCTGGGGACTGAGGCTGGGGACTGAGGCTGGGGGCTGAGGCTGGGGACTGAGGCTGGGGGCTGAGGTTGGGGACTGAGGCTGGGGGCTGAGGCTGAAGCTATTCATCAAAAACCAGTCCTGGGTAAAAAAGTGTTCCCCAGGGTAGCTTATTCATATCAACTGAGAGGTACTCCACCTTCTTCACTGACTCAAAATCAATGTCCTGATCAAGTTACACTGAAGACTGAATCCCTCTCGCATTGGAAGTCCCATCACTAACACTAGGTGGCACTGCAACTCTGAGTAGGTCGGTTAACATAACCAAACAGGCTTTGTGTTTAATTTCCGTATTTGATAAGAGCTCTGGGTCTTGACTGATGCTATATCACTTTGTTGACTGGTGTGTAGAGTAACTCCAACGGCAATTTAAAAACACTCCCAATTCCATTTAGAAGCAGACTCCAGCCCTTTGCTAGCTCTCTGCTGCTCCAGTGTAATATCTGCTGAGTGTCCAGCCCTCAGTGACGCATGGCACTCTATTTCAGGCTCACACCCATCAGTCTCATACCAAGCTAATATCGAATGATGATTCCATTATGGATCAGGCAGGCAGGCAAGCAAACAGGCAGGCAGGCTGTCTCAATATCTGTTTCCCTGCCTGTCTTTCTGCTTCACTTGCTGTTCTTGCTTCCTACTCACTTGCCTGGCTGATTGACCAGCTTCCTACCTCTTTACCTGCCTGATTTACTTTCTTCCTAACTACTTACCTGCCTGATTAACATTATTCCTACCTGAATGCCTAAACAAAGGGGTTAAAAGCCAGTGCAGCATCTCCTCTTTAACTGGACCCCTCATTATCGATTCTCATTTAGTCTGTCCACTCCTTCCTCCCTTCTCGTCCCTTGCTGACCCCTGCCTTGTCCTGAGATAGAGAGAGAGAGAGAGAGAGAGAGAGAGAGAGAGAGAGAGAGAGAGAGAGAGAGAGAGAGAGAGAGAGAGACAGACCAGACCAGACCAGACCGACAGCCTGATGGAGATGGCACAAGATAAACCAAGTGGGACAGAGCGAGAGGGAGAGATAGACAGGCTAGGGAGATGGTGTTAGCTGAAGTGAATGCAGGCATGGCTGAGTGTTGCAGGCTTGTGACCACCGTTCACATAACTGGAGGTATATATGCCAGGGCGCGAGGGGGTAACTGGATCCCAACGTGATGTGCGGGGCCGCTTAGAGGAGTAAATATAGCAGCAGGGGCAGTAGGGGCAGGAGAACTGGGGGCAGAACCGGAGGCCTTACTGCCCCTTTGAGGCCCGTACCATAGGGGTCAGGGGGTACAGTGCCAGGGGTAGAGGGAATCGGGATACAGTTCCTGGGGATAAGGGTTGTTTAGGGCCATTGGTTGCAGGGTCAGCTGTACACGGCCAGGATGTCCGGGGGACTACAACCACAGTTACAGGCTAGGGGTAGAGGGCACATGCATTGCTGCTTTCCTAGTATGGACCCGCTCGACCCCTATGTCTCCACCGTTGGCCGTGGACACATGGCAGGGTGTATCACGTTGCCCTGGCTAGAGAGCGGATCAGGCCTTGCTTTGTATCTAAGGCGAGGGAACAGCATATGGGGGCTTTAAGTTGACATACATCGTCACTTATTGAATTTCAAGTGCAGGAGACTAGTCAGGAGTTGATACTCTGTGAATGGTTTCGGACTTTTCCATGCATTGTATCGTCACCCATATTCAGTTTTAGCTGGCAGAGCTGCAGTTATTTGTGTAGCTAATTACTCTGTACAAGTTATAAGCATGACCTTAACTGCCTTAATCGAGTCAGGCCATATTTGTCTCTCTCTCTCTCTCTCTCTCTCTCTCTCTCTCTCTCTCTCTCTCTCTCTCTCTCACTCTCTCCTGAGTGTGCGTCATGGAGCTTTATTAGCAAACCATCAGGACAAAGGACGTGACTGTGGATTGATTGGGGTCTTCAGGTCCAAACCACAATGATGACGAGAGATCTAATATTACACGCAGTGCCATGCTGACCGTGCCTTTTACGGGGCCGTTAAATGTGCTGAGAAGTAACCAGAAGGTTCATCTGGGAGTCAGATAGCTAGACCGCATACCTCTCTGCATGCTGGTGGTCGCAGGGAAATCTGTTGAGTCCTCCAATGTCGACTGCTAGGTGTTCTAGTTGAGGTGTTTGATCAGACTTGTCCAGGTGTTACATGTCAGAGTAGAAACCTGTTGTAATTTTCTGTCGTTACTAATCATATTGAGGCAGCTTTGCAGGGCTTTCTTACCAGGTAAGAACAGCTGCTGCTGTCTGTGGTTCTGTAGTGTTCAGTCTGCATGCTAACAATTACAAGACTCCAAAGGATTAAACATGCGTTTACAAAGTATGACTGAGTCAAAGCTGACCTTGATTGTCTGTTTAAGGCAGATGCTGTTTCCAGATCTAGCTCTCAGGCTTTGTGGTTCTGATCAGATCAGTCTTGACAGATCATGCTTGACTATTGCAAAAAGACTTGGTGGTTGAAGCATGGTTTCATGTTGCTTTTAATTGTCTTCATCACGTTGATGATTTGTGCATGAAATAGCTAAACGTCCATAATAAAAAAAAGATTTGTTGTTGACAGGAAACTCCATAGACTGTAACTGTGTCTTATTCTTTTGTAGAAGATGGCGCTACACAGTTTATGTTCTTTGAGGAAGCCTTTAACGATAGACAGAGTCTCAGTGAGACAGATTATACGAGAGGGAACAGGCCAGGCTGGTCTCCCTGTGATCATCCAGCAGATCCAACAGGCTCCCGTGGGTGACGAAAGGTAAGGGATTGACTGTGTCATTCCAATCACAACGAGGAATGCTTTCTAGACCCGCTCAACCAAGTTCAAGTAGCGGGATGTTTGACGACGTCGATCTTTGCACGACATTTGGACGTAGAGCCTGGTGTGTCTGTCCTGCGTAAGCATGAGGTCTGTGTCCGGTTTCCAATAAAGTCACCAAAGTTAAAACAGTCTGAGCTGTTCTTTGACTTCTTGGAACATACCATAAATAATGACTTAGATTCCCATGTGAGACAACAGGGCTTCTTGGGAGGTTGGTGTGCCTGTATTTGTAATGTGGTGTATGGCCATACTTCGACATGGCTGCACAAAGAATGGTGTACACGATGGTCATTACTGAGAAGCCAAACCGATTTGCAGTAATCGGATAACAGCACGGGTCAGCCTTTACCACACAAAGAGAAAGACACTTCTAATCAGTAGACAATTCCTGTGGATGGAATTACTTTTGTTTCTTTTTTTATCTCTGTCCACAACTGGAAAAAAGAGAGAGAGAAAGAGGGTGAGAGATGAAAGATCATATGAACCTACGTTCTGGAACAGTACACAATATTGAAGCCCTGATTTTAAATCACCTTCACTGTTACCTATATCATTATTCCTTTTGATTGGCAGCACTCAGGCTCACAAACACAATTAAGTCACTGTGACTTGAATTCAAATAGGGCTATGTTCTTTTTTTCATCCTTAGCCTCTACTGTAATACATCCATCTCTAGCAACCCGGCTCATTGTGCTCTGGTTTACTGATCCAGAATACTGCAGTACTTCCTTAATGAGTCCCATCCCATCTCCTATGGCAGACTCTTCAGAATCAGAATAGTGTTTAATTGCCAAGTAAGTGGTCACAAACAAGGAATTTACTTTGGTGGGCAGGTGCGTACAGTAAACATAAACATAAACAAACTTTATTGGCTAACATGATCTGTTCTGGCTCTACCAGATGGCTTTTAATACAGCACCCACAAGCAGATGTCAGGCAGGTACCGCTACAGCTCTATGGGAGCTAACTTGTTGGTTTTGTCTCAGTTCACACCAACAACTCCAACATGGGGCTCAGTGCCTCGCTGTGGCCCAGTTAGGGAGACCGTGTGATGGACGAACTGCATCTCCAGAAGTGACAGGAGGGTTGTTTAGGCTCTGATGTGACTCATCGCGTCCTCTGTTTCCGGATTGGCCGCAGCCATTCCACGCCTGGGCGTGGGTGGGCTTGTTGAAATGCAGTTGGCAGGAGGTCAGAGTGACGCCGTCGACCTCTTGAGTTCAGAGGAGGAGAGTTCCGGAACCTGAGCGCGAGCGTGGTCCTGGTCCTACCCCTCTGCTCCTCTGGACCGACCAGGCGTCCGTCCATTCAGCTGCTCTCCCTCAATCTCTCTCATGTGCTCTTTCCCCCTCTTTTTCCCCTCCCCTCTCTCTCTCTCTCTCTCTCTCTCTCTCTCTCTCTCTCTCTCTCTCTCTCTCTCTCTCTCTCTCTCTGTCTCTCTCTCCGTCTCTCTCTCCGTCCCTCTCAGACTGACTCATTCTGGCTTCCAGACAGTTTGTCTAGACAGGTAATCAGTCGACCCCTGCCTGACCCTGCAGTGCCACACACACACACAAGTGCATGTAGCAGGGCCTTTTTATAGGCGTCTCCGGCGTCCCTAGACGACCCCCTACCGGGCAGGATCCTGGGTGGTCACTGCTGTGACTGACCAGCCGGGAGCCGTGTTCTCTGACCAGCCAGGAACCGGGTTCTCTGACCAGCCAGGAGCCGTGTTCTCTGACCAGCCGGGAGCCGTGTTCTCTGACCAGCCAGGAGCCGGGTTCTCTGACCAGCCAGGAGCCGTGTTCTCTGACCAGCCGGGAGCCGTGTTCTCTGACCAGCCAGGAGCCGTGTTCTCTGACCAGCCAGGAGCTGTGTACTCTGACCAGCCGGGAGCCGTGTTCTCTGACCAGCCAGGAGCCGTGTTCTCTGACCAGCCAGGAGCCGTGTTCTCTGACCAGCCAGGAGCCGTGTACTCTGACCAGCCAGGAGCCGTGTTCTCTGACCAGCCGGGAGCCGGGTTCTCTGACCAGCCAGGAGCCGTGTTCTCTGACCAGCCAGGAGCCGGGTTCTCTGACCAGCCAGGAGCCGTGTACTCTGACCAGCCAGGAGCCGGGTTCTCTGACCAGCTAGGAACCGGGTTCTCTGCCGCTGCCCTCTCCTAGACACCCTCCGTGTCCGAAGGTCCTGCAAGTTCATCTTACAGTCCTAGCCAGTGTGTCAGGGTTCTTCCACAGTCATCTAGACAGTTTCCCCGCTTCCCTTATCTTTTAATGGTGTTGCCTTTTGTCTCTCTGTTTTGGACCACCAGTGAATTAACATGCATTAAGGCGGATCACTCAGGTGAAGCGGATGTCTGGGCCGGGAGTGTAGAGACGGTGAGAGGAGTACAGAGGGAGGAGAGTAGGGACGGCGAGGAGAAAAGGTGTGGGTAGGAGAAGAGAGGGGGAGAGGGGAGGAGGGGGGGGAGGGGGGAGTGTGTGGAGGAGAGTAGGGACGGCGAGGAGAAGAGGTGTGGGGAGGAGAAGAGAGGGGGAGAGGGGAGGAGGGGGGGAGGGGGGGAGTGTGTGGAGGAGAGTAGGAGCCCACGCATTGTGAACGTGGTGTGTGAGTGATGAGGAGAGGGAGGGATGCTGACACTTAGAGTCAGCCCTGATGCAGGCTCCAGATGAGATCCAAGCATGCGGTAGCATCCAGCAGAATACTCATACACGCACACACACACACTCTTGCACTCATAAATACGAGACGCTCACCAAGGGTCGACCTCATGTCTCCTAAATCCCACGCTCACATTGTCATGGACGTCCCTGTATGATGTACATTGTGTTTGCGCCTTGAAAAGTGTGCTCAACACGAGGAAAATGGTAGAAGGGATGAAAACTGAAGATTCGGTCTCTGGGTATTTTAGTCCAAAAATATTTTTTATAGTGATGAGAAAGTGTGAAGGCTGTTTCTTTTAACAGTTCTTCCTGAAGGCTTTAATTGCTATGGCACCAGCTGGATGAGGAGAGTTAGGCTTTGGAAGATGGATGGAGCTGGAGTCTGACTTAGGCCCCAATCCAGCAATGAGAAGCCTTCAGGCTTCTCTTCATGTAGACATCTGGAGAGGGTAGGGATGTATTGATACCCCGTTCCCATCCCAAACCCCTCATGCTTAGCCCAGCCCTAACCCTCACCCCCTCATGCTTACATTACATTTACATTTAGTCATTTAGCAGACGCTCTTATCCAGAGCGACTTACAGTAAGTACAGGGACATTCCCCCAAGGCAAGTAGGGTGAAGTGCCTTGCCCAAGGACACAACGTCAGTTGGCATGACCGGGAATCGAACTGGCAACCTTCGGATTACTAGCCCGACTCCCTCACCGCTCACCCACCTGACTCCCCCAGCCCCAGACTCTCTGCTTAGCCCAGCCCTAACCCTCACCCCCTCCTTAGCCCAGCCCTAACCCTCACCCCCTCCTTAGCCCAGCTCTAACCCTCACCCCCTCCTTAGCCCAGCCCTAACCCTCACCCCCTCCTTAGCCCAGCCCTAACCCTCACCCCCTCCTTAGCCCAGCCCTAACCCTCACCCCCTCCTTAGCCCAGCCCTAACCCTCACCCCCTCCTTAGCCCAGCCCTAACTCTCACCCCCTCCTTAGCCCAGCCCTAACTCTCACCCCCTCCTTAGCCCAGCCCTAACTCTCACCCCCTCCTTAGCCCAGCCCCAGCCTCATCCTTAACCCAGCCCAACCCTGCCCCGACCCCTCCACCAGTCCTAGCCATAGCCCCAAATCAAGACCCCTCCACAACTTCAAGACCCAGTCTCAGCCTCAGTCTAGTGCCGAGGGGTCAGTGCAGGCAATAATTCTGGTCACTAGGACACCCAAAGGACAAACAGCAACCAGGTGCCAGGGAGTCTGCTAGGCGCCTGGCTCATCATGCCCCCCCCCCCCCCACCCTCCCACTGACAGACGCAGAAGGCGACATGACGCTGACACACCTCACACACACACACACACTCTCTCTCATACACTGGAGCCTGGCTCTGCTCTGAGTAGCCCCCTGAGAGCGTCCGCTAAATATTATGGAGGGTTGCTTGGAAAAGGCCAGCCACGTCCATCTCTGAATTACAGGCCAACAATAAAAATAGGAACTGTGATACATGGCTTTAAACCTCCCAACCGCAAGCAGGAGACCAAGGTGAGGCGAGCCACCAACATGTTTCCAGCCTCTCATAGGCATGACAAGTGAAACCTCGGCCTGGAACTTGATTTATCTCAGCCATCATAGTTATGGCGTGGGGATATACTGTATGGATCAGGCTGGGCGGATCTAACGGCCAGGCTGTCTCCTGGATAGGATCACCGTGGCGGTCCCCTACAGACTGTCACCTAATAAAGCCATCAGAGGAAGAGCATCCAGAGATCTCTGCTCATCAACACATCTGTCGGCAGCCAGATAAATAAGGATCCGAATTGGGGAAGTAGGATGCAAGGAGATACTATCGCTCTGCCTGGTCTTGTTCTATATAAGGCTTGTCAAGCTTAGCGAGGGCTGGAGGAGAGGTCTGGATGAGTGTGATCCCCTATGTATATGAAGTCCTCCAGCATGAGGGTTATATTCACTCCAGACTACAGGCCGGAGGAAAAGATGATTTAGCTGTCCACACTCCACACGGATAGCTCATCCAACCACTCTCAGACATGGGTTGGAAACACAATATCCTTTCCTATTGTCATCTCTCCTCTCTTCTCTTCTGCCATCCTCTCTTCACCTCTCCTCTCGATCATACCTTTCATTACCATGGGTTGAATGGGCCCCATCAAACACCTCTCTGTATCCAGCAGCTATCTCCTGTATTAATGTTTCCGCCCTGCCTACCCCTTTCTCCAGCCATATCTCATTTCAGTCCTTATCAAAAGCAAACCGAAATCATGACGCGGTCGTTTCTCTTGGGAGACACAAACAAATTGCTGTATCTCCTCATTTCATCGGCATGGGTAATTCCTCAGACAGAAGTTTCCCCAAGAGAACGACAGTGATAGCTAAGTCTGCGACAGTTCTCCGGAGTCGGGCTGTAATTGTTTGGCTCTGTGTAGTCCAGGAGTCTCTTACACTGTGGGGATTGGTAATAGTCCTCCCATCACGCTACTGTCATATCCACCACATATTCCTCCTATGGAATTGTAGCCATCTAAAAGAATATACATAATTAAAAGGAAATGCTGTACAGAATGAAGTTGCTATTTGTTTCGATCTGTACGAAATGTGAACTGTAGAGAAGGTTTTAGGATTCTTGGATGCTGGCCAAGTTGGCTGGCTTAGAGCACAGAGTGTGAGAGAGACTGCTTTGCTGTGAGTAGTTATAGAAGCGGTTGGATGCAGTCTGTTTATAAAGCTGTTCTAAGGAACTGGCCTTGCCAGTCATTGACACCTATTTCCAAGTCAAAGCTCACTTTCCGCTCCCTCACTCCCATTGATCATTTATCTCTCTCTTTGCTCTCCTCCTCATGCCCTCACCCACCTTTTTTTGGCAATATTATTCCAGCTCTATCTGTCTCTGTTTAAGGGCTCGCTGTGTTAATATTGCTCTTTCTCTCTCTCTCCTCCAGTGCAGGGTAGACTGGTGGTGATCCTGCGATTGAATAAAGCTGCAGAGACACCAGGACAGGCAGTCTTCCCCAGGAACACGCTCACTTCATTTAGATCGTCTCGCTACTGTATGACCCCCCTCCCTTCCTCTCCTTCCCCCCTCCACCTCTCTCTCTCTCTCTCTCTCTCTCTCTCTCTCTCTCTCTCTCTCTCTCTCTCTCTCTCTCTCTCTCTCTCTCTCTCTCTCTCTCTCTCTCTCTCTCTCTCTCTCTCTCTCTCTCTCTCTCTCTCTCTCTCTTTCGTTCTCCCTCTCGCTCTCTCTCTCTTTCGTTCTCCCTCTCGCTCTCTCTCTCTTTCGTTCTCCCTCTCGCTCTCTCTCTCTCTCTCTCTCTCTCTCACCCTATCTTTTTCTTGCTCTACCCCCTTCTCCTTATGGGAGCTAGTGATGGGGGAAGAGACATGTCTGCTGTCACAAAGCCCAGTGAGTGCCAGCGTTCCCTATCCTGCCCAGGCTGGAGGGGGAGAGGGGGGGGCAGGAACGCCAGTCCACGTGCCCCGGCCTCAGCTGGCACCAATGGGCACACGCACGGAAATGGAGCCACCTGCAAGGAGTGAGGGAGAGAAGAAGAGGGGAAGGGAGAAGGCAGGTGGTTCAGCTGGCCACACACACAAGCACGCATACACAGGAAGGACATCCAGGAAAGGAAGCACACTCGCTGTGTGTCTCCCTCGCCTATCAACACCCCTGGGGGGTGAAAGTGAAGGTTGTCAACCTCTCTGAGGTCACTTGCTGCTCCAGAGGTCAGGACCCAGTGCCTGGTCGGAGGCATCTGGAAGACAACCACTGACTCTCGCCCTCCCCTCTCCCTCTTCCCCCTCACCACAGAGACAAGCCGGAGAGAATACGACACTGTTATGATCAATACTAGCTGTCCCACCCAGGGGTGGCAGTGAACTATGGTCTGGAACTTGGATCCGATGTTTACACAATACCTTATGAAGATGAATGGAGGGAACGGACTGAAGCTTTAAAGCAGTTCTTTTTGGATTTGTCTGCATGCTCTGGAGAGACGAGACATCGCTCTTCCTCCGTCATGCTGACTCGGTGTGGGCAGGAAGTACTGCATGCAGGGCTGCGGGACACCATCTAGTGTTTACTAAACTATGTTTGCGATTAGTGTTTTCTCTCTGCTGCTTGTCGGTGCTTGCCTCTTTGGACTCTCCTCCTTACTTAGGACGCATGACGTCACATGGAAGGAGTCAGGTGGCTGAGCGGTTAGGGAATCGGGCTGGTAATCAGAAGGTTGCTGGGTCGATTCCCGGCCGTGTCAAATGACGTGTCCTTGGGCAAGGCACTTCACCCTACTTGCCTCAGGGGGAATGTCCCTGTACTTACTGTAAGTCTCTCTGGATAAGAGCGTCTGCTAAATGACTAAAATGTAAATGTAAAATGTACTTAATGTTGTTTAGTCTGTCCTATTTCGAAACCCATAAAGTGAAATGGGATAACAGAGCGCTTTTATCTGGTAAAAATCCAATTGGCCGACACTAGGAACATTAGCAGGAAGGATAGGAGCGAGGGTGATGATTGCAGCAGTGGAAGGAACAGAGCAGCTCAATCAGAGGTGTTTGTGTGTGTGTGCGTTTGTGTGTGTTTGTGTGTGTGTTAGGGAGCAGCCGATCTTCATGTCCACACTCTGCAAGTCTTAGATGAGATGTTGTGAAATCTGGCGGCAGTGATGTCATGACCTTGCAATGATGCGGTACATGTTGGTGTTGGCGAGGCTGATCACACCTCATCCACATGCTATGCTGCACTTGCCACACCAACTCACAATGAGCTACAGTACAGTGGATGGGGGCATAAACAGCTGCACTAAAACTCCCACTTCCAGGCATAACTCATCGCTGCAGATGCCAGAGAACTCTGTGTACGTGTGTGTGTGTGCATGTGCGTGTGTGTGTGTGAGTGAGTGTGAGCGTGTGTCTGTGTTTTCAGGGTTTTTTTCTGGAATCTTGGCTCAGTGGGTCCTGCAGATGCCTCCGATTGCACGGAGGATCTGGAGGAGAAGCAGAAACCTCACAGCCTGCAGGTGAACAAAGGCAGGAAATGGTTAATTGCCCCTCTCTACATTCTAGGCAGCTGTGAGTACTAGGCCCTGAGACAGCCAGAAACCCAGCCCCCAGGACCTCGGGGGCCCCCATCCCAGAATGATGACAGGGCTTTGGTGGGGGAGCCAGTCCAGACCAGTGGTCTGGTCCGTCTGTGATGAGCATTGTTTATCTACTGGCAGAGGTGTTGATCTCTTCTCACGACTCCCCAGGGACACAAACCATCTCTTGGCCCTCATTTTCGTGGTCAGTCTGGGGGGGTAGAGTCTGGGGGAGAGGGGGGAGAATGAATGAATGATCTTGCAGTATCACGGAGAAGCTGGGACTGAAGATTTAGGCTGTCAGTCAGGTTAGATCTTAAGATTATGGGCTGGATTTTCGAGGCTGGTTTAGAGGGCTGAGGCTGTGAGAGAGGCTGGGTTAGGGGGCTGAGGCTGTGAGAGAGGCTGGGTTAGAGGGCTGAGGCTGTGAGAGAGGCTGGGTTAGAGGGCTGAGGCTGTGAGAGAGGCTGGGTTAGAGGGCTGAGGCTGTGAGAGAGGCTGGGATAGAGGGCTGAGGCTGTGAGAGAGGCTGGGTTAGAGGGCTGAGGCTGTGAGAGAGGCTGGGTTAGAGGGCTGAGGCTGTGAAGAGGCTGGGTTAGGGGGCTTAGGGGGTTTCTGCATTCACACACAGTCTGGATTGAACATGGATGGCTAGCCATGATGGTAAAATTAGTATTCTCCGTCCAGGCACGCAAAACACATGTGATTACAGTGTGTGTGTGTGTGTTTAAACCAATTTTGTGAACTCCCCAGAGTCATTAGACACCACTGGGTTGTACAAAACGACATTATTGATGCATCACATGACTAGTGTGTAGAATGATGAGGTGCATATGGTGAGTGTGTTGTGTCATCAGCACTGTATGAACAGTCGTATGATCCTCCCATCACGACAACATGTGACGTGTTCTACATATGTTACAGTAATGTGCATGCTTTTCAGAAATAGCGGCACTAAGTGGAATCTACATTCCTGTTTTGTGCTCATAGGCATAAAAAAAATGTATCCGTTGAATCGTGTCTTGGAGCGCAATTGTTTGACCTTTTTAGTGCTGCACACAGCAGATGAAACGTTCTGTATAGCACAAAAAAGTTGCACGATAGTGCTCTTGGACACGATTCAATAGATAATGTTTTTGTGCCTATGAGCACAAAACAGCGTGATAGCAGGTTGAAATATCTGTGTCTGTATTAGAAAATCAGTCACAGTATCTTTCCAATGTTCATGTTGTGTAGCCTGGTTATTATTTCATGTTTGTGATTGGGAAGGCATTTTAATTGTCAAATTCGAGATATGACCTAAACATGGAATCTTAATACTGCTCACCTCTGTAAAGGCTCAAAGAATGACAATGTTGTCTGAATGTCAGAAGTTCCTGGCTGAATGGTTTCCTAATTATGAAACATAAGTGTTGGTCAGAGAGAGAGAGTTGTGCGTGTCTGTGTCTCAGCCTGCCCTGCTGCCTCTATTGCTGCATGGCTGAGAAAGCCTGACTGCTCGCTGGAGACCGCCTTCAGCTGGCTTTGCTGAGATTGTGGCTTATTTCTCTGTCTCTCTTCACAATAAGAGGCTGATCAGAGATTAGCAGAGTGCCTCAGGGTTCCCCTTCCCACAACACCCCTTCTCCCCCACACACACACAAACGCACGCACACACACAAACACACACAAGTCAATTTCCTCCCTTCCACAAGTTTGCTAATCAGAACGCCATCTGTGTCCCCGATGTTAACCATACTGTTGTCTCTGCCTTCCTGTGACCTCTGGAATTCTGACTGAAGAGGCAGCCTGCACCACTGCAACACACTTTTGAAGGACAAGTCGTTCCCGGTAAAAAATGATATTGTTTTTGTTGCAGGGTTCTCAAAACGCTTTGAGAAGTAAAACAATTTCCCGGCTCAGCCGACCATAAAAAGTCAACCAGCTTTGTGGCAGATTAATTCCTTGTCCTTGTGTGTTCCCCTCAGCTGAGAGTCAGCGGCGTGCGGAGGCCATAGGGTTTTAATTGTCTCGTTTTAATTTTAATCAGGGTACCAATGCCTCAATCCATTTCTGGCTAGTGGAGCTTGCTTGGTATAGAACATTTCTAGGTATTTACAACAAACATCATATTTCACGTCAGAAGACTGGTTTGGCCTCTCTCCCCCTCTCCTCTGATCTGTTCCACAGTCATCTGCTTCCTGTGAACCCTAAACCTTCCCGTAGTAAAGTAGCAGAGCGGTAAGGTGATTTACCCTGCACTGTGGCACGCCACACGGCTCTCGAAGATAAATGATGTTGTCCCTCTGAGGTGACAGGCTGGCTGATGACGAGATGCAGAGCAGGATAGAAACAAGCTGTCATAATTCTTACACTTCAAACACTTGGCTCAACAGAGCAATTCTGATTTGTGACTACATTCACCTATTTACAGACTACGGTGGCAAAACCACATGGTTTAGTAGTTGCCAGAACAACAAGCCTATTTATGTGGCTTACTTTGTGTTAAGAGCTCTATTTTGTTCCGTTGCCTTGGATTCTGTGTGATTGCCTCTTAGGCTCATTGTTATAAGACTGAGTGCTGAGGCCAGCGTGTGTCTTCTGACCTGACAGCCTCGCCTCACAGTGGAGCATTCACCCGGGCACGCACGGTGCACGGGTCGTCACCCTCGGGGCTGGGCTCACGCCAGGAGTCTGGGATGGGAAACGAGCGGCCTGCCACGGCTTCTCAGCCCCGACCCCGCTGCTCCTCCCCTCGCCACCGTGGTATGGGATCTGCCATGGCTCCTTCTGAGCATTCCAGGGGAGTGGCGTCAGGCTCCGCAGGCATTCTCCAGCCACCAGCTGCCCGAGGAGAGGACCGGGACGGGGGGAGAGGCATGGGGCCGGAGCAACGGAGGACTGGAGGGATGCAGCTGTCAGGGATTTGGTCGGGGTTTTTACTTCTTTACGACTCTGTTCTCTCCCTCCGCTGGAAGGAGAAGTTGCGGAGATGAGCGGAGAGGAGGGGATATGTATCGGAATGGTCAGATGAGTACAGAGAACAGCTGTTCCCCCCCTAAGGTTTCTCTCTGGATGGAGAGATGGAGAGAGGCCCACTGGCTGTAGTTGTCCAGAAAGACGATCGTTCGATTTTATCAGAAGTAAAACAGCTGCAACAGCCAGATAGGTTTCATAGCAAACTGGGTAGCGCAAGGCAGGGTATAGAGCTAGGCAACGTTCCTTTTATTCTAACCGAAAGACTTAGCCTCCCAAAAATCAATATTACCTCAGGTCCTCAATAAGGAGCTGATCCTTTCATCTCTGGGTAGATACAACTCATTCTCTTCCCTGCCTGTTCAATTCCACTGTCCCCTGCCACCTGAATAAGTGGAGACTAAGGTCGAAAAGGTGTGTGTCAGAGAGTACGTTTTGTTTATCTGTGGGTACACCCTGTGAGCTGGCGTCTTCAGTGTGAAAGTGATTGTTTTCATCGAAGTGCATCTGTTGGACTCTGTTGGAAGCGTGTTTCACAAGGCCAAGCTAACCGCTCCTCCCTCCCTCCATATCCCTACCCCAGTCTCCCTCACAGCTGCATGTCCTCTACTCCATGGCAGCTGCAGACAGCCCCTCACCTTACCCTCCCCTCTCCTCATTTCCCCTTCTGGGGCTCCTGCCATACCCTGCCATAGCCCGCCGCACAACTCACCACTCCGCTCATTAAAGCTAGACTACTATCCGCCGCCGTCGGTATGTGTGAGTGTGAATGAAGATAAAATGTGAAGCGCTTTGCCGCTAAGGTAGAAAAACGCGCTAAAGAAATGCAGCCCATTTACCGCTCACACACACTCGACACACACACACACACGTACACACACTATATCCAATCTCAAACCCTGCTTCTTATTTATGGGGGATTCTTAATTTGTCTCACCCTCGTGTTCAGAGGAATACTGACTGTGGGCTCTGCATGTTTGCCTTTTTCGGACTTTTATCCATCGACTGGTCTTAATGGCTCATGGTTAACGTCTGTCACACATTCACACGCATACGCAAACACACATGCTGACTGGTTTCACTCAATTCTGCCTAAAAAGTTTAGTTTCCCAGCTCTCTCTCAGAGTGCATCTGTTGTAGCAGACACTGTGTCACATGTCTCTCGCGATGATGATCATAAAGGCTGATTGAAGCGCGTGCATACACACACACACACACACAGACGGCATGCACATGTGCAAGCACACACCCATAGGGTAACAGACGGTTAAAATAATATTGAGAGAGTGAGTAATCATGACCCCAGATAGCTTCCATCGATCTTGTTTCTGCCAGCCATGCAGATGGATGGCCTGGTGTTCATGGAGAACCTGGGCCAGCTTTGTTGTTCCAGCCGCTCCTTCCTCATCTGCAGACGGCCATCTTTCTTCCTTGGCTGCTGTTTACAGTCCATGGTCCCCTAGCTTTCCACACTGTAAAGGAGACTGGGTGTAGATGCAGTTACCAGTAATTACATACGTTTTACTGGTGTACGGCTCTTAGTCAGGAAGGCCTCCATCAACTCTATTCTTTAAGAAGCATGAAAAACTGCTCTGCTGGTCCTCTAACTAACTGAACTACATTTCATTTATTTATTTTTGCTCTACTGTTTCTCCAACTCTCTCCTCCTCCACTCAAGGCATGTGGAAGCCACTCAAAGTGCATATATTCTGAGTGAATGTCAATTAGGCTTCGGTGAAAATCAAGACTTACAGCATAGTTCTCTTTGCGTGGAAATGTGGGTGTGGGTGTGTGCATGTTAACCTACATGTGTGTGTAAAGGCACAGTGTCTAAATCATTGACTGATGTCTCCTTGACGTCAAGGCAGGTATTGATCCATATTGACCCTGGAGAGAAAATGACACTCGTATATTGGAACGACGTTTTGGCAGCCCAGGCGACAAAGTTGTCTGATTGCCTTCTAGATGATAGAGGAAAACGCCAGACGCCGTTTCTCATAATAGGAATGGGAAGGAAAGGATGTCCGTTGATTGGTCAGTGCCCTCATAAGTCACATGCAGTGAGAAAGGGGGGTCAACTGGACGGGGATTCTAAATCAGCCTGGTGACTTGCTCTGCTCTTCTAAAATCCCCCCTTTAATCACTCACACACACACACACACGCACACAGATGCCCAGCTCCCCTGCTGAGAACAGTATGCGTGATGTGTCTGTGTGAGAGAGGGATAGGAGAGAGAGAGAGAAAGAGAGAGAAAGAGAAAGATGTACTCTGTAGTTTTACCGTGTGTGTTCAGTTGTCTGACTCTCAGGAGTTAGCTTTCTCATTCTGCCGCAGCCGACAAGGTCACACCCACCGTGTGGCAGATCTGCTCACACTGAAACACTGACCACTATGTTTAGCTCTGAAACCAACTACTGTGTACACACACACACACACCCATACAAGCACCCTCATACACACACACAAACACAAAAAGACACACGCACACACAGGCTCTTTAAACTTGAATGCTCCCTTCTGGCCATTGGGATAAATCTAGTCGTTTTTATGTTCTGGCTTTTATTGTGTTAGGGACTCTATAAGTAGGACATTACGATTCATGGGCTGAATTTGTGTGTGTGTGTCCATGTGTGTTTGTTTCATAACTCTTTCACACTGACATAATAACTTGTGTAAAACAAGGTTGAGTGTTTAGTCTGAATGACCCACCCACTGACCTGTGTAGGCAAGGCACGGCAGGTGGTAGGGTAAATTCATGTTTTTGCTTGGTTTCTGGACGTGAAATGGGACTGCCCACAAGTCTCAATGAACGTATTTAACATTAATTTGTGTTTTTTGTAGTTGTTATACAGTGTAAGAAACAAGTGAAAATGGACATTTAGCATCAGAACCTAGCGAAATGCAAAAGATTGGAAAATGATTTACTTGAAGGGGCTGACACTTCCATCGCACCTGTTTCGATGCATATCATCCTTCATGACACTTTTCAAACACGACTGTATGTGCACAGTAACCTTGTTGCTCAGCTGACTGACAGTACGCCACCGTCTGTTTGTGTTGCATCCACAGAGCTTTCTAACCTGCCAATCAAGACTACCCCACGAGTTCACCTCCCTCTCTCTTCATCATCTTTAAGGACCGGTAATATCATCACCACACACACACACACACATTCACTCACCCACTCCCCATCTATTTGTTTGGGGAACTGACTCTAATGCTTCAGGGATGTCACACTTGTGTCCTTTTAATTTTGTTAGACCAGCCTCAGATGAAATGGCCAGAATGATAATCACACACTCAGCTCAGCGATGCTCTGCTGTTACACCTCGCTGATGGAGCTTTTTCTGGCACTGTTGCTCCGGGTTGGTGTGTGTGTGTGTGTGTGTGTGTTTGTGTGTGTGTGTGTGTGTGTGTGTGTGTGTGTGTGTGTGTGTGTGTGTGTGTGTGTGAAAAGGATGACGTGTGTATGTGTGTATGCTGTAGTTTGGAGCGGGGACGTGTTGTGTGTGTGAGACAGAGGGGAATCAGGATAGAGACACGGTGCCTGTGTGGATCTGCTGAGAGGCAGTGTGTATTATCAGAACTAGTGTGTGTAATCACGTCCCGATTACAGGACCACTCCGCAGTTGTGTGTGATTCTTCCCGGCCGAGGTGTAAGGTGCTCCCCCCCCCCCCACACAGCCCCAGTGGCTCTGCACTTCAAAGTCAAGCGGGGCTAAAAGGGGGAGCTAAAATTAGCCGGGCGGCAGATAACCTGCGTCCTCTGATCAAAGCCCTGCTGGAGCGCCAGGCTCTGTGTCGGCGACAGGAGTGTGTGTGTGCCTGTGTGGTGTGTGTGTGTGTGTGTGAGGGGGCTAGGGGAGTGGTGCCACTCATGTGAGTGATGCTCAGACCCTGAGGTGTCAGTTCTATGGCAAGAGGGGGGGGGGGGGAGGGGGTGGTGAATGACGAGGTGAAAGTATGTATCCCACTCCGGCTCACCGTCCCCTAGCTGCAATCTAAACAACTCCCCCTGGATTAGGGGATTAGCAGGAATGTTGGTTGTATGTGTGTGGGAGAGAGAGAAATAAATGCATACAATAAATACTGAGGCTGAAAGTGCATGCACAAATAAAAAGGTTACAACTTTTCACACAAATTGAAATGAAGTGAATATACGTGTGTGTGTGTGTGTGTCAGGGGTCTTCAGCTGGTCGATCATTCAGACGTATTGACAGATGAGGTCAGTTACATATCAAAGCACACCCCCCACCCCTAAGCTCCGCCCCTTCAGCTCCGCCCCCCAGCCCCCAACTCGGCGCTCCTCAGGCCCCACCACAACCCCGGACTCTGACCACAGGCATGCAGGCCAGCACTAGGTGCAGTGCTGAGAGGTCAGGAGAAACTGACACTAGGAAGGGAGGAAGGAAGGGATAGAGGGAGGGAGGGGGCGCCCAGGCTACGCTCTGCAAATAAGGCAAGCCCTCCTCTTCCCCTCTCCCTTCCCTCTCTCCCTCACCATCTTGTACTTCTCCCTCAATGATGAATTTACATATTAATTTCCCAGGCTGAGCACTAGCCCTCTTGCACATACATACACAAAGGCACGTGCATACACACACGCACTCACACACACACATACCCTGATGGCCACTGGGGATCCCCCTCTTCCCTAATTAGGTATTGATTGAGCATGCTTTGGCAATGGAAGACAATGAATTAGTGTCCGGTATAGTGTGTGTGTGTGTGTGTGTGTGTAGGTGTGTGGGGGCACAAGGGGGCGGTGTCCAGACTATTTATTTATCTAATTTTATTTATTCGACAGGTGAGGTAATAAAGCAAGGTTAGATGTAAACACCCTGCAATCATGGTCCTTGTGTACACAGGTCAGCGGGTGGCGGTGGGCGGGGTGCAGTGGGCTGTGATTGTGAGAAAGGAATATATGCGATTCCATTAGGGTCTTGGAAGGCATCAATCTGACTGGGGATTGGTTCCTCCACATCTCATTGTCCAGGAAAGAATGGCTCATTATGTATGCATGGATATTCATTATCAGTGCCTGGCAGGCCTGTGAAGTCTCCGTCTTCCAGAAGCAAACCGACCAATGAGCGGTCACGAATGGACCTGGAACGGCTGAAGCAGACACAGTATTCTGCCTGTGTGGCTCAGCCGTACTAAGGGACAGTATTATGATGTTAAACAGACAGAATCACAGAAAATCGGAGGACTCCCCATCTGATTAACTGTGCTAGCCCTCTGGAGGTGGCGACAGGCTTGATGACTTCTTTCAATGGGGGACTAGGAAGAGAGGCGAGGAAACAAGGGGGACAGCATACTGGAGGATTACAATGCTAGGGATGATGTGTGTGTGTGCGTGTGTGCCTCGTGCATGTGTGTGTGTGTGTGTGCGTGTGCACAGTGTGTGTGTGTGTGTGTGTGAGAGGGAGAGCAGAGTACTACATGGTACATATGCTCTAGCCTACAGTAAAGATGAAGTCATATACATAGTTCAAGCCTGGGGTCCTTTTTAAATGAGCTACATTTCTGTTGAATAGGATTAGATAGATCAGTGGTATGAACCAGCATGCAGACATGCGTTCAGTCCTCCCCCTTTTGGCCATGTGTTTAGCTGGGCTCTGTTTAGCTACACTGTGTTTAACTAGGCTGTCTTAAGAGACGATCAAAAGAAGATCTACTGCTGCGGATAGATCGTTTTTTATGCTTTTATAGAGTTAGCTTGAAAACTTTATAGGCTACCGTGTTACATTTTGCATGTTAGCACCATGATCACAAAAATATTTCCCTCTGGGGTTTTATGATCACATGCCAACACACACATGCACACACACACACACCTACCACACACAGACTCCGCATCGTGTCCGTACAGAGCGGTCAACCTGTTTCCTTCCGGACGCCAGCCTCTCCCCCTGCTAAGTTTAACCTGAGGGTCGAGGTGTTTGGAGGAATGTCTGGAATTCAGGTTCCTCATCCTGCAGCGGCGTGTCCCTCTTTCCTGGGAACCATCCGGAGAATGCCCTTCCTGCAGTGTACGTTCACCCCCTGCTCCTCTTCCTGCTTATGTGTCTGTCTGTCTGCCTGCCTGCCGGCCTGCCTGCCTGTCTGCCTGTCTGCCTGTCGGCCTGCTCATTGTGCTGACAGGTTGCAGGACTGGGTATTGATCTGAAGCAGTGGGCTCTGACTGCAGCTAAAGGGCAGGCCATATCATCTGTCTGCTGAGAAGGGCATTACTGGACCACAGTCTCACACGTCCCCAAGAGAGATGAGATGAGTGAGCGAGTGAGCGAGCGAGTGAGCGAGGGGGCGAGCGAGTGAGCGAGTGAGCCAGTCACTTTTGAGTGAGTTACTTCTGAAGCTCAAGAAAACTGTGTTGATTGAGACAAACAGGTCCTCTTTTAGAGCCCCTGGGTAAGGAAGACATTCAAAGCTGACCGTTGACCTCTCTGCTAGACCACCCGTGAGCTGACCTCTCTCTCTGCTCCTACAGCCCTTTCAGCGGCTCAGAAAACACTTCACTGACAACACTATTTGACACACACACACACACAAACTGTTAAGGAGCAAGCCTTGGAGATAAAAGCCATCGGAACGTGCCACCTTGTCCTTCGATCTTATCGGAGGACAGAGCGTGTAATGGTAATGCAAAGATCATTGCAGAATCAGCTAGATTATTTTGTGGATTAAACATATTTTCAGCCCACGGTACTTTGTTTTGTGTGTGTCTGTGTTTCTGTTTTTTTCCGATCATTAGCCCATCCGCCATATAGAGCCCATCCACCATTGTTGCAAACTGAAATTGGATTTCATGTGAACCCATCCCTGGGTGCTCTGTATTGTTAGGTTGTTTACTAGCCGTGTGTGTGTGTGTGTATGTGTGTGGACGCTTATGTGTGTTTAAAACATCATTCAAGGTCACCCAGCCAGCTAGTGTTGCATGACATCACTGTGTTCAATGTGATTATTCCATCAGTCAAAATCTGCTCTTCACAGACTCTCTAAGAAAACTGTCATGTTCTGCTCATTTAACATTCTGGTACAGTGTGGACTAAGTGAGGCCCGGCAGTCAACTTTGATCTACTAATAATAGCCAGTGGCTTGTTAAGTGATTAGAACGGCTCATTGTAACCAACATTCTGCTTTGTTTGTGTAGTAAGCATGTACCCTTTGATAATGAGCAGGTGACCCATTTGTAGTCATGTCTTTGGGCTGACCCATGGGGTTGGTCTTAAACCCCTAATTGTTGACTGATGGTGATTGGAAGAGAACAGTCCACAGACTAATTCAAGAGATTATTGACTTGAGGATTACTAACCTGGCTCCTTCCAAACAACAGACCTGTAGGTTTGTCGTGCAACTAGTTGGCAACACTTCGGTCTGACCCATGTGGGTCTCCAGGAGGAGGAGGGATGTTGTCCACTTTAATCCTGACAGAGGATATCTACCCAGAGCCCTCCTACTCTCCACAAGGGAATTCGGAGGAGAAAGAGAGAGCCAAAGAGCGAGAGGGTCTAACTGGCATTCAGGGATTAGATTAGGGATTCTGTGTCCACTCTAAGCAGATCTGTGAGTTGCCAACGGTGAAGAGGTGGGGCGTCAGGTCCTGTACGACAGGGAGTGTGTGTGTGTGTGTGTGTGTGTGTGTGTGTGTGTGCGTGTGCGTGTGTGTGTGTGCGTGCGTGTGTGTGTGAGGAGCTGTGTTTAATGTGCTGCTCCAGAGGGGGGAAAAGGAGGATTTATGTAATGGTTTCAGTCCTAAATTAACTGTGGCATTTCACCATGGTGGTGCCCTTTCAGATGCCTTCAGCCCCAACACTTTTGTGCGGGAGTGTGTGTGTGGGTTTCTGTGTGTGTTTCTGTGTAAGAGTGCATACTTGTATAAGTTTGTGAGTGTGTGGATATCAAAAGCGTTTTTTTTTCTGTGTGTGTGTGTGTGCGTGTGTGTGTGTGTGTGTGTGTGTGTGTGTGTACATGTGTCAGAGAGGAACATCCTGTCTGCTCTGTCTCCTATAATTCAGTCAGAGCTTATCACTGGTCTGGAATCTCACCCATGGCTACCTTGACAGTGTGACCACATTCAGGCCTCTGAGCACACACACAGACACACACAGAGCTAATTATACTTCCTCTTCCACTGACGTAGTTTGTCAACGTAACCACACTCTTATCTGCTTTCATACTTTCCAACAATGGGCTACACTCACTATTTGTAATCATATCAAGTGTATCATCCGTGGAGATATGTGATGCTTGACTCCAGTGCCCTCTTTTGAATGACTCTGACATAATCAGGTTGAGTTTCTGTGCCACTGTGTCTCTAAAGAATTAGCTCAATATGATACAATAATCTGTCACAAGGGAATTCTTTCACACAGGATTATAGAGATAGGCCCTTCTTAGAGGTTTGGGGAAAACATTGCAATTGTGCTGTGACTACATGTGTGTGCATTTGTCAAAAGGGGGCAGATGGTGGGATTCCACAGATGTAGGATGCTGTCATTAAGGTCAGGATCAGAAGAGATCACACCTGCCCTCACACCCCATATGCAGAGAGACATCTTCCCAGGGTGGGAGGGCTTCTTTTCACTACACCCAACACAACCTTGCTTTAACAAAGCATGAGGGAGCTATGTCCTCGGTGGGGAATGAGCGATGGACATGTCTTTCGAGACTGCATGAGGTGGGCGGGTGGGGGGCTTTGTTGGGTTCTGGGGGGCTGTGTTGGGTTCTGGGGGGGCTGTGTTGGGTTCTGGGGGGCTGTGTGGGGTTCAGGGGGGCTGTGTTTGAGTTCCGGGGGGCTGTGTTGGGTTCTGGGGGGCTGTGTGGGGTTCAGGGGGGCTGTGTTTGAGTTCCGGGGGGCTGTGTTGGGTTCTGGGGGGCTGTGTTGGGTTCTGGGGGGCTGTGTTGGGTTCTGGGGGGCTGTGTTTGAGTTCCGGGGGGCTGTGTTGGGTTCTGGGGGGCTGTGTTGGGTTCAGGGGGGCTGTGTTTGAGTTCCGGGGGGCTGTGTTGGGTTCTGGGGGGCTGTGTTGGGTTCTGGGGGGCTGTGTTGGGTTCTGGGGGGCTGTGTTTTAGTTCTGGGGGGCTGTGTTGGGTTCAGGGGGGCTGTGTTGGGTTCAGGGGGGCTGTGTTGGGTTCCGGGGGGCTGTGTTTTAGTTCTGGGGCGCTGTGTTGGTTGTGCAGGGATTGTGTTGGGTCTCTAAGCTCTCTTTGTCTCCAGATTGTCTCCTAAGAGGATTATTTGTGTCAGATATGAAACCAGGATCTGATGATCATCACAGGCTTTCATCTTTGTCAGCTCATCACAGCCAGACAGTCCTGACCACACACACACACACAAACACACACACAAACACCCTCTCTCAGATGCATGTCGAGCCCAAGGTTCTCATTCATCCCCACTGTGTGCATCTCCCAGCTCTGTGAATGCCAACACATCAATCTCTGCCCCTTATTCACCCAGAGGAGATATACAGAAGATAAAAAGAGAGAGATGGAGAGAGAGAGAGAAGGGGGGAGGTGAAAGAGGGACAAGGGGGAAAGAGTAAAAGAGACAGGTATAAATAAATGGGGGGGGGTAAAAGAGGATGTTCTGGAACAAACAAAGTTGGTCGTCGATGAGAGTGATAAGGACAGATTGGATGGCCTTCGAGAGAGAGTTGGAGAGAAACAATAGCCTCACTTATACGGATACAGTGAGAGTGCATATTCCACCCATCGCTCAACCAGGCGCCCCCATAAATGCGGGATGCAGTTTCCAGCTGTCTGTCTGACAGGCCTTGAGTTCTACTTAGCCTCTCCCTCCGACACGTCTCGTCCTCCTCTCACCCAGGTGCAGTCATTACTCCCCCCCTCCCTCCCTCCCCCTGCTGGAGACTACGCCCCCCCCCCCCACCACCACCTCTCCCACCTTTTAAAAGGGGCGTGAGTGTCGTGTTTGTTTTCTCTCCGAGAGCTGAGAAAAAATTGATGTATTTCCGTAAATAATGCCCCAACTTCTCCATGGCTACCATGCTCCTCTTAGGGGGCAGGCACACACACACACACACGCCCCTACAGTGTCTTCACAATTGATCTGGTCCCTCACACCAAAGGATTCATCACGATGTAAAGCGCCTCGCCCCCACAATACATCAGCACGGAGCCATGGGGCGGCAGTAAATCACAAACACAATGCCCTTGACGTCTGCGTTTGGCAATAAACCCGTGTATTTTTATTTGGCCGACAGAGTGAAGGAGAGATCCCTGGCTCAGACGCGCGCGCGTGTGTGTGTGTTTGTACATGTGAACCACATGGGTTGGTGGATTGGCAGGTGCATGGGGCCAGTCTGTCTGTCTGTCTACTGGAAGATTTATGAAGCCTACCTGCCCAGCATTGGACTGGGCTTTGAGGGTGGTCTGTCTGGAGGGGACAGAGGACCATAATGACACACACACACGTCAGAGTAAGAGAGCCTGAAGAGTTGGGGGTAATCGCAGTTGCAGTGAGACACCCATGAGTCCAGCTGGTGCTCAGATCTGCATCTGAAGCCTTTCAAAGCCCCGTCTCTCCCCTCCCCTGCCGCGACGCCTGGCGTGTTCTGCTGGAGCTGAGGTTTTATGAAATGCACTTTTAAAGCAAGGCCTCGACCTCAGATGGAGGACCACTCTTTTCAGAGCACTGTAAAAATAATGATGCAATTCGGACGGCGTGAGGGATCCGAGCCACTCCGGTCCTCGCCATGCCTACCCAGGGCTGCGTGGCCTGCCGCCAGAGCCCCCCCCCCCCACCCCCACTCCCCCTCACCTCCCCCGGCCTGCAGGAGGACCCATCGCACAGCCAGCGAGGCTGCATTCACTTCCCCCAGAAACAGTGCTGAGGCTGTGTAAGTAGATTAAATAGAGAAAAGCCTTTGGCATTTAGAAATACTCAAATTGATTTGTCTTGTCCGATTCAACCTAATAATGCTGTTAATTGCTTTCCATTGAGAGGTCTGGACCTGACTGACTGATAGGAGTCGCCTGTTAGTTCAATTATACAATAAAATACTTTACACTATGTCTGCCAATCAATCAAAGAGAGAGAGAGAGAGAGAGAGAGAGAGAGAGTGAGAGAGAGAGAGAGAGAGAGAGAGAGAGAGAGAGAGAGAGAGAGCGAGAGAGAGAGAGGAGAGAGAGAGAGAGAGAGAGAGAGAGAGAGAGAGAGAGAGAGAGAGAGAGAGAGATTGGTAATGATATACTAAAATGGTTTGTGCATTCATATAGAAGTATGGTAGGATGTTGTGGTGTGTTGATATCATTTCTACAGCCATTTCCTACTCTGATAGTCTATAGTGAGTTGCCATTCTGTTTTTTATTGCCACATTAGTGCATCTGTAGAAGAACAGAAGGAGGCCCAGCTTCATTTGAGCTTTTCTGCAGTCTCCCTCTGGCTATGGATTTGTATGTGTATGCTTGTGTGTGTGCATGTACAGTATGTGTGTGTGTGTGTGTGTGTTTGTGTGCGCGCAAGTGTTTGCATCCACACTGGGCTGGCCATGCCCAGGCTCAGCATCATCCAGGATAGGTTTTTTTGTCGCCCACACAACAGACACACTCTTGCACACAAACACACAGCCCCCTTTTAATTCCCTTCTGCACTTGCACAGCCCCCTCCAAACACACACACACACACACACGCCTTCCCTCCCCAGCTGGCCCCAGCGCTGGGTCTCAGTAGGACCTAGTTGAGTCTCAGCCTCTGCGATCTGGCAGACTAACTGGCAGTGGGGTTTGGAAGAGATGCTCCAATCCGTCTCCTTGCATTAGCAGGCTGCTCTGATTCATTATCTTAATGTTTCATGAATGGAATGGCTCACCTCGCCTGCTCTGTGCACCCTTTTATTAAGTCTGCTGTAAACGAGAGGGAGGGGGGGGGAGGGGGAGAGAGGGGGAGAGAGGGGGAGAGAGGGGGAGAGAGAGGGGGAGAGAGAGCGTATGTGTGAAAGACAGAGAGAGAGAGAGAGAGAGAGAGAGAGAGAGAGAGAGAGAGAGAGAGAGAGAGAGAGAGAGAGAGAGAGAGAGGTGGAGGGGGGAAGGAGAGGAAGGGAGGGGGTCATACAGTAGCGAGACGATCTAAATGAAGTGAGCGTGTTCCTGGGGAAGACTGCCTGTCCTGGTGTCTCTGCAGCTTTATTCAATCGCAGGATCACCACCAGTCTACCCTGCACTGGAGGAGTCCCGTGTCTGCGGGGAAAAAACATCCTGGCGTTTCCAATGTGCGTAATGCAGGATGCTGCAGTGGTGCACAGCAGAGTCCAGCACCAGACCCCTCCCAACTGCCTGGCTCTTACTCATCTTCACTGTGCGAGGTCCAAACTACTCGGGCACATGCCATGCCGTCGTCATTTTTTCTTACGTTTGTTTCAGTGTTTGTTTCATGTCGTTTCCTATTCCGTTTGTGACCTATGCTGTGATCATATGTGCAGTCAGGGCGCCGGAGAGGGAAGAGGGGAACAGGGAGAGCCAGGAAGGGAAGGGAGAGCCATTTGAAATGGCATCGCTCAAGGGAATACCGGAGGAAAGAGAATGCCATGTTCTAAAGCGCTGACGATGGATTAGAACCGGATTAATCACACCTGCTTCTCCTGACCTTGATGTCTGCTGCTGCTGCTGCTTCAGAGAATGAGAAGGGTCTGAGAACGGTGTTGAGCTGTGTCACATCCCACTGTCACACGCACGCGCACGCACCTTCCAGGCTGCTCCATTTAGTATGCTATAAGGTGGTTCTTCTTTCTTTACCTCCCTCTTCACCTCCTCCGCCTCTTCCTGGCAGGCGGAGTGATGGGATCAGCCTTCCACCGGCCCTGACATGAGGCAGGCTTCCTGAGATGAATGGTTGGAACACAGCAAGCTCTCTCTCACCTGAAAGTCTTGGCAGTTTTGCTTCTCCGCTCCTCTGTTGACAGCCCCCCCCACCACCACCACCACAACCTCCGCCAATCTTTATCTCTTTCTCCGTCTTTAATTACCCACTACTACTGTGTAGTACTCCCCCCACTCCCTCTATTGCTTTCTCCTTTCCTCCCCATCTCTCCGCCCCCCTTTATGGCCCAGGGAGAACGGCAAGGGAAAGGAATTGAATTGATGAGAGGAGTTTTTGATGGCTAATTTTGCAGGGTAGCTGGGTGTTCATTTTCCCCGAGCAGAAGCACTTCTCCGGGCCTTTCATCACCTCTCTCGCTCTCTCTCTCTCTCTCTCTCTCTCTATCTGCCTTAGTCATTGCTGCTCGCGCACACACTCTTCTGTACAGCTCTCTGTCTACCCTTCGGTTTCTCTCTTTGTGTGCATGTGTTTGTGTAAGAGTAGTTGTGACATGACAGAGTGAGATGGAGAAAGAGAAGGAGAGAGAGAGAGAAAGAGAGAGAGAGAGAAACAGAGAGAAAGGGGGGGAGATGTAGCATAAAAGGAGAGGCACACAATCTGATTTAATATAAAAGCTTTTTATGATAAAAGAGGCTGTGATCATTTTTCACCACCTGTTTTTTCACAAGAGATTTTCATGTGGGCCCAAACATTAGGTGTTCATTTCAGACCACCTTGAGATGGCCCTTACTCAGATGATCTGCTCAGATAAGACACAGCTTCCCTTCCTACCTGGCGTCTGGAGAAACTCATTTGGTTTGCAACTGGAACATTATTCAAAATATTTGATGCACCAGAGATAGTGGACTGTCTTTTTCTATAGTTGGATTACATAAATCCCCAAGTAAAACATTCAAAGGAGTGGAGCACAGTATCTTATTTGCATGCTAATTTAGCCCCGACTTTGTTGGTAAACGGAACATGAGCTCATTTCAAAAGTGAGAGATAAATAAGTCATAGGGCTCAGTCAGACCTTCTTTTCTGCACTGTACAGAGACTACCTACTAATCCTATTGTTAATCTGTTGTTACAGGAGGATATCAGTACCTGGCAGACAGACAGTATCTGGTCGACAGACAGTATCTGGCAGATAGACAGTATATGACAGAGAAACAGTAGCTGTCTGACAGACAGTATCTGACAGAAAGACCTTATCTGACAGACAGACAGACAGACAGGTCTCACCCAGCTACCTCAGACCAGCCTCTTTCCTCCACAACGCTGAAGACATCCCTCTCATATGACTGGAGTCCTCCTCGAAGCAGGCAAGTTCTCCTCTCCCAGATCACAGACGCAGACATATTCTCCTGTCTCCGCCGCATGTCAGACGAGAGAGGGTAGTGAGCTGTGGGGACGCTTCCCACATGACCTTAAAGGAACCGGGAGCTGAGAGGATGAAGGGGATCTCATATTAAATGGCAGGATGTTGCGCACAAATCATCAGAGGCTTTCAGGGTTAATATGTCATATCTCTTCCCTGAGAGAGATGACATGTCTAATACTGTTAGGGTCAGTGTGTGTGTGTATGTGTGTGTTTGTGTGTGTGGGTGTGTGTGTGTGTAAAGGCTAGTATGACTCTGAGCTTTAGAGGGAAGCATACGGTCCTATGAGCATGGTCTTACATGGAGTGATACAGTTCTGTGCTCCAGTGAGGTTTTCCAGATGGTGCCCACTCAATATGTAAGAAGTGTGTTTGTGTGTGTGTGTGTGGGGGGGGGGGGCAGCTGCATCAGATGCATCTTATCACCCATAGACCCTTCGGTCAATTGCCTATTTGTTTTAATCATTGATTGATTAAACCATTGCAGAGAGTGATTTTGTTTACTTTAATCTTGCCGTTCAAATGACCCAGAGCCCCCCCCCCCCCCCCCCCAGTGTAGCTCAAGCCGCTCTCCTCTCTCCACGCTCCTCTCTCCACGCTCCTCTCTTCTCTCTCCACGCTCCTCTCTCCACGCTCCTCTCTCCTCTCTCCACACTCCTCTCTCCACGCTCCTCTCTCCACGCTCCTCTCTCCACGCTCCTCTCTCCTCTCTCCACGCTCCTCTCTCCTCTCTCCACGCTCCTCTCTCCACGCTCCTCTCTCCACGCTCCTCTCTCCACGCTCCTCTCTCCTCTCTCCACGCTCCTCTCTCCACGCTCCTCTCTCCACGCTCCTCTCTCCACGCTCCTCTCTCCACACTCCTCTCTCCTCTCTCCACGCTCCTCTCTCCACGCTCCTCTCTCCACGCTCCTCTCTCCACGCTCCTCTCTCCACACTCCTCTCTCCTCTCTCCATGCTCCTCTCTCCTCTCTCCACGCTCCTCTCTCCACGCTCCTCTCTCCTCTCTCCATGCTCCTCTCTCCACGCTCCTCTCTCCACGCTCTTCTCTCCACGCTCCTCTCTCCACGCTCCCCTCTCCACGCTCCTCTCTGCACGCTCCTCTCTCCACGCTCCTCTCTGCACGCTCCTCTCTCCACGCTCCTCTTTCCACGCTCCTCTCTGCACGCTCCTCTCTCCACGCTCCTCTCTCCACGCTCCTCTCTCCACGCTCCTCTCTCCACGCTCCTCTTTCCACGCTCCTCTCTGCACGCTCCTCTCTCCACTCTCCTCTCTCCACGCTCCTCTCTCCACGCTCCTCTCTGCACGCTCCTCTCTCCACGCTCCTCTCTGCACGCTCCTCTCTCCACGCTCCTCTTTCCACGCTCCTCTCTGCACGCTCCTCTCTCCACGCTCCTCTCTCCACGCTCCTCTCTCCACGCTCCTCTTTCCACGCTCCTCTCTGCACGCTCCTCTCTCCACGCTCCTCTCTCCACGCTCCTCTCTCCACGCTCCTCTCTCCTCTCTCCATGCTCCTCTCTCCACGCTCCTCTCTGCACGCTCCTCTCTCCACGCTCCTCTCTGCACGCTCCTCTCTCCACGCTCCTCTCCCCCAACACATGCGAAGCTCCTACATAATCACCTCTCCCAGAGGGCCGCGCTGTGCTCTGTCCGCTGACGGAGCCCCTCCCAGCAGGGTGAGGTGGAGCGCAGCACGCTCCCAGGAGGGTGAGGTGGAGCGCAGCACGCTGCCGTACCAAGGCAGGACGTCCTCTGGAACTCTGCAAAGTTCAGCCGAGCGTCACCCAAAGTTTATATGGGGCTTTTCAATCCCTGGCAATGTGAATGCCTCATTTCCTCTTAATTGGGTTAATTGCTTTTTTGGGGGGACGTGGCGTCTCAGTTGGCAGGAGAACAGGATGAGAACTGGAGGGCATGAGGCATCGGGCGTGCTAGTAAAGCCACTAAGGCATTAGAAGAACAGCATACTAGCATAGCAGAACGGCAGAGAGGGGAGATGGGAGGAGGATGAGGAGAGGAGACGAGGACAGGGTCTGCGAGGCAGGAATGCGCGAGCTCTCCTCATCCTGCGGCATCTGGGTTTGTCCAAGGTAACTAGCTGGAGCAAATGCTGATTCGGGTTAACACTGAGATGCCCTGTCACCACTACTTGGTCTATATGTCACATGGCATCACGGGAAACCTCCCAGAAGCCCACTCCTCATGATGTTCCTGGCTTCTCTCCTCCCCCCTCTTGGGCGAACCAGTCTAAAGCAATGTATGTACATAAGTCTAAAGTGTTTTTGTGAGTGTGTGTGTGAGAGAGAGAGAGATATATATATTTAATTGATCTTAACCTTATCTGCACCGTGTATGAGTTTTAAAGCATTATGTGGATGACTGAGGTGTTTAATTGACCTCTCTGTGTGTCAGCCCTGCCTAGTAGGCCAGCTCAGAGAGTGTGTGGGAGGGATTGTCATTCTGAGCAGGTGTGGGTGAGCAGGGCGGGTCAGGTAGTCTTCTAAAAAGCCCAGAGTGGAGAATGTGAGCTGTGATTGATGAGCTCCCCCAGCAGTAAAATGATCCAGTGTTTCCCCCTCCTTCTTCAGACCCCAGATATTAAATTGCAAATGTGCATTAGTACATGTCGAGGGCCTGGTGGCTGGGGATCATATGTACTGGCCTGCAGCTCACTGGAGATGTAAGTGGTTTCGGCAGGGCCTTAAGGAGGCATTTCCACCCTGCATGAGTGTGATGGGATTCAATCGGTTCTTGTGTGTGAGCAAATTCATATGTATGACTAAAATGACTGACGTGCAAAATGTCTTTGATGTTTGGGTAATTGATTTCCAACTCAACTCTTTGTGTGGGTGGGTGGTGGGGAGGGGGGGGGGGGGTCTTGCTGTATGTCTGAATGGTGGCTGTGGGAGTGGGAGGGGGGGAGAGGTCTTGCTCTTATTGTGTGTGTGTGTGTGTGTGTCATTGATTTCCAACTCAACTCTTTGTGTGGGTGGATTCCACTCAGGTGGTATAACCATAAACAGAAGTGTGCTTAATTCTTCTTCTTCATCATGCATTGTGCATGGTGCCAGTTTTTGAAGTAAACATTACCAGGTGACCGGGGTCTGGAGGAGACACACACACACACAGGTACTGGGCATATACCTCAGCTCACTTCTTTAATTCAAGATTGGGAAATGTTTAAATGAGCCACAGAGCATCAACCAAACCTCTCTGTGATACATTTTCTGAGAAACAAAGATGGAGATGAAGCCGTTGATTAAAGTCAGAGTGATGGATCACTTCTTCATAGACGACTGGCCAATTGAACCTCTTATTCCTCCAATTAAACACTTTGAGCAGAAACACTGTCCCCCTCAGAAAGAGTGCTCTGAGACAGGGGGCTAACTGCAGTGAGAGAGATGCTTTCAGCAGACTGCCTGCTATGAGGTGAATGCTAAAATGGTGCCATGGCAGCTGCACCCCAAGGCACTGGACATCGCTGGAGGGAGGGACCTGTACTTCCTTCTGTGTCATACCACAGGGATGACAGGGAGGAGTGGGGGGCGCACTGCTGGAGCATATAGAGGTGCTGGTAGGCAGGGAGACAGGCAGGCAGGGAGACAGGCAGGCAGGGAGACAGGCAGGCAGACAGGCAGGCAGGGAGACAGACAGGCAGGCAGGGAGACAGGCAGGGAGACAGGCAGGCAGGGAGACAGGCAGGCAGGCAGGGAGACAGGCAGGCAGGCAGGGAGACAGGGAGACAGGCAGGCAGGCAGGGAGACAGGCAGGCAGGCAGGCAGGGAGACAGGCAGGCAGGGAGACAGGCAGGCAGGCAGGGAGACAGGTAGGCAGGCAGGGAGACAGGCAGGCAGGCAAGCAGGGAGACAGGCAGGCAGGCAGGGAGACAGGCAGGCAGGCAGGCAGGCAGGGAGACAGGCAGGCAGGGAGACAGGCAGGCAGGCAGGCAGGCAGGGAAACAGGCAGGCAGGGAGACAGGCAGGCAGGCAGGGAGACAGGCAGGCAGGGAGACAGGGAGACAGGCAGGCAGGCAGGGAGACAGGCAGGCAGGGAGACAGGCAGGCAGGGAGACAGGCAGGCAGGGACTTCCATGTTTGCAGAGGAGGGTGGAGTGGCCTTGGCTAACAGTGAGGGTTCCAGTTATGACAGCAGGCCTTCCAGGCACAGACAGACAGACTCTAAAACACGCATATGCAAACACACGCATACATACACACACACACACACCATGTGCCATGGCAACCCAGAGACTGGGGACTAAACTGAACTGAAACCCAGCATGAGCCTGCTCGAACCCATTCAACAGTAGCAGCAGGGCAGCAGGCAACCACACAAGAAGAGGGAGGGAAAGGGGAGAGGGAGCTCAGGTGAGAGGGGAGGGAGGGAAAGAGAAGGAGAGTGATGGCTGTTTACAGACCAAATGGGATGAGAAGGAGAGAGATTAGGACAGGAGGTAGAAAAGATATGAAACGAGGAGAGAAGGAGGGGAAGTGGATAGAGTGACAGTGACAGTGTCTGTAGGGAGTCGAGTGCCAACCTGATGCAGGCAGCAGTGGCTGACAGCAGCAGCCCGCAGCCCTAATAACCCATCCAGGAAGAGGCTCAAGGCTGCGTGTAGGGTTATCAACTTCCTGGAATGGAAACAAGGACCTCCGAATCCGAGTTTGAGGTCGGATTTACTCATTTGGCATTCTCTCCCGGGTGTTCCGGGTGGTCATGAGCAAAGTTAGGGTCAATTGGGAAGCGTTGGGATTGAATTTCCATAGTCTTAAAACATAGATTGGCTCATTAAAAGAGTATGAGAGAGAGACTGTGAAAGTGGAGCGAGAGGGAGGAAGATGGAGAGAGTGCAGGAAGAGAGAGAGAGCTCAGAAAACAGCTGCCCATTAGTATGCACCAGCTCACCACTGTTGGGAAGACATCTCATGGGGGACATCTTCCTGGAGGGTTACTCTGATTAGTGCATATGTTATCTATGGCCTTTTGACTATTTACAGACTCCACACTTAAACAATGCTTGTGTAATCACCCGGCAAATGTGGTGGTTGCATACTCCATATTCAGAATATTTGAGTCGTGGTTCATTTTGCTTCTTCCTGCTTTTCTTTGTACTACACGATGGCGGAGGTATTGCGGAGACATTTTCCTTCCTCCACTCCTGTCCTACGTTCCTTCGTCTCCCTCCACCCTGTCTCCTTGCATCCTTATTTTTCCTGCACCCCATCCTTGTTCTTTCTCTGTCTCCCTTTTCTTTCTCTCCCTCTCCAGCTGTCCTCCTCGTCCTCCTGCTCGTTCACAGGCGCAGAGTTCAAAGCGCCCCTCGAATCTCCTCTCTCCTACTCCGCTCCCCCTCTCCCCTCACCTCACTTCTGTACACTCCTTTGTTTCAGTTAACAGGTTGGCGGGCGAGAGACAGAATGGAACAGGTTATCTTTGGAGCTCTTGAGTGATGAGAGCATTTACTGGAACAGCCACTCTCAGCTCTCATCTGCTCTTCTGAAACATCGCAACCATCATGTATTTATGAGGGCACTGCAGACAGCATGTAAAAGCTAGTGCCAGAGCCCTATATGGTTTGACAGTGAAACTTCATATTCCACACTGTTACTTTCCATCTGAATCATAATGACCTGAGATGTGATGCAGGGCTACCTCAAGTGGCTCCCTATTCTGCTCCCTGGAACCTGACAGCAACTCTAACCCTGTTAGACTGAGAGTGCCAGAGAGCAGGCCCTTCTATGCCCATCCACTCTCTGCCGCCTCCCCTCACACAGCAACACCACACAGACACGCACACACAAAAGGCGCACGCAAGCGCGTCGGGCTCGAATCAGTCGACTGTGTGTGTTTGTGTGTGCGTGTGTCTTTGTGTGAACTGAAAGAAGAGAGATAGAGTGGTAAGGGAGTCATGATGAGTGATGGTCCTTAGCAGCTGCTGGTAATAGCCTTCTCTGGACAGCTTTTTCTCTCTTTTTTCTGACTTTCTCTCTATCTCGTTCTCTCTCTCAGTTGGGCTTTTCTGTTTCTGTGGTCTTTCAGCCTACAATAGGTTTACAGCTACACTGCCTGATACAGGAGGAGAGGGTAGGTGAGGAGATTCGAGGAAACAGGAGGTGTTAGTGAAACTTGTGTGTGATGGTGACATAGCTCCACCCTTCTTGTTAGCATTGTCGGCTGGCTGCTACAGGACTGCTGTATCCCTCAACAGCTGCTCTTAGCGGAGGCTGTAAATCACTCCCTAACTTGCCGCTTGGTCTCTGTATTTAGCTAGTTAGTTACCCTATAGCTTCAGTTTTTCCAATACTGGCTACACCCACTCAGACTCACTTATTCTTATTTGATATCTCGTCCATCATTCAATTCCTGTCATCTCTCTCCATCTCTAAATGAGGTTTGCCTGGCCATCTTTCAAATTCTGTGAAGTATCTCACACTGGACTGAACTTGGATTGTGATTGACTTATCCCCATCCATGGAGTCATGGGTTTCCAGCAGTCACATTTTAATTGGCTGTGAGTAGTCTTTTCAAAAACACGTGAGTCATCCAAAAGCCCCCAAGTGAGTCACCCAAACGATCCCATCATGCATTTCCTTTCCTGGGTAGAGCAAATACCGTAGTGATGCATTAGCCACATTGCTTCGATGATTATGCTGTCACGACGGTCATTCAATGGGTGACAGTTTGCAGTGTGTTTGCCTCACGTGTTCATACTTAATTAGATCCTTGTCAGTGTTACTCAAGGCGTTTGAAACTTGTATGTTTCCATTGTCAAGGCTGTTTAATTAGAGCATTGCACACGCTACATGCTGATTGGATTGACAGATCGCGCCACATCCTCAGTTTCCTTTAAACCGCTGCCACTCTCATTCCCTTTTTATAGGCTGTGTGCAATTTACATTTGGCTTCTTGAAAGCCGAGTTCTAAGGGCTGTCTTTGTGTCTTGCTGGGCCCTGCAGGGGTATGTGGACAAGAGGAACAAGACCAGATAACATTAAAAAGCAGAGACAGAAATCCTCCTTCCGTCAGTTAGGATCAATTACCCATGATCCATCTGATTAGCTGGAAGACTCCAGCTGTGCGCTCTTTATTTGCTCTGTCTGCCTTCAGAAGCCAAACAGGAAGGCTCCATTTGATAAGAGCCACGTCTGCTGTTACAGGGACAACCACAGTGGGCTTCTGAAGTGGGCTTCATCCCTTCTTATGTTATATCTTTAACCCATCAACCCCCCCCCCCCATCCCACCTCAAGTTCTCATCTCACCCCCACCTCACTTTCTGTTTTTTTACTCCGATGGTCACAGCGTGTCAAACACCTTAAAAACGATGCTGTGCGTGTGCATCCGATCTTTGTTTCTCTGTGTTTCCCCTGCCCTGTCAGCATGCTGTCGTTACAGTTCCATCAGGGTGCAATGTCTCCCACCTGCCTCTGACTGGGACTGGCCTGCACATCGAGGCAGATTGCAGTGAAATAGGGCTGGGATGGAGGACTGCTTCAGTAAGCAGAAACGGAGGCGCTAGTCAGAATGGATAACGGGTGTGTGGATGTGAAGGTTGCCACGGTTACCTGTAGTGCAGACAGCTACTCTGGCACTGACCTCTGACTTCCTGTGTTCCTGGCTGGCTGGCAGCCTTGAGGTTGAGTGTGTCCACCTTGTCACACTGTCACCTTTTCAGAGGGATGCAACCATCCACAGCTGGTCCCTCCAACCTCTGATAGAAGGTTCTGGAAAAGACGCCAGTTAGTGAGTCAGTGAGTTGTTTATTCAGTCAGTCATTCTATTTTAAATCCGTCAGACAGCCATTTTGAAAGGTAGTGGATTGCAGTTATTGTGATGGAGGAAAACCTCGGAACAACTCGGACAGGCTGGCAGGTTGGCCACAGTTACTGCCATGACCTTCGTTAGAATATTACAAAATGTCGACAAGAAATCATCTTTAAGAGAGATCTACATTAATTTATAGATGTGTACACAAAAAAGGTATATTAAAATATTCTCTACAATATCCCTGTCCTTATTATTGGGTAACTACAGGTTAAGACTATCTGAAAAATTGAATTGACCGCAGTCACCTTGAACTTCAAATAAAAATGCTTTTGAGAATGTGATGCAAAATGAACTGTTAACTGATATGAATATGAATGAAGCTGACTGATGTCTGCCAGGGTCTTCAGTACCTGGACTATATCCTGTTGGTTCTGCTGCCTACAAGACGATGAGTCACAATACACAGATCACAGTCTGCAGCCAAGCTTTCTATCATACTGAAGATCATCCTGTCAACAATGTGTGGATGTGTGTGTGTGTGTGTGTGTGTGTGTTTCCAAAGTCTCTGTGCCTTGATGTTTTACTCTGTAGCTAATGGACTTGTCAATACCTTCCTGCTTTGATTTTCTGCAGAAGTTGTCCAGTCCAGCTTATAGATGCACCTTTCGAAATGCGGTTTGATAGCATGCAATTTATCATGAGGACAATAAAAGGTAGGTATAGCTCTCTCCTCTCCTCCCTACTCCTTTTTTTCCTTTCCTCTGCTCCTCCTCTCTCTTGTTCAGTCTTTCTGTCCACCTGTGATCAGACAAGAATACCAGCAAGCCGAAGGCAGTCTGGAGCCGTGGCCAGCCAGACTGCACACACCCTGTCTGCATCCCTAACCCTCCCCTTGGCACTACGCCTCCCCTAAGCTTATTCTACCCATCCTGAAATAGTAATATTGACAGAATCTTGACAGGATAGTATAAAACCTACCCCACACTTCTCCCTCCGTGATTTTAGTACCACAAACTTACCTTCTGGCCATTATTTCAGGGGGATGAATTTTCTAATGGTGTGTCGTAAGCTTAGTGGAGGCACGGTTTCATAGCTAGACGTAGAAAACACTGGTAAACCCCAGACACACTGTTTCACAGAATATATACAGGTCCGCAGATTCCATCTACTCTAATCACTATTACAAATAGTGATGACTGGCTAATAATGACATTTCCCACTCCTCCAGTCAGTCTTCACAGTCCACTGTACTGCTGCCAGCCACGGTCAATTGGGAGTAAACACACATGAAGGAGCCAGGCTTTGGCAGGGACTTGAAATTCATTTATTAATGTGAATCTGCAGATATGAGAAGAAGGGAGGGAGCTTTTTCTTCTGTTGAAGGTCAGTGTCTAAAGTGAGAGCAAGGATGGGAGACTGCATTAAATATACAGTGTTCCTGTCGGCGGATTGTGTCTTAGCCCGGGATCAGATTTCCTGTGTGAGTATGTAGGGTTACAACGTGCTCTCTACCTTGTGTGTGTTTGTGTGTTTGTGTGTGGGAGGAGGGCTCCTGTAAAAGTGTGAAGTGTATGGGTGATGGGTTCTTTACAGTAGGCCGCAGTGTGTGAAACTCGTCCTTAAGCAACAGCTGCAGATATTTTTACCTGTCCGTCTGTCAGCGAGAGACGAGGCGTCGGCAGAAAATAGGGAGGACTTTGTAAACCTGTGTGTGTGTGTGTGCGTGTGTGTGTGTATGTTATTGTGCGGATCAGAGAATCCCTCTGAAAAGCAGTCGGATTCATAATAGTGGAACCGTGTCTTTCTGCATTATAGAGTCCCAGAGAGATGTGTGTGTGTGCGTGTGGGTTTTGGGTCTGTGTGTGTGGCCATGCGTATGTGCTTGCACGAGAGCGCACAAGAAGAGAGAGGAGGGGACGTGTGTTAAATGTTAGTTTTATGTCAGAGCTGCACCCAATTTTCAGACAGGGTACTGTTTTTATGATGCCCATGGTGGGCTCTACTTACGTACAGATAGAGTCAGACTGTAAAACTCTAACTGGGTTGGGAGGCTTGTTTGTCACTGAGAGTGATTTAAAGTAAGTCACAGAAAAAATCTCCATGCTTCTTGGATTTTTGTGGGGGTCGCCTGCAAACTATTTATTAATTAAGTACTTATATTTCACTGTGTTATATTTTGGAGTAATACGTAATGATATTTATTCAAATAACCAACAGCCAATTAGTTTTTAATACCACACTGTTAAGCCACTGCTTGAAGCTCAAGAAACGGTAATCAACAATTCCCAGAGGACTAGCTCAAAAGTAGAAGTATAGTAGTACCGTAGTCTAATCATGATTCAAGTAGCCAGATATAATTTAATTTAAACCTTCAGCAGAATACATCTACAACCTTTAATTAACAATATTTGGCAGTACCTTGTATCGCTTCACTGCCATTAACATTAGCAAGACAAAGTTGTTGTTAAAGATTGGAAATACTGCTGTTATGGATTACTCCATCTTGTTAATTAAATGGTCTAGTAATTCTGTCAAGGTTGTATCCCAACTCAAGGCATTGTGACAGATCAACTTCTATAACATAAGCAAAGCTAACTTCCATACTGAGAATACTCCATCCACGAGACCACTGCAGTACCTGCAGTGATCTCGTGTGTGAGTTGTAATGGGTTTTAATGTGCAGTTGGTAATACGTCAACGAATTAGGCAGCATGTGGTGGAATTCAGCAGGTTTTGATGGCTCTCTGAATGGGTTTCTCCACACCTTAGTGTACCATAACGCCCTAAGACATCATCTGGAAGGACATCAGCCAGCCAGCTAGTCAGCCAGCCAGTCCGCAGCCAGACAGCCAGCAAAGGGAAAACGACTGATCTACCCCAGAAGCCTGGCTTTGCATAATACATGCATTCAGACTGGCTGCTTGCGAACAGGTTACTGTATCATCTGCTTGTTTTGTTGGGGCTGGGCTGGATGTAATGAACCTCTTGGGTTGGAGTTGACCAGATAAAGCACCTAACCATGTGACCACGGTGGGGTTTTGCTAGTGCAAGTGTTTTTTGGAGACGAGCCGTTCCCTCAGCATCAGTCGGTGGCTCAGACCAGGTTCAGAGCTGCTCCAGTTCACTCTGAGCCGAGACTGAGGCTGGAGACACCCGTCCTGTGATGCCCGTTCACAGGACGTGTTCTCACCCCATTTCACTCTCCTCTCTCCTCTCCTTTCCTCTTTCCTCTCACCGTCTGGTGTCTCTGGGTCCGGGCAGAGGGCTGAGGCTCTGCGTGCTGGTATCCTGCCCTGGATGACTTGGTGAGAGGTGGGATGCCAGGCTGGAGGGCTACTCCTAAGGCCCAGGGCCATATTGTCAGAGCTTGGCCAGGGCATACACACCCACTCACAACACAGCCTGCACGCATGCGCACCACTCAAACACACATCCTCCATACAAACGCACACCATACCCACACACACACACACACACACGGAGAGCATGGTCCATGATGGCTGAACATATTGAGGGGTGGAGCTGCCCAGCTGGTGGGGCAGGAGCTGGGTACCAAATATATCCCTGGCTAGAGAGCCCGGGAATGGGGGGGTTAGAGGGCTGAAGTGGACACTCCTTCCTCTCCCACTGGCCAGATATCCAGAGATATCAGCCCAGCCTGCTAGCTGCTCCACCATCAACAAACTGTAGCTCCGAAATATAATTCGCTGCGTGAGTCTGCATATGACATTTTTATGATGAGATTATGGTAATGAGCTGGTTAGTATATTAGATACGCCACCATATATAACCCCATGATTATGCAGTTATCAATAACCCCTGCTTGCTAACAACAGTCTGTAGAGGAGAGATGGGGGGTTTTGTGCTTTTATGCCTTCGTGCTGTTGTGTGCGTGTGTGCATATGTGTGTGTGTGTGTGTGTGTGTGTATGTGCATGTGCGTGTGTGTGTGTGCATGTGTCTTCATATGTGTATACGATATAAAATCTCCTCAGGCGTCCACTGCTGTGACTTTAATCCATCCTGGGCTTTGAAATCTCAGCCAGGAGCAATACTGCTGAGTAGAATGAATAGAAATACTCTTCCACCATGTTCTCTTCCTGTCTTTGACTTTCTTTATGTCTTTTTCTCTCTCTCTCTCTCTCTCTCTCTCTCTCTCTCTCTCTCTCTCTCTCTCTCTCTCTCTCTCTCTCTCTCTCTCTCTCTTTCTCTCTCTCTCTCTCACTCTTGCCAACTCGTATTTTCTCGTGTTTTGCATTTTCTTTAGCACAAATCTCTTTTTTTTCTCTCTCTCTCAATGCAGCAGCATCTTCTATTGGCTGTACACCCTTTCTTCATTTTGCATTTCAATGACAGCCTCTATAATATTGATGTGCTTCAATGGACCCTGCTAGGCTGTGTCAGCAGCTTTGCCTGCGCTAGCCCCTGGCCTGCCTGCTTATTGACCTGATCTCATGTAGAACATGGTCTCAGACACAGCCCTGCCCTCCACCCCCCCCCCCCCCCCCCCCTCTGCAGCAGCACACCCAGGGCAGGCCACAGTGTGACCCACTAAACCTGCCACAGGAACAGACAGACGGGCAGGAAATAAAAGTGCTCCGGAGGCTCAACCCTGCCCACGGTGGTTCATGGTTTAAGTCTGGAAGGTGGAATTTCTCTATATCCTCAGGTGGATAAATGCGGTGGACCTAACCCCCCCCCCCCACCCCCCCCAGGTGAGGGGCTCAGCGAAAGCTCTCCCATCATGGCCCGGCTGCTGATCTCACCCCCCCCCCCCCCCCCAGGGTGATGAACAGAAGCCAGTGGAGGCTGCAGCCCAGGATGAGAGGCCGAGCATGCAGCAGCTTCTCTTACCCCCTGAGTCCTCACAGCCGAGCCTGAGGCCTGTAAAACGACATCCTCTTCATCCGTCTCTCCTTCCGTTATGTGATTCTCTCCTATAATGAGAGCCCCCTACTCTCCTTCTCCCCAGCGCCGGGTAACCCAACCCCCCTCATTATCTATAGTATGCGAAGGGTCTATTTCGGGCTTTGAATTCGGGGCCAGTGGTTTTTTGAGAATCACGCAGGAAGTTTGTCTGACCGCAGTCGTATCAGAAGCATCCGTCGGTCTCAGGATTCTCCTCTTAATGTGTGTGTAGGGCGGGATCGCGGTGCCATGTTTCAGCTATGGGTTTCACAGCAAAGAAAGCTGAGTGGAGGCTTGACCAGGGGTGCCTGTCGATGTTCTCATTATTTCTGCTCGGCTTGGCGTGATGGGAGACAATGAATGGGGGGCTTCAGGTGGTAGACGGAAGGTACAGTAGGGGTCCGTGTGACTTCCTGTGATCGTCCCACCCGCTGAGGGTGTGAGAGGGAAATGGAAAGAGAAAGAAGGGGAGGGGAGCGGTGAGTGGGTTGGTGTTTAAGACAGAGCTATACACGGAGAGAATGACAGAGGTGTTGAAAGTGCTGGGGTGGAGGTTCTGTATGTGTGTGGTTCTCACTCCTAACGCACAGCACAAAAGACGGATTTGACAAAAGAGACTCAGCTGAATGTGCAAAACCTCCCTGTTTGATGTTCCCAAAGAATTGGTGTTATTCACCCACTTTTCAAAGGCATGGACTGAACTTTAATTAACGCACGCCTGATAAATCGATAACCCTCGGCTGACTGTAACACTTGACTGCTTTCGCACTCAATGTGCATTCATTCGTATTGCTGACTTTTGTCTTGTGTTTCTATATTGAACCCTTAAACATTACACTAAGTCTTCAACTAGAAAACTGTAGTTACTTTCAGTCTTGTATAAAAGTATTATTAGGCTCCTCAACACATCAGTGGTACTAGCCAGGCTGTCTGCTCAGGGCTGTCCTGAGCTGAAGCATGCAGCCATGAGGTTTTCTGCTCTAAATGCTAATGCTGTAGTCTGATGTTTGCTCTGTTGGTGTGGGCCTGGCTGTCCTTCCTTATCTGCTGCTGTTCTGATAGACGTGCCTGCAGGTTGGCTGTGTACTGTGTGTGTACTGTGTGTGTAGGTGTGTGTGTGTGTGTACGTGTAGGTGTGTGTGTGTCACTCAGGACTTGTTAAATGGTTCAAACGTCTCATATCCTCTGGGCACAGTCCCTTCTGACAAAAAAATAAAGCAGATATAATCTACTTGAATGAGATTGGCTTGGCAGGGATCGACAAAGTATTGTTCCAACTATACCTGGTTAAATAAAGTGTGACACAGAGAGTGTAACGATCTGAGATCATATAAGGTGCTGGTCAAACCGCAGCATCTCAGATCTTGTCATTCCAATGCAACTGTCTGTTTGTACTTCCTAATTGTATATTGTCTCAGTAATCAAAGAGCTACACTCGTTTCCTAGTCCCTCATCATCTGCAGATTGGCAGCTGGACTTCCTCCAGGAAACATGATGATTTCCTCTTTCTTGACACCCCTATTGGCACATTGTTCCCTGGCGAGGGGCAGGGAATCTTTTTTTTGGTTGGTTCCCCTGGTGATGACTGGACTGAAAGGGTAGGACGGAGCCTTGAATATCAGAACAGGTTGTGATTGGACTACAAGAGCAGGGGAGACAGACGAGAGCTCGTTAGCATACCTCAGGGGCAGCGCAGACGTATCCGAGCAAAACTGTCTATGTATAACCTTTGGGAATGATCAGGTGTGGGGGGGGGGGGGGTGATGGTGGTGGGGGCAGACAAACCGGAGACGGATCCCTAAATACAAAGACATGGCCACACACACTCCCTCTCGCGCACACACATGTATACACAGTGTTTGTTCAGTTTGGCATGGGGGACATTTGTCTTGTATGAGGTGTGTGGTCCGTTCCGGTCTTCACTCAGGTTTGTTTTCTCACCTGCATGAACACACACAACAGACCAGCCCTAGTGGGCCATTAGTGCCCTAGGAGTCAGACAGCAAGAGACAGAGAGAGACAGAGAGAGAGAGAGAGAGAGAGAGAGAGAGAGAGAGAGAGAGAGAGAGAGATAGAGAGAGGGGAGAGAGAGAGAGAGAGAGAGAGAGAGAGGAGAGAGAGAGAGAGAGAGAGAGAGAGAGAGAGAGAGAGAGAGAGAGAGAGAGAAAGAAAAAAAGAAAGAAAAAGAAATAACTGATTAGCAGCTTATTTTCACACGATCAAGACCCTATTTTCAGTGATTCCAGTCGGCTCCAACTGCTCAGTGTAATAACATTTCGATCAGTGAATCACCACCAGCATGTAAACCTTGTTGTCATCAAAGAAATTATGATGTTTACCGGATTAATAGTACCAGAGGTTATGTGAAGACCCCCCTCTCTTCTTTTATCTCTTTTCATCTTTTCTTCCCTGTCATCATTATCGTTTATCTAGCCCCCCACAAACTTTCTTTCTGCTTTTCTAGAACTACTGTGAGCTACCCTCGCAGTTGCAGATAGAACAGTAGAATATCCAGTCAGTTTCAGTTAGTTACAGTTTCAATGTAATCATCTCTGTAATAAAGGATACACATCTGCACATATTCAAAATATCAAGTTAATACCAGCTGGAAGATATCAAATAATGCTGTATCGTGAACTGATACAAAGTAGGATTAGGTTTTGGCCCATATCAGACATGTTTCCAGCTCAGTTGGCTAGTCCGTGTCCAGGGATGGCTAATTCTCTCCGCAGGAAACCATCCATAACTCTTTGTATAATCACTTAACCCAGATGGTTTAGCCCCCTCTAACAATGCCCTCTAAATGCCCATTGGGTAGTGGTGTCATCACAAGAGGATCTGTTGAACTCAGTAAACAGCCTCTCCCTCACTCACTTACACACATTTTACAAGGATGTCACCTTGGTCTAATGGTAGATGTTAAGACGGCACTAGTTGGCGACCAGGATCAAATCCCCACCTGGGAAGTGTGGCTTGGTTCGGATGGCCCAGAGACCTTGTCAGAGAGCTGTGAAGTCAGAGAGCTTTGATGCCGCACGATTCTGATGTTCTCTTCCTCCCTCTTCTGAGGTTATTTCTCCTCTGCCGTCGCTCTGTACTGCATGTGTCCAGCGTACTGAGTGATGCATTTAGCATCAGAGAGAAAGGGCTGGAACAGAATCTGCTCTGTTCTCCTCTGCTCTGTTTTCCTCTGCTCTCCTCTGCTTGGCAGAAAACGCTCTGCAGTGTTTTCCCCACATCACCACTCTTCTCCACATTACTAGTTGTTCCTTATAGATACACATTCCCTTCTCTCCTGGGTGTGCCTTTCCCCCCTGCATCTGTCCCCTTCCCACCCTCAGAGCCTAATCAGAGTCAGCAGCAGCTCTGTAGCTGTGGGCAGCGTCAATGGATAGGGCTGGGGCTGGGGCTGAGACTGGGGCTCAGAAGTCTCAGAAGTCTCCCAGAACATGCACCACCTTGCACCACGATATCTGTGTCATCTTTGTCGTCATAAATTCTAGAGGATTTTAGAGGAAGGATTGAGGTCTCCATGCATTCGTTAGAACACTGTGAGGTGTTTGAATATCTGGGTTGCTGATTTCCCCGGCAGGCTTTGGTGCACATTCTCCTAGACTGACACCTCAGCCCCAGCCCTCCACTCCCAGCCCCAGCCCTCCACTCCCAGCTCCAGCCTCCATCTTCGTCCCCAGCCCTATCCATCGATGCTGCCACAGCCGACAAAGCTAACATTGAAACAGTTTTGTATCTACTTTGCTAGGCTACTGCAGAATGTTCTTTTTAGTTGAGCAGTCTAGGGATATATAATAAATGAACTGGTGAGACAGCAAACGTTTTAGGACAATCCAGAGGCAGATATAAATATAGCTGCAAGCAGCAATGGGGTGGCCAAGCAGGTCAGATGACCCAGAAGAAACTTTCGACATCCTCAGAAGAGTGTTCCGAGTACATGCAGCAAGTTTGGCGTGAATCCATCAAAGATTTGCTGAGATACGACACAACTTTCTGTTTGGCGGCTCTGCTGCCGATTTCGATTGGTTGTACCGGACAAACGGTTTCGAAAATCTAAAATCATTGATAGTTTGTGTGAGGATTGCATTAACTATAGCTTGTAGCTTGACTACAGGTAACTAGCGACTGCGGTGTACCTGGCTTCCTTTGCAGTGGCTTACAGTCTCGCTAAACAGAGAATCAGAGACATGACAAGCTCGTTGGCTTTGGGTGGATTCAAACCTCTGAACGTTGCCGTTGCCAGGACACCAACTTATCCTAGTGAGCGATTCTCAGTGCTGCAAATCACAGTTCAGTTACTGGGTAAAAATATAAGCAGTTTTTCCTGTGGCAAGCGGTTGTCTGATTTGGCCCAAGTTTAAACCGCTGTAATTCAGTCCTATTTTGACATGTCAAGGTGATTGTGGTCTGAAGATAATCTGTCCCAAATTTGGTGGTACATTTTGTAGGAGGAGTAGGACAAAAACGTTTCATTAATTCATTCAAAATGGCGGCATCAATTTGGCTGGTATCACAAGTTAACATGTGTCAGACACGGGATCGCCCCCCTAGAGGTTAGAGGACACATATCTACAAAGCACAATAAATCTGACATCTTGTTTTTATGAAAATTCCAAATGGCCGACGCCCAAAATGGCAGACACGGGACAGTGTGATATATTTCGACTTAGTATGCCACGTAGAATCAGAAGAGACCAATCTTGTGATTTATGACAAATTTGTTCAGAAGTTATGATGCAAGAAATCCGATGCACTGGCTAGATGTAGCATCACTATATCGATAAAGCACAATAAATCTGACTCTGAGTATAAATCCCCTGAGAATGAAACATTATCGTGACCATTATGATTATACTGCTCGACAGCTACTGTCGCATACCTGGATCACTAAACAGATAAACCAGTATCATGACATGCTTGAGACTTTGGCTGGATTCGAACCTACAACCTTGCACTTCAAAGGAGCCCGTCTTATCCCAGTGAGCCATTTTCAGCGCTGGGAATTGCTGTGTACAGTTACTGTATACAAAAAGTAAGCCATTTCTCCTGTGGCACGCATGGTCAGATTTGGCCCAAATTGTTGCCCCAACAGCTGTAATTCAGTCCTATTTTGACATGTCAAGGTGATTGTGGTCTGACAGATAATCTGTGCCAAATCTGGTGAATATTGGATACATTGTGTAGGTGTAGGGAAAAAAGTTTCATTCATTCATTCAAAATGGCGGCCTCATCAATTCCGCTTCGCGGCTTGGCCACCAATAAGAACCAAGTGGTAAATTCTTGGATTCCTGACATATCCTAGCCTACCTCTTAGAATTCATAAAGTAGCTACAGTTTACAGTGCTCTCTCTTTCTCTTTCTTTATCTATTTCTCTCTCTCTCTTTTTCTCTTTCAAAAACAAAGTATTAGAGTGTATGTCCATTATGGCATATTTCTCGGGCAGAGAAGTGCTTGCAGGGTTCTAGGGAGCACTTTATTGTAAAGCTTTTCAGCTCTTGACCACCAGCTGAGGTAGCTACTAGCTTAAACAATATTTTTGAATATTCTTGCCAAACTTAATTATTTATCTACTATCTAATCATTAACAAACGTTTTCATCTCTCTTTACTGAGTGGCTAGTAAGAGGACTGTGTGCAGCGCTTTTCCTCGCTGCATAGCCTACGGCTGTGATGTCTCCTCGCTGGCACTGGCAAAACAAAAAATCTTCTTAGACTCACGCTGTTGCAAGAACAAATGTGCCATTTTAATGGCTATAAAAAGCCAGGTCATTCCCCTAGTGAACATCGTGAGACTGTTATCTCTAGCATTCTCTCTCAATGAGCACTGGCCCTGTTTCACATCCTTTCCATTTTGACATTTGTGAAATTAGAAATGAGATTAGATGTGAAATTAGATTTGGGTTCCACACTGTATTTCTTCTTCTCTACGTATTTTGGTACTCTCGCAACCAGATAAGCTGCCTCTTACAAGCAACAGAAGTGGATCAATACACACAGTAGATAGTTGGTTCTGGGCTTCACCTCGACATTCTTCAGGTGAATCTGTCCTCTGTCTTTCAGGGCTTAACTGTCAGCATGGAACCGCTATTACACACACACTCGCATATACACTTCCACGCAGACGCATAGACTCACGCACACACACATACACCCAGCACTGACAGCACACACAATGGGAAAGAGGCCGTTGCGTGAGGAATTTGACTTTTGTTGATGTTTCTAAAGGTACAATTGAGCTGTAATAGTGCTAGTCAATGTGATGGTTAGCGATCTAGACAAACAACTATTTGCATCAATCTGTGAGCTCTGTAAAGGATGTCAGTCGAGCAATGGAATTTACAGCATGTTTGATCTCGCATTCTATGTAGTTTGAAACATCTCCATTTACCCTCCTTGGGTAAATGTGAAAATCAAGCTCTTTAAAACGAGCACCATGCTATGTTGTCAGCCGGCAGTGTAAAACAAGGGAGATATTCTACACCTGACCCTTGGTTTCCATAGGATAGTGTTGGGTATCGTTAAGC